>NW_011888790.1:9893518-9907694 GCF_000151845.1 Pteropus vampyrus | reverse complement strand
TGTTCTCTCCCACCACTATCTATTGCCACTAGACTGTAAGCTTCATGGGGGCAAAGTTGTCCCAGGCTTTGGTTTTAAATTTTTATGGAACGAATGAATAAAGGTAGATATAGACAAAAGGTAACCAAACTAAAAACCCTGTTACCAGGAATAGGTCTCAAGATAATTCTTTTATGAGGAAAGACTGACTATCCAGAGAACTTTTTTCTATTTTTTAAAACATTTACCTTCATTTTTTTCTTTTTATCACTTGCGCTTTAGCTCCATCTTAATTTTATAGTTTTCCATTTCAAAACTTTAATCTCGTATTCCACCAACCCTTGGTCTTTTAAAAAGTTCTAAATATTTATTTATTTTTCTATTTTTACCCTAACCTTAATTTGGAATATTTAGCTCTAGTCTTAACTCTTTTTTTTTATCTTGCTGCTTTCATTTTTTTCTATATCCCATTTCAAATCTAATTTTAAAATAGGTATTATTTTTTATCTAATTTATTTTAAATTGTTAATATGCTTATTTTTAATTTAATTGATAGATTTAAGCATTACTTGACCATCTAATCTTTTATTTGAAGTTTTACCCCATTTTTTTCACCTCCCTCTTCCTCTCTCTCCCTCTTCTTCACTCCACTGCTTCCCTTATTTCCATTACCCCATTCCCACTTCCTCACTTGTATTTACAATGACTAGAGAGTTGGAAGTCAGAGAGATATAAACAGTGGAGAGAGTTTGCTTTATGAACATGGAATCATGAAAGCTATCTTTACTCCACTGGTTTTCCCTGCATCCACCACTTAGGCTACTTTATCAGATTATTTCTCAAACCTGTTAAAAATGATTCTCTGAAGGACTTTATTGAGGAAGGTTTGGTGAACTCAGTTAATTCTCTCCAGGGGAACCATTCCTGTTCTGCAGTTGAAATATTTGATTTGCTGCTACTATGTTGCTTATTAATATCCCTCACCATCTATTCTTTAGTTGAATAACTTGGAGAAAACTGGCAGCTCCATGCCTAGGAGAAGTTTAACCCTGGAAGGGTTTCTCCGGGTAGACGCTCTCCTGGTCTGATCTTGGTGAAGCGCTGACAAACCCTCAATAAATTTTTACGAGGTGTTCCAAAGTAAAATCAAATCTGCAGCCAATGTCTTGGCACCACTTTAAAACAGCTTGTATTCATCATTCTTCCAAGGATGTTTTTCTTTCCTGCTTGACGAGTTGAAAAGAAGAGACTTCTGAACTGTGACTGGCCTTGTCCTGTGGGCTAGCAGAAACTAAAGGATATTGGCTGAAGGCAATCCCACAAACAGAGTTTTAAAAAGAGGAACATTCATCCCCTTGCTTCAATATTCATTTAAATTTTAAATCCTATACCTTATCATTGAGGCCTGCTCAAGGATTGGATTTCCAGGAGGTGACAGAGAACTTTCTTGCTGTATGCTCAAAGGACATGGTGGATCTCTTCAGCATTCAAGAAAGTCCTTATGCCAGGGATTTAGGCTGAGTTTAGTAGGGTCTTTTGCCTGTGCCTCCAGAGGAGAGCTGGGTGCCACTCTGGGAGACCAGAATCCCTGAAGGATGCCCTGACCACACAATTATGCCCCACCTTCTCTCCTCAGATCTAGCATTGGTTCCTTTCAGGCTTCTGTTGACGTGGACTCTTCCTTAAGGAGATCTGTTCCACTCCATGTTAGTTGGATAGATTAAATACCTTTCCACCCAGATTCAGGGCAAGAACCACTTTTACAGGTTCTCACTATCTTGACATTCCTAAGAACCAACTTTTGAAAATCTTTCTTTGGCCAACTCACCAGCTAGCACCATTCCAACGCCAGTGATCTGGAACTGCAGATGCACCTTAGTTTCTTCAACTGTAAAATGGGGATAATAAGATCTACCATTTAGAGTCCTCAGGACAACTCTAAAAGGTAGATCTTATTATATATATAGATACACACACATACACACACACACACACACACACAGACACACACCAGTGTCTGGCCTATATTAGAGGTGGTTAATAAATCTAGCTATTTTTATTAGATTTATCTTCATCTTTCCTCTTAGGAATAGATATGATTCATCAGATCCACAGGTCTATACTTTCTGGCACAGGAAAATGTACTCAACACATGCAATTTAGAACCTTTCCAGAAGGCCAAACCCTCTTTCACACTTAAAATAATTTGTTGGGTTAGTCCTGTATTTTATTTTTAAAAGTTTGAGCAAATGGGAATTGTGCTTAATTTTCATTGCTTGAGCCTAGGCTGGTATGGTGGTATTCTCTGGCTCTGAGAGAGCTCCAAATCATATGGTAGGACCCGGGTTATGAATACAGAGGCCCTAGAGCACTTTCCATGAAGAGAAGTGAGTTCCTTGTACCCTGGGCACATTTATGTATGCAAAATAACCCACCATCTGTTTCACCCCAGTAGATACCTTCAGTTTCTTCCTCAATCTAAAGTCGGATTAATCATTATGAAAACCTAAAACTTTAATTTGATAGAGTTTTATTTTAATATGGAATGTAGAAATGTCATGTCTTATGCATATGGATTAGATGCATACTTCTAAGGAATAAATCACAAGAAGCCCATAACTACTTATCTTGTTATAAATCTAAAACAAGCCCAGGTCAGTTTGAGTGGAGTAGGCCTGAGACAAAGGTTTCATTTCTAGAAGACTGAGATGGCTTTAGAATTATAGAGAAATCAAGTTGGTTATTATAGTGATGATAATAATAGCTACATTTATTGTGGCCTTACTAACTGCCAGTTTGGTTGCTTTCTGGTTAGCTAAACCAATAGTTTTAGTGTCTTGAATTCAGGAGACTGTGGGAAGTGATTCTATATTATCAAATATTATGTGAGCATAGTGAAGGAACAGATTTAAGAACCTGATTCCTTGCTCTGACCAAACGTTTGGGAAAGCAGATGTACTTTTGCTAAGGCTGATGCATTTTTGTTAAGGGGCCTAAAACCCATTTAAAAGTGGACTTTTAAAGACAAGGCCTTAATCCACAGAAGTAAGATCACCGATTTATGACAAGTATGACACCGAGTTCAATGAGGAAGGATAAACTTCTCAGTAAATGGTCTAGTCAACTAAATATTGGTATGGAAATAATGAATGTTAACTCCTACCATGCACCATATATAAAAAAAAAATCACTCGAGTTAGGTTGTAGGTCTAAATATGAAAGGTAAATCACTAGAGATTTTAGAAGAAAGCATAGAATATCATCATATACTTGGGGAGAGCTAAGATTTTATAAAGTGTGAAAATGCAAGTCACATAGTGGGATAATGTATTTGCTATATTTAAAGCCTTCAAATGACTAGTAAATAACTACTAAAAGGCAGATAATCTAATAGAAAAATGGGCAAAAGATTACTTCATGAAAGAAAATAATCAAATATTCATTAGACATCAGAGAAATGCAAATTGCACTATGATGAAATACATTCACCTGAATTGTTAACATTAAAAACATAAACAGTATTGAATGTTGAAGAGGATGTGGAGCAATTGAATTCTAGTGGGAATGTAAATCGATACAACCACTATGGAAAACTATCTGGCTAAATCTACTAAAAGCTGAACATACACATACTCTATGACTCAGCAGTTCTACTCCCAGAGAAATGCATACATATGTACACCCAAAAATGTTCAAGACTATTTATAGCAGCATTATAATAGCAAGAAGTTGGGAGCAACCTAAATACTCATCAATGGTAGAATGGATTAGCGAATTGTACTATATTCATAAAATTTAATACTACTTGAGAATGAACTCTTTACAAACACCTATATGAACATGGGTGAATCTCTAAAACTTAACTATTGAGCAAAAGCAGCCCAGCACACACACAAAAAGCACATACTGGATGATTACATTTATGTAAAATTCCAAAACAGGCAAAATGTAATTTTGCATGAAGTATGCATAATGATTACCTGTGAGGGGAGGGTAATAACTAGAAGGGGGCCCAAGAAGGGCTTGTACGGCATGGATAAAATACGTTTTTGTTTTGTTTTGTTTTTTTGGTTCATGTGCTAGTTACATGGGTATATTTATTTTGTAAAAACTTAAACCATACACTTGATTTGTGTGTGAACTTTTCTATATATATGCTATATTGCAACAAAAACTTTACTAAAAAAGGCAAGCCCCAATGAGCTTGGTCAACATGAATGTTTGTTCTGTGCCCTCAGAAATGGAGAAAACCAAAATGTGTAGAGACATTTCACTGAAAAGAAAAAAAAAAAAACACGCAAAGATATTCACTAAACATTAACAGAGGTTATCACTGAATAATTAAATCAAAAGTAACTTTTTTCTCCTGTTTCCCAGCTCTTTCCAAATCCTCTTTAAGGAATCTGTATTAGTCTTGCCATCTGGCTCTTGAGGGAAAAGCAGAATCCTGGAAGATATTGTTTTGTCCTTAAAATATTGGATCAAACTGTCTGTAGTCATCTCTAATTCCTTGTTACAATAAATATGAATTTCATTCAAGGCCTCTACATGCCTTTCAGGATTGTTAGGTTTATAGTTTATAGTTAAGTATATTTAGAGTTATGTCTCTTTGGAGAATTGTAGGAAATAACTAAATATTAAGATCCAAGGAAGTTGTGTGGGAAAATCAGGGAAGGCTTCCTGAGGGAGATGACATTTGATTTGGGTGTCAAGGGATGAGTAGAAATTTGTGAAGTGTAGTGGAAGGAGAGGGATGAAGGACAAGAGGGTCACTGTAGACCAAGGAGATAGCACATGACAAAGAATGATATGTTCATAGAATAGGAAGAAGTTGGTAGCATCAGGGAAGAATTCAGGCACAGGAAGCTGGAAAGGAATTGGAGCCCCAACATTTGTAAGTTTGTACCCATTCCATACACTATGTTTGTAGATACGTTGTACAAATGTCAAATATTGTTCATTGCATTAGATGGTGAAAATGCATAATACAAGTCCCCAATTTTTAAATTGTTTTTAAAAATGTTTTACAGCAATAGCTTAATAACAAAACCAACATTTCCTGCATTATCATTTATACTGGAAGCTCTGAAATAATCAGCTGGAATAGAACCAGTCTTTGTAGAATATTCTCAAACTTTAAACTATTTAAGTTGATCAAAATCCAAGCACAGGTATATGTTATGCCAACTCCAGAGAATTATCAAAATCTCTTCCCCTAGAATTATAGAATAACTTGATACCAGCATCAGCATCCTTGCATGAAATGAATTTTCAAGGAGATGAGGTTACATTCAGGGATATCAGTATTGTAAGGACACATTATTATGATGAATAGATGCAGACAAAATGTCTATAGCCTGTCATAGAACCACTTAAAAATGCATAAATGCATTCTTTGAGCTAATGGAACAGATCTCTCTAGTGATTTTAAAAGAGAGGAGAGGAGAGAAGGAACAGAGAGAGGATGTTTCTTCTGCCACATCCCATGGCTTCCACACCAACATAACCAGAAGAGCAATGGCAATTTGCTCTCTGGGCAGCATCAAGCCCAGAGGAAAGGTTCAGACCACCGTTCACTCTTCCTTCTCACTTGTAAATTATACCCGGAAAGTGGAGACAGCGAAGGGTGCATTCAAATGCATCACCTTGCAATTGGCTGTGGGGATGAATCTAGCAGTATAGACAGTGGCTATGTCCAGTTCGTTACCACACTTCCCTAACTGACCACTGGCAGGTATGAATACCAAGGCAACCCAATGCTGTGGTGGAACAGGCAGTCTTTGCTTTCAGATTCAGTTCTTGGCAAGGAAGTTGCAGAATGAGTCACTTTGGGGCAGATTCCTGACTGCACAAGAGCTATAAATTGAATGATACAACACTTTGTTGCTTTTACTGGCTCTGATGTTAGCAGAAAGAGCTGACTAATCAGACAAAAGGCAGTGGAAGAGAAAATGGAAAAGGATTAGTATTGAACATCCGCTCTGTGCCAGGCATAGACAAGGAGCTTTCGTGTATGTTGTAGAGGCAGCATGGTGCTGGTTATGATTCTGCACTTACCACTTGTTGTCTGTGTGAACTTGGACAAGCTCCTTAACTTCTGTGAATCTCAGTTTCCTCATATCTACCTCCTAAGGTTGTGTGGGAAGGAAGAGAATCCATGCTCACATGGCATATAGTAAGTGCTCTGAAAAAGTAGGTATTTTTAGTGGTTATTATTACTGTCATTATCATTTAATTCTGAAACCAGCATTGTTACCTATTTTACAGATGTGGACATTAAGGCTCAGAGAAATAAGTCTTACGAGAGGATACAACCTCGGTACTGTGATTCTAATCCAGTCTCACACCAGAATTTGTACTCCTTACCACTCGAGACCACATTGCCTTTATCGATTAGCTTTGAAAAACCAGACTGCAGAAATGAGAAGCAGCAAAAATGGCCTTGTTTACAAATATCCATGAACCAATGGCTGATGTGATATATTAGGGTTCTTTAGAGAAAAAGAACCAATAGGATGTATGTGTGTGTAAATTTAGATATAGATATAGATATATAGGTATATAAATAGAAATTTTAAGAAATTGACTCATGCAGTTGCAGAGGCTGGCAAGTCTATAATCTGCAAGGAAGATGGGCAGGCTGGCAGGCTGACAACCCGGGGCAGAGTTGACATTGCAGTCACAAATCTCAAGGCAGTCTGGAGACAGAATTCTTTCTTCTTCTGGTGACCGCAGTCTTTTTCTCTTAAGGCCTTCAACTGATTGGATAAGGCCCACCCACATTATGAAGAAGAATCTGCTTTACTGAAGTTTACTAATTTAAATATTAATCTCGCCTTAAAAATACCTTCATGTTGACATCTAGACTGGCATTTAACCGAATATTTGAGTACCATGGCCTGGCCATGTTGACATGTAAAATTAACTATCACACGTGAGAAGAAATCCGTGGCAAATATGAACCCAGAACCAAAATGTTTGAGCTAAAGCGCTATCATTAATTGACTTTAGCCATCAAATTGCTTAGGTTTTGACTGGGTTTTGTTACTCATTTCTTAAAACCCACATACCACTTAGGCATTTTTGACTAGTCAGATGAACTAAAATTATTAAAACAAAACCATAGTAAGAAATGCAGCCTGTGGGCTCTAAGCAGCAAAAATAAAAACAGCTTCAGAAAGTGAGGTCCTTTTTCCTGAGTGACTGTTTTACCTAATCCAAGCTCGAGGGTGAGCAATTATTTTAAGAATTAAAAAAAGAAAAAAGAAATTAAAAAAAGAAAAGCTTTTTATGTCTCCACTCTTTCCTGTTGCTAAGCTGTGGAACTTATACACGGCAATAGCAGAGTCATTTAAAACAGTTGTGGGATATTTTTTTGGAAAATGAAAATTAGTTTATTTCCTAAACAAAATTGGAAAACACTTTTATTATAGTAATTCAAAAATATCAATTTCCCCAAGTGGCATTTACAATAGAATAAATTTTCTGCCTTTCGCCTGTGAAAATGGTACTCCAGACCCTCCATCAAGAAGATGTGCTTCTTGCCTCCCCTCCTGGCTTCAGGATATAGCTTAATTTAAATTTTAGTTCTCTTGCCTCCTCCCTACATTGCTAGCTGTCATATTGAATTAAGAATTATCCTTGAGGTTAGCAGCCGCACACAATGGAACTTCTTCATAAAGCTTCTTCATAATGCCACAATACCTGCTGTGGATTTCCTACCTCCAGGGTTTGTTTGTTTGTTTGTTTGTTTGTTTGTTTAATTTTTTTATGTCAAAGAAGAAACTTTTGTACTTTTAAAGCACAGTAGTCAGATCTTTGGTTTTTGGGTTTTTTTTGTTGTTGTTGTTTTTTTTTTCATCACAGTTTAGTCCTTACTGAATCACTAACCCAAGCAGTGATCAAAGCACTAACATGCTTCACTGAAGGGTAATAGACCACAAACTCAGTATAATTTTAAATCCATTGGGATTTGATATATGGAGTAATTTAAATAATCCAAAGAAAGAAAGTTGTTGGGCCCTATTACCTTTAGCTATAATACAGGAAGTTGTTAGAACTGGGAAATTACTGTAGAATTCCTAATCTAACTTTCTGCCCCACCATCCATTTTGCAGGTGATGAAACTGAGGCCCAAAGGTTAATTCAGCAAAGATACTCAATAACTGGGCCAGCATCCGAACACAAATCTTCTAACACCAGTTCGTTACCCCATGGTTATTTTCAATTCTTGATCTGCAAATCGAGACATAATCTGGATGTTGTACATAACCATTAAAGCAACTAGAAATCACTTCTCACAATAGAGTAGTGTTTATCTGAATACCATTTTGCCTATCTTGTAACATAACTTTGTCCAACATGCAGTTGCCCAATTACTGGTAGAATAATCTGAGCTTACATCACAGCGTCATTCACATTTGAGCATCAGAGAATAGTCTTCACCCAGTGTCTGAAGCCTTGTGTAGCCCCTCTTCTGGCTTTTAGTGCCAACTCTTGTTAGCTGGAGGCAAATTATCCACAGGCCCAGCAAAGAAAGGGGCCCGTTTGGCAACTCTTCATCCTTGTCAGATTTGAAGCTGTTCTGCAAAGGCACTTTAATCAGGCAATGGGAGAGCTGCCACATTTAGAAGCAGCTCCTAAATGGGAAGCAGAGAATTTCAGGACCAACTAGAGTTCTTGGTGCTTTTGTTGTTTATCATTTAAAAGACGGACCGGGTGAATTCTTCAATACACTTTCATACTCTAGACTTTGTAAAATTCAGAACAGTTCAATGATTTCTTGAGGCTCATTCCTTATTTCTCATTGCACTTCTGAATTCATGGTTTGCCGACCGAATGTACGTCCTTTGATTATGGTTTAATTAATTTCAAGTTATGTACCATATGATTGGGGATTATTTTGATTATTATCTTCAGTTTTTCTAAAACTGCTAAGAGGCTACTCATTTTAGTGGAGGCCTTTACAATATATGAATTGTAAAAGCTTTTTGTACAATCAAAGCAATAAACCAGTAATCATAGCTATGTTCTATATTAGTTGTCAGCTTGCTTATAGAAAGCTGAGCAGTAGCTCATTTGTCAAACGTCATTGTCTATATTTTACAGTGAAAAAATGGCAACAAAGATTCAGTCACTCAGTTCATGAAAGGCAGAGTAAGAACTCAAAGCCAGAACCCATACCACATTTTAGTAATTATTCAAATGAAAAATAATTTTTTATTTTCTGATGTTTTGATTTGCGTCAAACATTTTGGCAATAGTTAACAGTATCTTGTAAGTGAGCATCTATTAAAAAGAAGTTGCCCAGCTTAGGTATGGAGAAGTGGAAGATGGCACGTAGTAGAATAAAGAACATTGGACTAGAAATTGAGACTTGATTTCTGCCTTTAGCTCTGAACCTGACAACTGCTCTGACCTTGAACAAGTCACCCTAGGGCCTCTAGTTCCTCACCAACAAAATAAAGTCTTAGCATCAGAAATCTTTCATCAAAATAAATATTTTGCAGCCTCTCAATGTACAAAACAGATAAGAGCAGAGTGCTCTGGTGGAGGAGGGGCCAAGTGGCCCAATGCCTTCAGCCCTTGGTCATGCTCTTCCCACCAGGATCAATAGCTTGTGAGGGTTTTGATCCACGTAGTATAAATGCATTCCCAGTGCTAGGCCTTAATATTTATTTCCTCTCCGCTAGTCTTTTTCAAAACTAGAGGAAAACTGAGGTATATGGGACATTCAAACAACACTCTTGTTATTTACTCATCACTTAAACCTTGCTTTGTCTCAAAAGATACCAAGCAAAGCTAAATCTTGTTGCATTTTAGAAAGGGAAGTATTTCTTCAGTGCCTATTTGGGGGCCTTTAGCAAAAATGATTGACAGCTGACAGCTAATGTCTACTGACTTAAGGGGAGAGAGGACTTCACATGCTGGCCATTTGGGGAAGTGGAGATATTAAATAAGAACTACAATCCACAGAAGCTCTTCATGGGTGCGGAGAATGAGAAAGGCTAGGATAAAAAGATCCTTAGTACATCCCGAGTCTCCCTCATTAACAAGGAAACTAAAAAATAGACCCATGTAGCATTGACGTCCAGGCTCATTAGAATTGCCACTTTCCTTAGACTGAAGGATTCTCAGCCATTATCACATGAAGCATGAGCTCACTTTGTAAACATTCCCCAGAATTTTTGTCTCACTTTCTGTTTCTCATCCATGGATTGGGTCTCAGCTAAATGCCCTTTCTTTCAGTCACCAAATATGCCCATTCACTAAATCATGCACATGTTCCCCTTCCCCCGCCCCTCCCTAGTGAGTCCACATCTATTTTCTCTCATCAGAAAATAAAGTGTTATTGCCATTTTCCTTCTGTTTCTGTCACCTTTTAGCCCATTCTGTCATCATGGAAGGTTAAAGGCTTACTTGACTACCTTGAGAAGCCTGCTCTAACAGATCATCGGCAGCCTGTCTCATCTATAATGGCCACACTTGTGTCCAAATGCAGGGACTCTGTGTAGCAACAAGTTATGTAGGTAATCTTAAACCTAAAAAAAAAGAAATGGTGAAAGAATAGTAGGGATCTGTGTTGCTGAATGGGATGTTTCTTGCATTTACCTGACTTGCAACTCAATCAGCACATAAGATTATAAAACATAAAGTCTGGCCATTAAACCATGGCAAATGCCATGTATTTTTTAAATGTTAAGCTTTTTATAAACTAGGCACTTGTGGTAGATTACAAAAATGGCCACATTTCCCCCCCTTATCTCTGTAGGCACACCCCTTCAGTGCGACTGTGAAGTCCCTCCCATCAAGAGGTAGAGTGTGTTTCACCACACCTTGAATCAGGGCTTGGACATATAACTTGATTTAGACAATGGGACTAGCAAATATGAAGTAAGCAGAGACTTACACCTTAGGCCTTATTATATATAACTGCAGTTAAAGCCCTAAGATCACCATGTAAAGGAGCTCAAGCTGACCCGCTAAAGGATAAGACGGCACAAGGAAGAGATTCGAGGTATCCTAGCCAGCCAGGCCCCAGTCAACAATCTACCAATAGCCAGACATGTGAGCAAAGTCATCCTAGACCACCCAACCTCCAATCAAACTACCAGCTGACCACAGAGAATAAAAGTAAACCTGTAAGAAGCATAAACAGTTCACCCACCTGATGCTAGCAGAGCCAAACACGAACCACCAAGACTGCAGAGGAGTCACTTTATTTGTAGAGCACGAAGCAAGGAGAATGGGAAAGCTATGGCTCAAAAGCCCAGGTTGGGGCAGGTTTTTAAGAGGTTAGGGGGAATAGGTATTTGGAAGTGCCGATGGGCAAGTTTTAATTGGAGGACCTTGGCCTTTCATGGTAAGGGGCTTTAGTACCGGGTCTTCTTTGACGATGGAACCTTCATTTTTGAAAGAGTTCTTGTGTTCAAGTTCTGGTTTTGTCCCAGTCTTTTGGAAGGAGGGGCAAGACTTTAGTTCCGGGTGCAGGTAGAGGTCAAAGTTCTGTGCATGTTTTGGCTGCATGACTTACATTTTGGTCTGTTGTCTCTGAAAAGCAATTCAGTATCTTGTTAAACAGGATAGATTATTTTGAGCCGGTTCTGAAGTTACAAGCCAAGCAGAGAATAGCAAAACCAGCCTAGAGAAGAGCTACCTATCCAGTCCACAGCATTATGAGCTAAATGCATGCTTGCTGTTTTAGCAGGTAAATTGTGGAATGATTTGTTATGCAGCAATAGCTAACCAATATAGCACTTAACAAATAATTACTAATTCGGATGTCTAATAAGAGTATGAGAATACAAAGACAATTATCTATATTTATAACACAGCAAAGAGAAAATTGTTAAATAGAATAAAAGTAGCAGATAAGCAAATGAATAAGCTGAGTTTTCTTCCTGAATAAATTTTTTTTTTTTTTTTTAAATAAAAAAGCAGCAGAAACAAATTTTCATTCCCAACTTTGACTCACCTTCTACTCTGACCTACTTGGTGAACCTGCTGAATTCATGTTGGGTCTCATTTAAAAGAAGATTGACCCCCTGTCCCAAGCAATTGAGAAGAGGATTCATAAACTCATGCTCAGTGAGAATCCTGATGATGTAGGAAGGACAAAGCATTACTGCTGATGCAGAAACAATACCAGCGGTCCATGCATTAATATGTGGCTGGGGATAATACTCTTTACAAAAGGAGATGTGCTGGTTCTGCAGCCACCAGATAGAGGCTGGAGAAAGCTGTGGGTGGGTGCAGGAAGTACGTGAAGCAGCACGAATGTATAAATTTCAAATATGTTTCTATTTTTAATGTTAGCTAAAGCTACATTTTAGTCTGTTCAAAGATTATACCTTCTCAGGAAATGGTGAGGATGAAAACATAGGTATAGCATTTGTATTCCAAATCACGAACTTCCTAACAACTTAACTTTTCAACAGCCTGCCTGCTAATACTTTACAGTGTGTAACCAGACAAACAATGCGATATAATAGTTTTGCTGAGATTAAAATATTTTACTCATTTGAAAAGATTTCCAAAGTAACAAATGCTTATAAAATATATTGATATTTTTATATATCTTGGAAGTGCAGAACTATGATTTTTTAAGGAAAAAAAATGTTTTTCTCCCCAAATCAGATTTCAGTTTTAATTGTTCCTCTAGTGTGTACCAGTGGGTCCCAAACTCTTTAGTCATGAGTTCCTAGAGTCTTTTCAAAAATATAAAATCTGGCCTCACTCATAGATGTTCCGATACAGTGGAACCTAGGATTCTGCTTTCAAAAAGGTGACTATAGATGGGCCAGTTTTGGAAATCACTATGGGAAAACACAATTAATGAAAGCAATCATTTGTCTTGCTTTACTATCGTCATAATAAAGAGATTCATCTCAAAATAACATTTTTTTTTACAATCCTACATGAGTTCCTACTCACTATTAGCAACTGGACTATTTCTGAAGCAAAAATACTACTGTGTTTGCTGAAAAATAAAAACCAATATCTGTTGCAGAAGGAGTTAATCGGAGCTAGCAAAACTTTCTTGTGTCTACTTATACTGGATACAATCATTTGAACTCACACATGATACATGTAGATTAATTCTTAACTGTAAATCTAACTTCTAACTGCCCAATTGCCATTATTATGCTCCTGGCCTCTCCCCACCCTGAGTCTTGCACACAGCTCTGCTGATTCTAAAATATTTGAAAAAAGGTTACATATAGACTTTAGTTATATGTCAATATTAGTTCATTAATTGTAACAAATATACCATACTAATGTTAGATGTTAATAATAGGGGAAATGGTGTGGGGTATATGGGAGCTCTCTGTAGTACTTCACAATTTTTCTGAAAATCCAAAACTTCTAAAAATAAAGTTAATTTTAAAGAAATTACCTATGAAATGAATGATGTTATAAAAAAGAATATTATTTCTCAATTTTTTCTGGGTGCCAAGTTTACTTTTTAAGTGCTCCCCAGGTGATTCTGATGGTTTAGAAACTATTAGTGAGGCTCAACCTCACTTGCGGAGTTGTACTTCACCTGACTCCCAGGACTATGAGAAGTAGCCGCACTGACTGAATTTCAAAGCTCACTCTCTCCTTGAGGCTTTGCTCCCAAGTTCCTCTGTATGGTTTTCATCTGATACTGTTCTTTTTACAAACTGGGGATGCTGGCCAGTCCTGAGCTCAAAGAAAGATCCCAACAGCTCAGGTTACTTCCTTATTCACCTCTCTCTGTTTTCTTTGAATTCTGATTCCTGAAGAATTCCAAAGGGAGAGGAATTCTTTCCACAGTCCTGGAATTACATTCTTGCAGCATATAGTATTTTCAATATCATAACCATGCAACAAATAATTCCTAACAAATGCATAGAGAGCCATGCCATCAAAGGAGAAAATAACAGTTATTTCAAATACAACAATATTCTCCTGTCTTGAATTCTACCCACATCCTCTGGCTTCTCCTGGCTCACAGGTGCTTAAGGTGTCACAGAACCTTCTTCTACGATGACTAGGCACAGGCTATCTTTTATCTGCAATTGCTTTCTTTCCATATATTGAATATATCGTGGGAGACTAGATGGACGTATAAGGAGGAAAGATAAGAAGGGGTTAAAAAAGAAAGAAATCTATGCTTCAAGTGGAGAAAATTCTTTTAGCTACTTCTAAAAATATTTATGCTTCATTTGGAGAG
>NW_011888790.1:9859059-9893468 GCF_000151845.1 Pteropus vampyrus | reverse complement strand
GATACTGTTCTTTTTACAAACTGGGGATGCTGGCCAGTCCTGAGCTCAAAGAAAGATCCCAACAGCTCAGGTTACTTCCTTATTCACCTCTCTCTGTTTTCTTTGAATTCTGATTCCTGAAGAATTCCAAAGGGAGAGGAATTCTTTCCACAGTCCTGGAATTACATTCTTGCAGCATATAGTATTTTCAATATCATAACCATGCAACAAATAATTCCTAACAAATGCATAGAGAGCCATGCCATCAAAGGAGAAAATAATAGTTATTTCAAATACAACAATATTCTCCTGTCTTGAATTCTACCCACATCCTCTGGCTTCTCCTGGCTCACAGGTGCTTAAGGTGTCACAGAACCTTCTTCTACGATGACTAGGCACAGGCTATCTTTTATCTGCAATTGCTTTCTTTCCATATATTGAATATATCGTGGGAGACTAGATGGACGTATAAGGAGGAAAGATAAGAAGGGGTTAAAAAAGAAAGAAATCTATGCTTCAAGTGGAGAAAATTCTTTTAGCTACTTCTAAAAATATTTATGCTTCATTTGGAGAGGCATTTTTAAAAAATCTTCCTACTAGAATAGCGTAAGTAAAAATAAATACAAAGGTGAGACACATACTAAGAAATGTTAAGAAACCTAGAAAAAATATTCATTACATGATGAATATATTTGGCTATGTATTAATGGAGTATTGATTCATTTTCTCTTTAAGGGAAGATTAATTATCATAAATAGATGGCTAAGTAATGCCATTATAAAGTGCCTTTTACCACACTGTGGGTCAAATCCTATTCTTTATGTATTTGTGGTAAACAAAATCTTTTGCATTATTGTCATCCTTTTCCTCTAACACCAGTGTTATTCAGAGGTTTTGTGGATATCTGTGTGTTGGCCTATACAGCATCCATTTCCCCCTTTTTCTTTTTCTTTTTCTTTTTTCAATAGCATTCTAGTCTTTTTAGGGAGTCACTTTGTCCCACACTCATGTGTTATGGATGAGTCTCCTCCCGTTATCTCCAAGGGTGGGCATGTGTCCCAGGCAATGCCAATTAGAGAATTTCACTATTCTAGCTCATGGATTCATTCAATAATGGGTACATGACTCATTCAGAACCAATGAGATTCAAAACAGAGACATTTGTGAGAACCATTGGAAAAAGGTCTTATCCCCACAATATCAAGTGTGGGCAATCTAAGCCTGACAGTGGCAGTGACCATCGGTCAGCCTGATGCTAGATCCAACAAAAGATGGCAGAACTGAGAGGTGATGGGAGAGTCTTGACCTTTTTAAGCTCATGGATCCAATCAGATTGAAGGCCCTGGTCTTTTCATTTATTAAGACCAATAAATTCCTTCTTCACTTAAGCCTGTTTAAGTTGGGGTTTATGTCACTTGCAACCTGAAGAGTCCTGATTAATTAAGTATTTAATAATGGCTATTTTTCTATAAGACAAAATTTTAGGAAAAAAGGTAACTCTTTAGTGATAGTATGAACATCTTACAGTATATCTCTTCCAGTGTCTGAGAACTGGATCAAAAGAGTATTTCTCCTTAACTCATTTAAGGTGATAGTAATGACTCGCATTACTGAGCATCTACTATATACCAGATGTGCTCAGCACTGAGCTTAGAATCCTTCATTTCATCCTCACGACAAATATTCCCGTATTCTCAATAAGGAAACTGAAGCCAAGAACCAGAATTTGAAGCCAGATCTGTTTTAGTGCAAAGTCTATGCCTTCAATTACCTCTCTTCTTGGATATTTTCATATTAGAAAGATGCATAGTTTAGATATTAGTTTAATAACATTTTTAAAATGTGGGTTATCCATTTTAAAACATAAGCAGAAATATATAAAAGGATTCTTATTCCTTGTGAATATTAATTATTATTTTTTTTAATGCCTACAGCATCTGGTCTTCCTAGGTGTTCTCCCATCCAAGTACTAACCAGGCCCGACCCTGCTTAGCTTTAGAGATCAGATGGGATCGGGTTTGTTCAGGGTGGCATGGCCATAGGTGAATATTAATATTAATATTGTTGAATTAGCTCAACCCCCAGCCCTCCCTCTCCTGCTCCCATCTGTGGCTACTGTCTTCTCAGTGTTGCCACACACACTCCACCTACAAAATCAGGCACTGTGCACACTCATACAGGTCTGTTTTAGAGCAGGACATTACAGCATAATTTTTAAATTTCTTCAGTCATCCTTATTTCTGGAAAGTTCTCACTGATCATCTTGCCTTATGCTGATATATACCAGTACTCTGGGCCCTTTCTCTTATCTCTTCTCCAAGTCCCAGGACTCACAAGCCTCCTGTCTATTAGACAGTCCTGAGAAAACAAAGCACTCCCAATATCTGAATAAACAGTGAAGTTTAGACCTCTCATATCAGTCTTTCCCATTTAGATTAACCCAGGGCTCCACCAAAAAAATCCATGAAGATATTTTTTTTAAACAAAATAGACCTTCTAGTGGGTTTCTACTCTTAGTAATACAGAAATCAAGAAGCAGCTTGAAATGATCTTTTTTCCCCAATGGCTTATTTTATACTTGCAATTGTTTAAAGGTACATAAAAGTCTCCATTTTTTCATAGTTTCTGCTGCAATCTAGAATATATAGTAAGAAATTAATAAGTGGTTGTTAATGGGAGTCCACTAAACAACCTCCTTTTTTCTCTAATGCTGTTGCTTAGACCTAACATCTTTGAAAATTGCTCTCTGGGGCATATAACTTGGAGAATAGCTACTCCAAGTTCCATACGATAACATATCAGAAGTTCCAAGAGATTTAAGCTTAGTATCCCAAAGAATACTGAAAATTTGAGCCAATCCAAACATGATAAACCCACAAAGAGCAAAGAATAAGCTCAACTCTATCTTTACTACACACACGTAAGTCAGATATCTTCATCTCCACCATGTCTGAACATGTGATTGGATGATGGGTGATGCCTGGGAATCCATATTTTGTAAAGTTTCCCTTAAAAATGTTCTGATCATCACTGAACTTTCAAATAGCAATTTTGGTGGTTCGAATATTGATAAAGAGATATGTATAAGTGCCTTTACTTCTCTATGGGGGAAACAGGCACACTTTAATATCTTCTCTCAAGCATTCTTAGGAAAAAAAAAAAAAACAGAATTTCACTGCTTAGTGCTCTGGGCTCTTGAGAGGAAAAACATTTTCAGATATCATCATTAATAATTCATAAATGAACTTTACCAGATCAAAGAAATTCAATATTTTTGTTTGTAACTTATCTTTAAATGTTATCAGTGCCTTTAAAATGCATATCTACCATGAATCACTTCAAATGATTATTTTAATGATTAACGGCAGCCCTGTGCTCTGTGATACCAAGATTGGTGGTTGCACCCCACCACCAAGTCAGAGCATTCCTCAGCAGACCTCATTTGGAGGATTATCATCAAATAGAATAACTCTTTTAACAAATCATATTGTTGTGGACTTAGAGATGTATACATCTGCGTTTAACAGTTTTCGTCTTTAATTTAGATTATTTTATCTGAGGATGGGAGAAAGAACAATTTTAGCCTATAGCTTCTCTGCGATGATGATAGACATTCAGGAAGAATAGGGTAGTTTTCTTTGCTCTCAATGGCAAGTTCCCTTGCCTCAGAATCTGAAGGAATGACAAATGAAATGATCTTCTTTCTCTCTGTGAACTTTACAAACCAGAAACAACATTCCTTTCCTGAAGTTTGATACTTCTGTAAATGTGATTTTTCACTTCCTGAAAACTGTGGTTTCTGATCCAATAGTGTATTTTGGGAGGTCAGAATTATCTGGAAGAACTTTTTCAAATAACGGTATACACACACACCCTCCTTACTCACTTTTCAATTTGCAAATTTGATTTAGAGGATAAATTTGATTTAAAATTTGACCAAGAAGAGAAAATTACTTTGGGAAGTTCCTGGATGGTACATAGTGATTACAAGTTTCTCTGCCTCTGTTTTGTAATGATTAGCATGAATCTTGGACATAGCAAGGAAGGAATCAGGTTAGACTTGCTGTAGGCAAGAATTTAAGTTAAAAAAATTTAATTATTTTATTATCTTTATTTTCAGTCTGCTGTGGCTGTATCAGTATGATGTGTCCTTTTATCATCATTATTTCATGATGTATATTAACTCATAAATAAGATTTTCCTTTTTGAATTTGCTGTAGAGATTTAAAAATTAAGAAAGTCATCTGTTTTAGACAAAGAAATGCATAGAAAACCTTTTAATTAATTATTAATTTAAGTATATAAATTAATATTTAATTATTATCCAATAATCAATTAATTATTAATTAAATAATTACTTAATTAATAATTAATTGCTGTTAAATAATAATTATTAAATTAATTACTAATGATTATTAAATAATAATTTAATGATGGTAATATATGCATAAATAATAATTAATTGTTATGCATATAAAGTCTTTTAATTATTAAATTAATTATTACCATTTATGTAGATTTTAGTTAATTTCTCCATTTTATTCTTAACCTAGATGAAAAAGCATGATAATAGAAACACATTTAAAAATACTCAAATGATTAATTTCTTGCTAAAGGAAAACTAACTCAAAATTAAACATAACCTTGTACTAATTTATTTTAAAAAAGCTATAAGCCTACAGATGTAATTTTTAGGTAAAATTACATTATGAGTATATATTCAGCACAAAATGTTGTTTCAGGATCCACTGGGTAGAATATATGAAATATAATTTATTCCATCTTAAATTCAAATTAATATTGTGAATGTAGAAACCTATGGAATTTTTGTATAGTAGCATAATAGCCGTGTGATACTGATTTTAAGTACTTCATAGGAACCAGACAATTCTACTTGAGGTGGAGGGATTAAGTAAGTGAACAACAGGTCAAAGGCTACCAATATGAAATAATACTACAGTCTGCTGAGTTCTGAAAATTTGAAATTTTTGGCCAAACTACTTGTCACAGACATCACTGCTCATTAGAATTAGATATTTATGCTTCACATCCTTCTGACATAGCTTTAAACTCCACCTAAAGGATATCATGTCTTGGCAACTCTTAGTTCAAGATACTGAGTCAAAAAATGTCAAGTTTTGTCATAGATCCACTAAACCAGAGATCCCTAACCGTTTGGCACTAGGGACCCGTGCTCCTATAAAGATCTAATGACTGATGATCTGAGGTGGAGCTGAGGCAGTGATGCTAGCGCTGGGATGTGGCTGCAAATACAGATGAAGCTTCTCTGTCTCAACCTCCGCTCACCTCCTGCTGTGTGGCCCTGCTCCTAACAGGCCACGGACCAGTACCAGTCCACGGGCCCTGGGGGTTGGGGACCCCTGCATTAAACTAAAAGTATATTTGCACATTAGGTTTCCCTGTATTCATGGAGCTAAATAAAGTTAGCTACAGTGTATGTTCTCAGACACAAATATAATTGTGACACACTGCTTAAAAACCTTTCAGAAAAGTTCTTGATCTGGCCCCAGCCCACTCTCTTCTTAGTCCTGATATGCTCCCATGCATATCTTATTCAGCTGCTCGTGTTATCCCAGCATATCACGTTTAATCGTGCCTCTTTGCCATGACGCTACTGTTCTTTTTGCTTTGAATCCTCTTCCCTGATTAGCTATTTTTTTCATCCTTCAAGACATAGCTCAAATTTTAATGCCTATAAGAAATCTTCTTTATTGCCCCCCTTCCCCTCATTAATCATCTTCCACCTTTCTTTCCCATTGTACAGCATTTAAGTACATCTCTCCTGCTAGACCATGAGCCTTCCCCAGTAGCTTCTCGAAAGCAATGGCAATGTCTTATTCATCTTTATATTCCTGTTCTTCTCACCGCTCCCTCCTCATGCAACTGCCTAGCACAATGTCTGGCATAATATCTCTTTAATGGATGAGTGAATGTTAAATCAATATGATCCCTAGTTACTCCAAAATGCAATCTAAAGAAAATGACATTTATGTGTTAAAACAAGAAAGAAACAAACATTTTAAATGAAAGACTATGCAGAATTTATACAATTTAAATCCAAAATTTTATTCCAATAAATATTGGAAAGTTAAGTATTTATGGTAAGTATAGAAATTAAATGTACATCATTGAGCATTTGCATAGGAAACAGTGCTTGGAAGTGAATGAGCATCCAAGTGTTGTCTCACATATGGTGAGTCCCTAAAGAGTGGAACTGGTATGACAAAAATAGTTCATTTTGACATCTATTATGGCTTTGTTTCATGAGTGGTTTTCCTATGTGTTTGGGTTATTTCAATGGCCTACCTTTTTACAACATGTAATCACAACGCCATTTAAAAAAAAACCCTTCATCTCAATAGAAGTTGATCCAGATTTATGAGGCCTGGAGCTTATATAGTTTGTTAGGAGAATCCTCTTTAAGAAAAAAATACAAAATCACGAATATGAAATTAAATATGAAAGCAAATATTTATTTAGAACAAGAAATCATAACAAATTACAATTTTTAAAAATTAACAAATACCACAAATATATCAAACCCATAAAAACATTGCTTCTGTTAATCTTCTGACATGCCTCTATAATTTTTTCTCTGCATGTTTTGCTATGCACCTATTGATAGGTTCTTCATATAGTAAGTGTTATATCACTTACTGCAGAAAAAGTAGGAAAATAATTTAGTCTTGCTCTAGAAAGTTTCTCCTGATCTACCCACATCCTTCCAGTTCTGGTCACTTTAGGGACACATATTTATTGTGAGAGATCTCTAGCTTTGTACCTTTTTTATGCTGCCACTAAGTCTGCATAACAGTCAGTCAGAGCATTTCCGGGAGACAGTCCTACACCAGAATGGCTAACAATGGCTTATCTTTGCATATAAGTGATGAGACCCATAAAAGCATATCCCAAACACCATAAATTACCAAATCTACTTTCCTTACCCAAGTGCCCAGAATGCCTGTGGCCACTGTAACAAACTAATCAGACATGAGAGAAAGTGTGACAGAGGAGAAGTTGAAATGGGAAGAGACAATGGTTTTAGCTAACTACAAGTAAAATATCTTTTTCAAATTTTACAAAATCCACTTGATGATGTAGATATAACAGTAAGCCCCTTTCCGGTGCCTTGAAAGGGGCCAGTGCATGGGAAGGGGCCCAGGGCTGAAATCTGCCTCTTAACCAGTGGAGAGTAAAGAGAAAAATGACTCCTTCCCTGACCCTCAACTGGAAATGAGAATAACAGAGGCTGCTGGCAGAGAATGTCATCAGATCTCAAAGGTTCATTTTGTATTGTTAAGAAATAGCTCTTTCTCATTCTCAATAGACGTGAAGAGGAAGGGAGAGGGTAAAGGAAAGAACATTGCTTTAAACAAAAATATGACTTACAAAACTTATAGGTTCTGGAGGTACCTTGTAAATTAGGAAATGGTACCTTGTAAATTAGGAAATGGTACCTTGTAAATTAGGAAATGGTTAGAAAAATATTTTCTCCGTACAGGTTTGTACGGCATTCATTTAGGAGTGGTAGACTGGCAAAATATTGGTCATAGTCAACCTGAAAGTAGCTTTTATTTGCTCCATAAAGTGTCTTTAATGAAAAAAAAGTGAACCAACATAAAGAAATTTGACTTTAAAATGTGTCAGTTTACCTCTCTATGGCAACATTCAGCTGGGCTGGGCAATGACTGCCCCTTACAGATCTAGTACAGCCCAAGGTTGTCAGAGTCCTCACCACTTACACAATCATACAAAGCTTTTATTGCAGCCCAATCTATTTCTGTCCTTACTTCAGCCTGACTGTACTGTTTTTATCCTTTAGAGAAAAATTTGTCTTTGATCAAACAAGCATACCTACACCATGAAGGACCCAATTTTATTTGGGGAGTTAGTTCAAGCATGTTGTAGACAGTATCACAAGACTTGGAGAGACTGCTCTGTGAGAGGAGGACACCAGTGGACCACACAAATTATACAAGTAACAAGCTATTTTCCAGTATATTATCCCAGAATGAGTGAGTCAGACTCAGGAGAATTTATGGCTACAGAGAGAGTGGGGAGATCCTGTTGGGAAGGGGGACATGCAATGTCGATAACCAGGTTCAGGGTGTGTTTTTTTTTTTTAAGCCAGGGGAAATTCACACAGAGAAGGTTTTGGGAGAAAGATAAAATTTCAAGACCTAAGAAACAATTTAGGAACAGTGGCAGAAATCCAAGAGGATCATAGTGAATATTTAGAATGATCATATCCTTTCCCTTTGGTGCTCTAAAGAACCATTTTGAGCCAACAGCTGTCAGTGTCCTCTCCTGGTACGTAATTTTCATTAGTTACCCCAACATGAGGAATCCATGGAAGTCCACACCATCTTGTACGGAGATTGTAAAGGTACAAGGCAAAAAAGGAAAGGGGGGACCTAACCCATCTACGGGTTCACTAACACCTGCAGAGGAAGAGAAGCATCCAATGGGAGGAACCACACCCAGACATGCCAAGTGTGACAGTGGCAAAGTGAATACTGCCTGAAGTAGAGCTGAGGGTATTGCAGAGAACATATGATTTTGTCAAGTTCATTGCAAGGGTGCTGAGTCAAAAGGCTTGCAAATCCCAGTTTCTGGCACAAAGAAAGTACTTAAAATTTTTAGCCCTCCTTATTTTTATTACAGTTGACTCTTGAACAGCATGGGATTGAACTGTGTGGATCCACTTATACACAGGGTTTTTTTCAATAAATACGTAGAATAATGTAAATGTATTTTCTTTTATAATTTTCTTAATAATATTTTTAGCATACTTTTTAAAGACTACAGTGTATAATACATATAACATAAAAAATATATGCTACATGACTGTTTACATTATTGGTAAGGCTTCCAGTCAACAGCAGGCTATTAGTAGTTAAGTTTTGGAGGAGTCAAAAGTGATTTTTGACTGCATGGTGGGAAGGGTTGGCATCCCTAACACACACACACACACACACACACACACACACACACACACACACACACCACCACCACCACCACCCCACATTGTTTAAGGGTCAACTCTGTGTGTGTGTTTTTTTTTTAATCTGCTTTCCTGTTACTTATGGGTCATAAGTACTTATGGATAAGGATGAAAGTCATACAGAGGCAGCTCACAAGCTACATCTGGTCCTTTTGTTTGAAAATTTGTTAGCCTGTCCAGTTTCCCACAGATCACACAGTAATTACTACATGGTTTAAAATTATTTACATTTGTAAAAAAATTTTTCTAAATTTTTACCACTTATAAGGAAACAGTCACATGGTAAATTAATGAATAAACACATATGGATTCATGAATTAAAAATAGAAGTTATTATGGACTCCATATCTAAATATTTTATAAAGAAATTTATCTAGACTTTTCAACATGAGCATGTCTTTCAGTCACTGTAGTTTTGTTAAAGAGAGGAAAAGGGAATTATCTTCAGAGATGACTAATTGTTCAGGGAATTGAATCCCTCCAGAGGAATGTTAAGGAGGAAATTACTTAGTATTGGAATTTTAAGTTGCTAAAATGACGCTATGCTGAGAGGAAAAGGTGGTCACTGTCCAGTCATTGTTTCGTCCCTCCATGTGGTCACCTTAAATTCACAATATGGAAAATCTTTTAATAATAAGCATCCACTCTAAGATGCAGTATGTAGCATTAATAAACAGAAATTTAAAAAGTGAGATCACTTTATTACATCTTCAAACGAGTTTTGTGCTCAT
Source organism: Pteropus vampyrus (assembly GCF_000151845.1). NCBI lineage: Eukaryota > Metazoa > Chordata > Mammalia > Chiroptera > Pteropodidae > Pteropus > Pteropus vampyrus. The sequence continues at coordinate 9,883,733 of NW_011888790.1, read as the reverse complement.
CAATGAGGATGCAAAAAAATGTGAGGCATGGTCCCCAGAATATGCTGCTTAATGACAAGACAGTGCTGTGTTGATATTTATTTTTTCTGCCTTCTCTGTTTGCAAATCTAATATATTGGGCTACAAGTATAGCCTCTGTTAGTTTGCATGAAAAATTACCTAGTTATTTGAACGATCCCTGCCTACACTTTATTGTCTAGAGGTTAGGCTGGGGGATTCCATGAAAAGAGATAATTTTGCTGTTTTTGGCACACTTCACCAAGAGAAGGAAAAGAACTAATCATTAATTGAGCACCTACTATTTATTCTTCACAATTGCTCTTAGAGGTTCATGTTTTGCATCCAAGTGTTTTATACAGTTGAGGATCGTGAGGGTCAGAGAAAGTGAGTAAATTGCTGAAGGTTCCCAGGGCAGTAGGGAAGTGGCTCTAAAACCAGCTCTCTCCTCTAAGCTAACAGCTCCGAAATGTCAAGCATTCAATTCAATATCAGCTTCAGAAACTTGGTTATATCTGAATACCAAATTAATAAGCACTTCACTTTAAATCAATCCACTTTTTAAATTTAAAATATTTATCTAAAAAGGAAACTATGTTCTACCATAAATGGAAACCCAGTATCAGTGGTCATAAACAGAAAATATAAAAGTCTCCATGGGCAAAATGCTTGTCCTTCAGCTCATCCTGAGACTATTCCCACTTCATTGTGATTTTCAAAAGGCTTTCTTTCTGTCCTTAGTGGCCTATGAGGAATTAGTCAAAATAAGGATTTTCCATCCTGCCCTAATTCTTCTCTCCAAGAACTGAAGGCTGCTTATCAAATAAATTTCAAGGCCATAGGTCTCCAAGCTTAACTGAGTAAAAGGGCTTCCCCGCCTTACCCACAGGAATAGAATACTTATACTCTTGCGTATAGTTGATAAGCATGCACATTTGGGAAACTCCAAAACAATTTTCTTCCCAACACTCCCTTCTAAGAAAAAATACTAAACCCAAATACTGCTGAGGGATCAAAATACAAACAGTGCAGTTCTGAGGCATAGGAATTGCCCTAGTCATTCAGCAATGACTTTGGGAAAATGAAAAGGGCTAATGTATCCTTTTTAGCAGATAACATTTTTCTTCTAAAGCTCTCCACAGTGACATTTATTTATTTTTAGAGTCCTGTGGCTAGCAAACTGGACTGAGGCATGATTGATCTATTCAATTATGCTCTCTTTTGTGTTGAAGGCAATTGCTACAGTAGAATCAATTGTGTCATGAACCAACTAGTAGTTACAGTCAGCAATGTAAATGGGTTAATGGTGACTTGGGCTTTTATTTTGTAGGCAGTCATCTCTCTCTAGTTCCATTCAGAATCTGAAAGGAAAAATCCTTTGTAGCTGCAATGAATTTTCTTTGGAACATCACTTTTTAAATGTTGATTCTCTGACTGAAAGCCTTTTTGGGTGATGATATTTTGGTCACTGGATGTAGCCTGTTCCATTTGGAACGCAGTTCCCTAATTCCTATTCTATGTGCATGTGCCATTATTAAAGAGCTGTAAAATTATATCCCAGGGGAATCTACCCTTCAGGACAGCCCAAGTTTACATAGTTTCTTGTGTTTTGCATAGCATCATTTCTCTTTTTTCCTTATGTGTAAACTTGTTAAGTTTAAATAAAAACATACTTTGCAAGTGAAAAGAGAACCAGGAAGCAAGGAGAATAAGACCCTAAGTAAAATATGCCTCCAATGTATAAATAGGGAGCTCTCAATCTAAAAATACAATCCAGTCCCAAGCATATATATTGCTTGTTTGGAAAACTGTAGGTGAGGAAAAAATATCTTTTTCTCTTTAAATTCCTAGGTATTCTGGCTAGAGACCTATACATTAGACTAACAAAAAGATAGATTAATGAGAGAAAAGCATACAAATGTATTTAATATAAGTTTATAAAGAAATGAAGACACAGAAAAACAATTAAATCTGAGTGTTTTCATAGGAGATTTGATGAAGAGTACAAAGTCATGGGAAAATGTGATAGGACAAAAGGGTATGAACTAAGGGCAGTAAACTGGGGGAAACTTGGCAAAGTCTTTTTATTCAGATTCCTGCCTAGGCCTGTCCATCTCAGAGATAGGGATACTTTTTTCCCCTGGGCATAGGAAGCAAAAGTCTCATGGGAGGGTCTCATGGCTGCTTGAGGGGAAGGTCAAAAAAGTCCTTCCTGTACCTGCCACTTCTCATATTCCTTCAGCTTAAAATATTCAGTGTGCCAAGGCACTGTATTTTGGGGTAGTATGTTCAGAACTTCATCAATACTGAATAGTTTTTTGCTTAAACAAAGATTTGTTGAGAATCTACTGTGGTCTAAACATCTTTTCCATAAAAACAATAGAATGATTATTGTTCTGGTTCCAGGGCCGGCTCACTAAAACTTTTTCACCTAACGTGGAACTAAACTGCACCATGAATTGTGCAAGTCATTTATCTGAGCCCTGAGGATATCAGGCCATGTGATAAGAAGGGAGGAAGGAAGGAGGAGAAAAAAGGGAACTTTCACTGTTATGGGAACTGACTAACCTTTGTATCAATGATTGGTAAACACTTATTCTTTTCTTATTATTTTGGGCTGGGTACCATTCTAAATGCTTTATATAAAGTAACTCATTTAAAGAAATATATTCTGTTTTGAGTTGTCACCCACCTTCTTTCTGTATCCCTTCTTGCCTTTTTAGAGCATCTCTCTCCTTATTACCAGGGCACACATATTGTCCTGTGCTCTCTGCTCTGGATTTTGCCCTGGCCAGATTGATGACGCTCTAGGATGATCCGTGCTCTAAAATCCTCTATTCTCCAACCCCTACTCATCAAATTCCTATTATTTCAGCATGGCTGATTTTAGGTGCTAGAAAGGAACTTTCCAGAGATGCTTTAATTTGCAAAGAGGTTCCCTCATAAATCAAATGCATATCTGCTGATATTTCAGGCAAGGGGGTCTGGCAGTGAGGAGCAGACATGCCAGGGTTCCAAGTTACTTGGTGGGAGGCTTGGCCCTTCTGATAAGATAGTCTGTGAAGGCCACATCTCTGAGCCGTTCTGTATTTAAAGCATCTTCTCTTCTCCACTTCTGAACGGGGGAAATACACAGGGGCGAGGAATACCAGCAAAGATAAATTAGCACACTCAGCTTTTATATTCTATAGAACACACCAAGGTAAGGGCAGGGAAGTGATGTTGTGAAAAGAATGAGAGTCCCCTTTAGGTACAGGTTTCCTACTATTGTTGTTAATGTGCCAATACCTGTATCTGCTGATCATTGGCTGAGCCATGTGAAAATTCATTTACATTTACTCCCATTCAGGGAAGCTCTAAGTAGAAAAGAAAGTCTTAAATTAATTTCTAGAACTTTTAACCCATGACGATATTTTTTTTTTTATCTTAGTTCTTAATGATGATGGTGAGCTAAAACCTTTAAAGGCAGGAGATGCTGGTTTTTTAGTCATCTTTCGGTGTAACTTTCTGAAGTAAGAATTATTTCACAGAGGTATGATCTTTGCTTGTCATTCTTAACTTCTAAACAGAAGGCTAAGACTCTATTAGTCTTTGTCTTCTCCAAATTAATGCAGATGCCAAAGGAATGACATTATTCCAACTCAATTTACATTTTTATTGTAGTAAAACTGCTTTATATACTTTCCAGAAAATTTTTTTTTTAAATTGGAGTTCTAGAAAAGAACTGAAAGAAGAATAAATGCAAGAATAATTATTAGGTGTTTTCTGATAAGTAAAAGGGATATTTATGTCTCTCATTATTTTTGTGTTTTTCTAATGTATTGATTATCAAATTATATAAAATGAAATACCAGCACGTAATAGAACTGCTGAGTAATGATAGAGTTTACTTTCAGAGGTTCTTCTTGTCTGGCCAGGTTATGCCACCATTCATTTATCTTTTGTGACTCTTATCACAATTATAGTTATTTGTGTTGCTAGTTATATAATCTCTTTCTTCCCTATTTGACTGTGGGCTGCCTGAGGAACTTTGTCATGTTCACCATGATATTTTGCATTCCCAGTATGATTATAGCCCCTGGCACACAATATGCCTCATAAATACATTTATCAGTATCATACCTTGAGTAAATAAGTGATATCACTAGGCACCTGAGATAAGTTCATTATGATAACTGAGCAATGTATTTGACCAAAGTTTCTTGGCAGTTAAAGCCCGAGTAAAACATATCAGTCTTTTATTCTGACTAAAAATAGCATACACATGAAGAGACAATTTTCCTTGAGCGAGACATCAAGTAACAGAAATGACCACATCTGTGTTTCTGCAGAACACCCAAATGCTATTCGAATGAATTATTTCATATACACTCTCTAAAATTTAACATTACATTTTACTATCGAGAATGTATTTATAGATGACAGATTACATGGCTGAAGTATGTTGATAGCTGTTAACCAAGAGAGTATACTTTGGTGTTTAAATGGTTCAAATTTTGGAGTCAGAAAGATCTGGATTTGTATGCTGGCTGTAACCCTATACAAATTATGTGATCTGGGCAATTTACTCACTTTCCAAGCCTCACTTTTTAATCTGCAAAATATAACACAATCTCTATTCCTCAATGTGTTGTATGGATTAAATGAGATTATTTATGTAATACTCTGACAAAGAGCATATGCTCATAAATGAGAAAAGTATCATTAGCTAACAATCTTGAAGCAAAACTAGGGAGATCTAAAAGAATTGTTAGTGACCATAACGTTGAAACAGTTTCTCCTAATCTCAGGGGTTTATGTAAACATTATGAAGTGACATATCTCAATTGATTCCTGACTAAATTTTTCTAGTGAAATGTGAGAAATGAAGAAATTTGATGTTGATGGTTAAAGGGAGAGTCAATTTTAGATACTAGGTACTATTTTACTAGGTACAATTTTAGGTACTAGGGAGCAAATTTGTTCTGCTAAGAAAGAAAAAGATTTCAATTCATATTCTTACCTAGACAGGATTTCTACTCAATTGTTCGCAAGTGCTGGTAGCAAGAGTGCTTGTGAATATAATCAAACTCTTTTGTCGAAACTTTAAATAAGTATCTGATTGAGGTTCCTAAGTTCTGTACCATAAGAAAAGAAAGGGCAGCAGAATACTATGTCATCCTGGACTGCCGGAAAAGTTGGATAAAAAGCTGCAGCTCCCAAGCTGCTGAATTAATTGAAATTCTTTTGGAATCTGCTTACGAATTCTCTTAAAATGTTGCAAACTGCCTACATGTACAACTCCGAGTTCAGGTGTAATGGCCACCAAGATCTTTGGCATTGACCAATCAATAGATACGGTTTCTTAGGATGACTTTTGCTACAAGAAACAGTGAAGTGAACAACCTAGAGGAGTGCTCATCTTCCTGTTTTTTTGTTTTTTGTTTTTTGTTTTATAGCAACAAAGCATTTACTCTAATCACCTATTAGTCATTGAAATGAAATAGATCTATGATATAGTTTTTATTCCTAGCTGTATTCTCAGTGTGATAGATGAAAGCATTATAGTGATAATAAAGGAATAAATGTTTCTGAAACTTGCAAGGGAATTGTGGAAGAAAGCTGACATCGTTCAAAATACTGATTGATCTACAATTTAGGGGTGAGACTAGATCATACCAGATTTCATCTAGGCTATACCTATATGGCTCATTAGAGTAAATAGTTAAGCAATTTTATTTCCTATCCTGCATGTAAGACAGGAAATTAAAAATTCTAATGCTTAAAGATATTCCTAGGGTTTTTTTCTTCAGATGTTAATAATCGATTGAATCATTTAGAGCTATGCTGTCTAATTAAGTAGCTACCAGCCACACGTGTCTATCTAAACTAAAATTAATTTAAATTATAATTAAAATGTCAGTTTCTCAATCCTACTAACTACATTTCAAGTGCTCAAGAGCCACTATGTGGCTAGTGGCTGCCACAGTGAACAGGGCAGATATAGACCACTTCAATTATTGCAGAAAGTTTTATTGAACAGTACTGTTCTAGAGTAACTAAAATTATTGGCTGCAGTTTGGGATGATTTCTTGAACCTTATAAAATACCTAGATCATTCTCAGGTAGTAGAGTTGAGGAAAGTAATTTGTCTAACTATCAGTAGAAATTTATATTTTTGTAATTCCTTTTATAAATGTCTCACCAAAAATAATTCTGAGAACAGTTTCTCATTCCAAAAGTAATGCTGTTAACAGAGTCTCTGCTAAGCATGGGTTTTCTCATTAAATCTATGCAATGATACCATCTCGAGGGAGGTATTATTATTTTCAAAATGCAGATGAGTAAGGTAAATCTCGAAGTGATGAATTTACTTGTCCCAAATCATTCAGTTGGTAAGAGGATAATAAGAATTTAAACCCTATGCTGTCTAATTCCAAAGCCCTATGCATTATTCACCACGCTCTACAGACTATTAGAGAAAATCATAATAGTGCTTCCTGTATATGAGCCACATTAAATTCTCGACCCCGACTCTCACACTTAGTAACTGTGTGACCTTGAACAAACAATTTAACCTCTCTGTGCCTTGGTTTCCTCATCTACAAAATGGGAATTATAACAATAGTAGCTACCTGAAAGGGCTGTGAAGATTAAATATATGTAAAATATTTGGAACAGTGCCTAATACATGGTAACAGTTCAATAAATGTTTGCCATTATTACCTAATCAATATTTTAAAAACAGATTGAGAAATAATTTTGGTAGTTTCAATTGCTAATTATTTATAAACAGGTCTAGAAAACACTTTTCAAATGGTACAAGTACTGTGCACTAACGGATTGCGTCACAGCCCGATAGTACCTGTTTTTCAAGATAGCAAACAAAGAGATTGGATGACAAGGCCTTCCCTCATCTCCACCCCCTAAAGGTGGCTGGCTTCAGCCAGAGTCCTGAGGTATTGCAAAAGGAGAAGCTTCTCCAAAAAGCCTGAGGACAATAGTAGAAAATCCTCAGAGTTCAGGAGGTTTATCCAAAGCCTAGACAGAATCTGTTTTCACTTATTCTCCTTTTCGGATAATGCAAGGAAGGGAGAGAGGATTAAGAACTTTGGGTGGAAAGAATATTATCGGCTAAGGGACCATGTGACTTTTGACTGCTGTCAAAAGCAGACCTTACTTAAGGTCATTAATTTTGCAGTTCTGAATCTCAGAAGACTCTAGGAGAGCCCTTCTCATTGGCTCCTGGGAGGCAAGATTCAGAATTCATAAACATAGGGAACCTAATAGGTTTCCGGTGCAAAATTTTAATGAATTGAGGCAGGAAAACGGAATTTCAAAGCTGAGCATCCTTTTACCACTCAGGACAGAAGACTCTGCACTTTATACCTAGAAAGAAGGTTGCAACAAACTAGGACTGCTAGTGCATATTTCTGACAACAGTGCCCCCCACCCCACACACACATACATGCATGCACGCAATAGCAGTAGCCCTAGCCTCAAAGAACAGAATTCTAACCCATTTAATCAGAAATAGGAAACAAATCAAGTTTCAATAGCAGGAAAACAACCACCACCAAAAATTAAATAAATAAATAAATAACTCTCAAAACACACACAACAAAATATATATCTATGCTTCCTCCTTCCTGTCTCTTCAGATGTATTGTAACAGTGACCTTCTGGAATCCATTACACTAACTCTTAGAATAATTCTGGGGAGGGGAAGGGAGGTGGATTTCAGGCCCAGTAGAAATAGAATAACCTCTCACAGGAAGCCAGTGGAGTAGAGAGAAACTTCGAGAAAGTAGGAATCTTTTGGAAAATCTAAAGCAGCATTTCATTTTCATGTAGAACTATGCTACTTCTCATCATACCATACCTTCTTCAGACCTAGGTGTCACAGGCAGGAGGACAGAAAGACAAGATCAAAAACATCAGCCGTTAACAAAGGAACCATTTATTACTACACAGCTGCATGTAGTATTAAGTCAGGATTTAGTAACAAAAAAGAAATTATGTTTCCTCATTGTCTTTGCAGTTTTCTCCAAAACTCCTATTATTTTTAAAAATTAAGACTTTTTCTACTTTCTCTCTAAATTTATCTGTATTTAGTTTATAAAATAAAACAATAGTAATCTTCTAAATGCTTGATACATGCCAGGCAGTATGCAAACGATTTAAGCATGATTTCATTTCATCTTCACAACTCTTGAGCAGGATTGCTAGTTAGTGACAGAACCAGGATTACAAACCCACATCTCTCCACCCTTTAACCAGGATACTATTCTGTGTATCCTATTAGTCTGTAATTCTTTAGTGAAAAATGCCACTCCCACCCCAACTCCCCATTACAAGCCACCTTGATGCCCTCTACTATAAAGTTTACTTTTGAAGATTTTCCTTTTGAACTCTTTGTCAGCATGGGGCCCCTCCCTCTCTATCATTTTCAGTTCAAACAGGACTTGCATCACCTACACACACACACACACACACACACACACACACACACACACACACACTCTTTGATGTTGGTCTTCACCTAAAATTCCTTGATAGGGTGCAGCTGCCTCAACACAAATGCCTGCAGATGGATGAATGGAGTCGGGATGGGGGCAGGTCTCACATTTTCTATTGTCTTGAATTTATTTTCCTTTGTATGCCATTGAAGCCTATATAGTTGTTTCAGACTTTATCTAAACTTGGGGTTACTAAAATAAATTATAGGGTTCAAGGGAAAATAATTTTAAACTGTAGGTTAAATATAAGAGAGGTTGGCAAACTTTTTATGTAAACGGCCATGTAGTAAATAGGCTAGACTTTGAATAGTTTGTCTTTTTTGCAACAGTTCAACTTTGCCGTAGTAGGAAAAACAGCCAGAGACCATATGTAAACAAATAGACTTGACTATGTTCCAATAAAACTTTATTTACAAAAGTAGGCATTGGGCTGGGTTTGGCCTTTGGGCTAAAGTTTGCTGACCCTGGTCTAGACCAGCACAGTACCATAGAAATATAATTCAAGCCACAAATGTGGTTTTAAAGTTTTTAGCAGCCACATTAAAAAAATAAAAAAGTAAAAAGAAACAGGTAAAATTAATTTTAATAATGTTTTATTGAATCCAAAATATTATCAATTCAACATGTCATTAACATTAAAATCATTAATAAAATATTTTATACTCTTTCTTTGGGCTATCTTTGGATCTGATGTGGATTTTACACTTATAACACATCATAATTCAGATAGGCAACATTTCAAGTGCTCAGTAACTACATTAAGGTAGTGGTGACTGCACTGGATGGAGCAGCTCTAGCTAGTTCCTCCTCTGTTTCCTTTTTGTTAGGTCTCCCCATCTGCATACTCATCCTCTATCTACAGAGCTTGTTCCAGGATCCTTATTTCTTCCCCTGAGTTTGAGTTATTCAGTATAGAAGAGCATTCAGAAACTGCCTTTGGCTGCCAATGATGACCTTCGCCACTCCAAGTCCCAAAGGTATATCTGTGGGCTGGCGTTGGTGGTATCTATTTTAGTCTGTTCAGGCTCCTGGAACAAAAATGCCATATACTGTGTGACTTAAATGATATTTATTTCTCACAGTTCTGGAGACTGAGAATCCAAGATGAGATGCTGGTAGATTTGGTGTCTGGAGAATGCCAGCTTCCTGATTCATAGACTGCCATCTTCTTGCTGTCCTCACATGGCAGAAGGGGTGAGGGAGCTCTCTGGGGTTTCTTTCATAAGAGCATTCATCCTATTCATGAGGGCTCCACCTTTATAATCTAATCGCTCCATCTCCTAATGCCATCACACTGGAGGTTAGGTTAGAATGTATGAATTTGGGCCGAGGGGGTGGTATAAACATTTAGTCTATGGTGGTGTCCCACTGATTGCAGGGAATGACCCAGTAATTCAGGTTCTATATGTATACTCCAAATACATATCTTTTGAGGTTTCCCCACCAGAATGAGTTATAGACCCTCCTCTTCAATTTTTTGTCCAGTTATCCAGAGAGTAACTATTGGATCTGAAATATCTATATTTCTCTTTCTGTGTATCTCTCTGTCTTTGCCTCTCTGTCTCTTTCTCTTAGTCTTGCTGTGTCTCTGTGCCTCTGTGTGTCTCTCTCCCCACCCCACAGAAATACTGGTGCCCCACGACCACACACACACACACACGCACACACACACACATGCACACACGCACACATGCACACACGCACACACGCACACACACAAAGGAAAAACATTAGTTCTTGAAGACTATACCATCTAGTAAATTTTTAAGGAGAAAGAAAAACATTTTTTTCTCTGAATGTCCTATAATTTGCAATGCTTCCTTGCTTACTTTGGAATCAATGCTTCACAATAACTTAAAGAGTAATATTAGTTCCTTTCCTTCATCTTTTTACTTCCCAGTTTCCAGTTTTGTCTGCTTAGGCCTGCCAGAAATAAGAAGTAGACTCATCACTGAGCCACTTATTTCTTATATCTGTACTCCTAGTTACACAAACATACATTCAAAAGCTTGTAAAGGCCTTGCCAAATTGTTAGACCAGGGCCACAATGATTTGGATGAGACCAAACTGCTGTAACAGAGACCCAACACTACAGTGGCTTAAAGACTATAGAGTTTATTTCTCTGTCATGTAACCATTATGACATAGAGAGTGGTCCAGGTCAGCAGCCATTAGGTTTCTCCATCACACCCTGGGGCATGACCTTATAGAGCCTTAGTCACCAAGCCAGGCTCTATAGCTAAAAAGTCAATGAGAACATGGAGAAGGCAGATAAAATGTCTTAAAACCCAATCCTAGAAGAGGCACATGTCATTTCTGCTATGTTGTATGGCAAAAACTTAGTAACTTAGTAATACAATCATATGTGCAGGAGGCTAAGGAGTTTAGGAAAGTAGCCATGTAGCCAGAAGGAAAGTAGAATGAATTTTAGTGGGTAAATAATAGTTTCCACCAAGACTTCTATTTTCAATTCTTCTAATTTCAACTTTATTTTCTTATATAATGATTTTAGCAGTTCTGTGAGATCAAAAGTGTTATTTCTATTTTGTAGGGGAGGAAATTGAGGTTATGTAACTTTCATAGAATGTTGTTCCTTATTATAGTTCATTCTTCCTTTTATTATGTTTATATAGAATATATCCTCAACTAGATCACCAATTGTGTCCCCCAGCATTATAGAATTCAGCATCTGAACATAGCAATTGCTTAATAAAACTTTGCAATTGAATGACTGAATCAGTGATTAACATATATTTATGTGCTGATGCCAAAAATTAACTGAAGTAGGTTTCTTGCTACATAAGTTAATTATTTTGATAAGAATTAATGTTTTAGAATTCAAGTACTCAAGACAGGTATTAAGGGGTATGAGAGATGTCTGCTAATTTCTTCTATAATGCTGAGTCATGGAATCATATTTAATTAGCGCATTAACCCAGCATTTACAAAAATACAGTTACACTAGTCAAAAAAGCCAACTTTTCAGTCAAATGGTTTATACATATAAAAACAACTTGAAAAGAAGATAAAGCTTTCTGTAGGTAAGTCGATCCTTAGATTAGGACAAAAAAAAAAAAAAGAAAAGTAATACTTACTGAGTAAATTAGGCCCTTAATTTAATCCTCACAAACCCTATTAGATAAAGAACCTATAATTATTCACAAATTCAGAAGGAGGTTGTATGGGAGGAAAAACTTTTCCCTCTACTCCCTTAGTTCACTGCATTAATAATGCCTGTGAATTAAGCTAACAAAGGACAGATTAACAGGAGAAAAGGCACATGTTTTTATTAATACTTACGTACACAGGAGTTTATAGAAAAATAAGTGAAACTCAAAGAAGCTGGTATACTTAGGAGTTTTTATACCCTTCTTAAACAAGGAAGAGAATTTTTGCTTCAAAGGATGATAACTTCTGGGGAAATGACTAGGAAATGTATGGGGAAAACTAATGAAAGCCAAGGGTTATTTTCATAAGGCCTTTTTATGCAAACTCATCTTGGTGTCAACTTTCTCATCTTTGAGTATAGAAGTCACTCTTCTCTCCCTGGTACAGGGGAGGCCCCTTCCTCCTTTAGAAACTTACACTCTGCTTTTAGGCAGTGCAGGGAGGGCAGAGAATTCTTTTTGCATCTGCTGACTTCCAATTGCCTTCACCTGAAAATAATCTTTATGCCAAAGCGGAATATTTTGGGGTGGCATATTCTGATCCTTTTCGAGATTCAGAAAGATTAAATTACTTGTCCGGATTTACTCGGTGAAGGACTTTGGGATTTAAATTCACCTCTGCCAGCCTCTAAAACATTTGCTTTTTAAATGTAAACATTCAGAAAAAACAGTCTGGTTTCCCTATTTTATTTAAGATTATTGAAATAATAGTTACATCCCAAATAATAACTGTCCTTTTTTTACTACAGCTTGATGCCAATTCAAAGTGCTTTAATGAAATATCTTATTTAATCTTCTAGGTAGTAGTAGAATGGCAAGACTTTCTATAATGGTTTTCCAGATGAAGAAACTAAGAAACAAAGAAGTGAATGACTTGACCATGACCAAGCAACCAGTTGGTAACATTGTTGCAACCATGTTCTAGGTCTCCTGAATCCCAGTGCAGTGACTTTTTTGGCTATTTCCTTATTACCTCTTCCCTAACTGCCCATCCAATAAATTTAAATGAGATATTCCATTTAACCACAGACCTTAGGGGCATAGCCTCCTCGGGTGGTATGAAGGACACTGTTCTGAAATCCTATGACCTGGGTCTGAGTCCAGCTTTAGCTGTGTGTGGATAATAGGACCCACCTTGTGGGATGACCTTGCAAGGAGATAAGGCAGGAGGGAGTATTACAGAGGGGCCTCCATTTCCCACCTCAAGTTTCCATGTAGAAGAATCTCCACTGGAAAAACCTGCTTTACCCTTTCCAGTCTGGATTGCTTATTCCAGGGCAGGAGTGATGTGTCTAATTGGGGTGTTTGGGAAAAAGAACGGGGCAAGCAAAGCCCAGTCTCTTCTTGAGTTCTCTTTTCTTCAGAATGTGTCTGTCTAGTTCTGCATTCTGCCTTGCTGAGGGTATGGAGGTGCCTGTGCCTGCAAGGAGATCTGTGATAGAGATGAAGTCCATGCAGATTCAAAGCCCTGTTTTACAACCTGACTTATCTGTAAGTAAGTTGCTGTTTTGATCTCCAGTTGCCTGCCTCCTGCATCTATCTATCGATTCTAAACTCAGGCAGGGAAAATATATTTTATTTACTACCTCTATGAACCCAACAAGTAAATGCATTCCTTTACTCCCCTTGTGCTAGAAGAAGGTGTCCTAAATTCAGTGTAAAAAAAGAAGAAAAGTATATGCGCAAAGTTAGAAATAATTTTTGATATGTGCACCAAGTTTTAACTTGTAGGTAAAAAATTCTTTTACGCCTAAATGGATATTGCTTTCCCAAAAGAATCACAGTGTTTGTTATTGGTGGTTCTGGTGAAATTTGATAGATTTTCAGATATTTCAAAATGTCATAAGAGCAAACTGAATATATATTTTAAAAAATCCAAAGAAGTGGAATAATAATTATTACACTAATAAAATATCACTAAAATTTAAAAAATGGAAGTTAATTACTTCTGCCTTTTAAATGAGAACCATCGAAGTGATTAGCAGTAGGAAAGTGCTGGGATCCTTTTCCAGTACTAATTTTTGATTTAGAAAAGTCATAGCCCACTTGGACTTTCAAAATTGTTCTTTGAATTTGTAATAGCTCTTCTTATTGAGATCAAGGATCTCTTCTACCCAAGGGAATCAGTACATCAACTCATAGCAAGAATAGACTGATAAACCCTCCCCATTCACCTTCCCCCTCTGGTGTCAGATACTACTCATCTCTGCCTTTTCTTCTAGTCTAGCTCTTACTTACCAACTCTTCTTCCAACTCTTTAAATGCTGGAGTTCCCAGTCCCCTTATTTTCTTCTTGGCTTTTCCACGGGCATCCTCATCTACACGCCTTGTGTTGAAGACTTCTAAATCCATACTTGACCCTCAAATTATTCTCCTGGAATGGCACATTCAAATTTCTAACTGCTGGAGATACCACAGCTATTTCAAACACAGCACATCAGAACTCAACTCATTTTATACACTTCTCCCAAATTGGAAGATTTCATATAAAAGTCAGCTCCTCTTGAAAAATTGAGAAATCTGATAATACTGAACCCATGTGATAACAACTGACTGAAGGTGAAGAGTTACTGCCCCCTTTAAATGAAACCTGTGATCTCCATGCTCACAATCCCTACCACTTCCTATGTCCTGTACCTGGCTGACTTCACACAATATGTTCTTTGTCTGGCAACTGTAGATGTTTGAGTTTGTGACCATTGATCTAGGCCATACTAGATCATCTGTTGAATTAAGAAATGACTTAAAGAACCAAATAGCATTACTCTTTTCTATTCAGACTGGAATTATCTGATTTTATTGAGTCCTGGCTCTATCAGTTACTAAGCTGATTGCAGCTTTGCATAAGTTACTTAACCATTCTGTACCTCAGTGAGCTCATCTATAAATAGTGATAATGAAATTAGCTACCTCACAGGGTTGTTAGAAGAGTTAAATGAGCTAAAACATGTAGACAACTTAGAAAAATGGCTAACACATAGTAAGCCATAGTGTTTGCTGCCTCAGGCCCTGCTGTTTATTACTCTATTTTGGACTTCTGTGACATATTTTTCAAAACTGTTTCTAAAAAAGATTGTTTCATAGGGAAAATAGATTCAATCTGGTTTGTGACTCATAAAGAATACAACCTTGATTGTGTAAAATTATGTAAATGCATTTTTGCATTACTAAGAAATGACATTTCTGGAGTTATATAAAGAGGTTCAGTTTGATGGCTGAAAATAGTGAGAATGATTGGCCCAAACCGAACTGGCAAACACTTGATACCAACACAATTTATGACTTGACTAGAGTTTTTCTGTATATGAAATCCATGCCCAGCCAAAGGCGGAAGTCATTGTTTGAATAGTTTTGTATTCTACATGTATTTCCTGTGTGACCTTGAACATCTAGACCAAAGTGTCTTCCATGTGGCTGTTCTCTTGCCAGGAATGTTGTTCTGCTCTTATCATATAGCAAGCTCTTACTTTCAAGATTTGTTTTCAAAAGTGTCACTTCTATATCTTTTCTGATACTCTCTTCTCTATTATTAGCACTTACATTGAGTTGTAATTGCTTGCTTATATGTCTGTTTCTCTTAGAGTAAATTCCTTGAATTCTGGGACATCTTATGCATTTAACTAGAAAGGATACAATTACAGGCCCAGGCTCTGACACTGGGCTGCCTGTATTCAAATCGCCGGGCTGCCTGTATTCAAATCCTGACTTGACCACTTATGGACTGGGTAGCCTAGGGACAGGTCCTGGATTTCTCTAAACCTCAAGTTCCTCATCTATAACATAGGAATAATAATAGTATCTCATAGGGGTGTTAAGTAAGCTAATATTTGTAAAACTCTATAGAAGTGTCTGACCCATAGAAGATATTTAATGACTGTTAGTGATTATTATCACCAAGCTGCTGACTTGATTTTTAAAATTTTATATCTATATTTTATCTCGTTTCCTTTGATTGCTCAAATTTACTCTGCTACAACTGATGAGAAGTCTAATTTTACTGCTCTTAGTTTCTTCTAGCTTAAAAACCAACTTTTCAAAATACGAATCACAATTTAATCCTGTAAAGATAGAATATTGAAAAAATGAAAGGTAATGAATGTCTGGTGTTGGCAAACGGTACAATCACATTCCAATTTTTTTTAAAAAACTTACTTTGTAACTCCTTTCTACTTCCTGATAAGACCCCTCTAAATAAATAAATTGATTCCCTTTCTTTCTGTATTCTATTCTCATTCCCTACTACTCCCATTTCAATGTGTTTAATATTTACATACATATATGTTTGTATTTAATTAATACATTGTATGTAAATGGTATGTCAAAATAAACACCTGGGTGCTGGGCATGCTAATTACTACTGGAGCGTCATCGCTTCTAGGCCCTCTCAATGGACAGAGCTAGGAAATATATGTATATATACTAATTTATATATGCACACATCCATCTACCTATAAACATGAATTCATAGTGATATTGCTGCCCCCAATTTAATACCACAAAGCTCATTTTAGCCTTCTTTCCTTTCTTATTTGTGCCTTTTTCTGTGATAGTGAGAGATCTAGCTCCCCTTATCTCCAATTACTTATTTGTTTGACCCTAGTAATTATGGGTTGAATTATATCCTCTCAAAGTTCATATGTTGAAGTCCTAGCCCCCAGCACCACAAAAAATTATCTTATATGGAGAAGGTCTTTACAGAGTAAGGAGTAAGCAAGTTAAAATGTGGTTGTTAGGATGGGCCCTAATCCAATATGGTGTTCTTATAGAAAGAGGAATTTTGGACACAGACACATTCATAGAGCAAACACAAAGTGAAGACTTGGGGAGAAGATGAACATCTACAAGCCAAATATGAAGGCCTGGAGCAGATCCTTCCCTCACAACCCTTAGAGGGGACCAACTCTCTCAACACCTTGATTTCAGACTGCTAATATCCAGAACTGTGAGACAATAAATTTCTGTTGCTTAAGCTACTCAATTTGGTACCTTGCTACATACAGCAGCCTTAGCAAACTAATATAGATTTCCTAGTATATAGGTAAATTAGTTTAGAATTCCTAATACTTACCCCAATTAGAAACGAATTTACTAATAGAGTACAATGTTCATGCATAGCTCTTTTTGCCTTCAGCCTTATAGTATCTAGTGAAAACAATTTTCCAAAATCATTTACTTTATTATTTACTCCTCCGATATTGCATATTTGTAATACAGTTAGATTAATTGGACAATCTCCATTCCATCCTAGGATCCTTCAGCATCCTGGTTGATTTTTTAAAATTTGAATACAACATATAGATTCTGACAAATAGATAAGGCTTGTAAGTATAAAGTCTATAGGTAAGCACTACCTATAGAGTATAGAACAATTCATTACCTTAAAAAAATTTCCTCCCTCTGCAGCCCTTTGGAGTCACCTCTTCACTCCTTCTGAACCCCTGGTAACCATTGATATGTTTTCTGCCCCTATAATTTTGTCTTTTCCATATGCCATGTAAATGGAATTGTACAATATATATCCTTTTGAATCTGACTTCATTCACTTAGGAAAAATGCATTCAAGGTTTATCCATGTTGCTGAGTGAATTAGTAGCTTGTTCCTTTTTATTTCTGAGTAGTATTCCATTGTACCTTACCTTAAGGTATAATAACTTAAAGTAAGATATTTAACCTTATAAGGTAGTCCCAAACTATCTTCCAAAAATGACTGTACAATTTTGCTTCATATCAGCAATGAATGAGAGTTCCTGTTGTTCTACATCTTTACCAGCATTTTGTACCATCAGGTGTTGTTGTTGTTGTTCATTTTTTTTGTTTGTTTTCAACTGGAGCAAGTCTAATGAGAGTGTAATGATATCGAATTCTGGTTTTATTTTTGCAAACACTGCTCTTCACAGATTCATCCTTATTGCCATATTACAATCAATGTTCCTGCTGCATAATACTCTATGGTGTGCATCTACCACATTTCACTATCAATTATCTCAATAACAGACACTCCAACTGTCTCTAAATAATACCATGTAATTTATTTTCTTTATTCATTATGATCTCAAGGATTTCAGTATTTCTTTACTTTCTTTTTATCAGTAAGTTTTTTCATGGATGAGGAAAAATAATATCTAAACAAATATTCAAACAATATCCAAACCATATCCAAAAATCATCTTGCTTAGACCAGATTGTCAAGTTTTCTCTATGGAAACATTTTTCTATGAAACAGACTCTATGATAAATGTAGAGTTGATACAATTGTCTTCAACAGAGGATTATTTAATAAGATATTATGACTTTTGGGGTTTTTTTTCAATGACTTCTACTTCTCCTTCCTCCCTCCCTTCCTTGCTCTCTTTCTTGCTTTTTTTCCTTTTATTTTATTCTCTCAAACAAATGTTTATTGAAGGCCTTGCCTGGCTAGTCACTGTTTAAACCACGGGTATACAAAAACAAAGACTGCCCTATAGCAATGAACAATCTAGTATACTGTATGTTGAAGAAGAAGGAAACGTGGGAACATACATATATGCATCATACATGTATACAGAAAAAAGTTGTCTGAAAACAGACAAGAACGTGCAGCCAGATATGACTTTGTGGGTTAGGGAAATTTCCCCAGACAAGACAAAAATTTGAACTAGATGTTGAAGTAGAAGGGAAGAGCAGAACACATGAAAACACTTGGCATGTTGAGGGTCTGGTGAGCAGTTCAAAGTCATAAGGTATGAAGTTCATGATGATAAGTAGTGGGAAGTATGTCTAGAAAAATAGAATGGCTTTGGATTGGAACGAACTTTGTAGGCCTTATTTTGTCATGTAGACATAAAGTACCATTGAACATTTTATGACAAAGCGAGTTTGATTATATTTGCATTTTAGAACCATAACTTTGGTAATGTAGATCAGAGAGGACTAAGAGATTGATATTAGGGAGACTAATGGCAAGGCTATTGCAAATAGTTCAGGTAAGAAATATTGAAAATCCACACTAAGGAACAGCCTATTTTCTGCCTACGTGCTCTATTTGTGAGAAACAAAGGGAAAAAGTAAAATCTGGGAAGGAAGGACCATATTTGGCATGTAAATTAGGGGGGGGGAAAAACCAATCATCATTAAAGGGCAACATCAGGGAAACTTGCAGTGTTAGAACTCTTCTGTATCATGCTTGCCATGATAGATACACAAACTTATACATGTAATAACATTGCCTAGAACTAAATTCATAGACACACATAAGTGGGTCCAAGTGAAACTGGGAAAATCTCAATAAGACTATGGATTGTTTGTACCGTTATGGTAAACTGGATAAAATTTACATGGATATCTCTATGCTATTTTGTACAACTGTGTGAATCTATAGTAATTTCAATTAAAAAATTCAAATAAAAATGATAGCAAAATACATTTTCCAAAAAAAATCTTTAATCCTTTTCTGGATGTAGGGGGAGAAATTTAAAGCAACTTATTCACAGTTCTCCATTGGAATTTAGATTGATTTTATGTTTCATGTACATAATAATTTGAAAAAAAAAGAAAAAAGAAAACCAACCAGATTCAAAACTAAGAAAACAGTTATTTAAATATAACTTGTATCGTTTTGGATGATAATTATTATTGGCGGCATTAGACATTTTACATGCTGACTAATTGGAAGGGGAGAAAATAAACATTTATTGAGTAATTAAAGTGCAAGTCATTGATTTGGGAGGCTTACATATATTTCCCTGTCTCATTCTAAAGAGCCAGGTGTTATTAGAATTATTAATGCACTTTACAGATGAGGAAGCCTAAGGATTGGAGTGTATAAGTACTTGTGCAAGGTCACAGAGTGTTGGGATGAATCTATGACTTTCAAGTCTATGCACTTTCCTACTACTTAGGAACTGAAATACAGACAAGCATATTTAAAATGTGCTAGTCTCTCTATTATTACCTTGTCTGGTTGATCTCTACAGTGTCTGTATTCAATATTTAGAAATGTGGAATACTTTTGTGGTAATCAGTGTGGATTGTTTCAGCTAAGAAAAACATGTTTAAAAATTTGTGGTAAAATAGCTTTTGATAAAATATCTCACAAAAATAGCACTATAAGAGGACTTAAGGGAAGTTCCCTCAACCATTAATTAAAATAAAAACAAAAACAAAATCTCAGAAAGAGGTTTATAATGTTTACTATATGTCTTGCAACTTACATGTTGTTTAAAATTTCACAACATAACTGGGACAAAACTTGGTCTATTGAATCCTGAAGCCATACTTCTAATTACTAAGCTATGATGCTGTAAAAATCTACCAAAAATAAATAATGAGGGATGAAGGAAAAAGAAACTTTAATATAAAGTTTAGTATGGTCCAAATCAGTGACCTGGGCCACCATTTATAGTATTTAGATGAGTTGACTACATTGTGTGAGTTGAGGGTCTAAGAAGGGTCAACGAGCAAAGCTCAATGATTTCTTCGGGTCAGTCATCTTCAACCCCTTTGTCTCATTTTCTTCTCTTCAAAGCTCTTTTACTTACTAATATCTACAATTATTTCATTACTTGTCTGTCACTTGCCCCACCTCACTAGAACATAAGTTCAATAAAATCAGGAACCTTGTCTTTCTTGTTCAATGCCGTATTTCCAGTGTCTCAAGTTGTTGCTGGTATATAAATATTTGTTGAGTTAATGCATGAATGACTGGCCTTATCTGGACTTAAATGGCAGAGGTTTAGACTTAAAAACTGTGGTTCGAAAGATCAAATTAAAAAGCATGCATTATTAGCAATTTTGAGTGTTTCATTTTTTAGGTTGGCTAGGATATGTTGAAAGAAAGAGAAGAAGAGCTGGAGGAAAGAGCTGGAGGAGGATGCTGGAGAAAAGAGGAGAAAAAAGAATGTAAACTGGTAATGATAAGCCGTTAAGTACGGGGTCAGAAATTTGGAGCCTTAAGTCAGTGCCTGAAATTTGTGGGGCCTTCTGGAGTGGGATAGAAACCATCATGAAGGCTAACTTCTTAGTTCGGTCTCATAAGTTCTACCACCAAAAAGGTTTATGGAAAGGAGAAAGCTATTTAGTTTATTTTTAATATGTTAATTATCTTGCATTGTGCATAGCTTTGGTTAGAATGCAGTGCTCTTGAGGCCTCCATTGAAATTAGTGCCAAGTGTATATACATATTGGGCACAGGTCTACCTAGTTTATGTATTGTGGGTTCTTCATGAGGAGTCATTACTGTTATTCTTATAATCCTTGCTACCCTTACATCATTGTTGAGTAGGATGTACATGAAAAAAAGTTTGAGAAAAACAAAAGAATTACATACGAAGAAACAAAATGGATGGGTAAACTGATGCATCTGTAGCATAGAGTGGGAAAGACAACGAATTTCAATGACATATGTGAGTGTCAAGGAAAAAAACCGTATTCTCTAAAATGGAATAGAGACACTTGCTAAACGTGCGGATTACAAAAGATGACTCTAGGCAGTTTGAAGAGGGTCTCAAACTTTTTGGTATCAGGACCCCTTTACACTCTTAAAAATTGAAGACCCCAAAAAACTTTTATGTACATTACCGATATTTATCATATAAGAAATTAAAATTAAGAAATTTAGAGTATTATTTTATATAAAAACAATAAACCAATTAAATGTTAACATAAAATAATCTTTTATATGAAAAATTTTGAACCCCCCAAAAGAAGATATCTACTTAGAAAGGCTCCTGGTGACTAAATGAGTTCAAATTTAAAAACAGAGCCTAGCGGCCATTTCTAAACAGGGGCCTCATGCTAACTGCCTTTCTGGGAGAAGCCTGCACTAAGCTTCCTGCCTCCAGCACTGAATGCCTGTCTGCCATCTGAGCAAACCCTTAAAAAGGAGTTTCTGGAATCCTATTTCCACCAATAAGACTGAGACTTTCCCCACCCCATCAAGGCAGCGCATCTACATCCCCATTAGTATTTTCACTGACCAATCAGAGGAGCTCCATTAAAAATCACATTAAAAGACATGCATTATTAGAAATTTATTAGTGTTTCAGTTTTTAGGTTGACTAGGATACAGCTAGGATCCTAATCGTATGGGATCCCGAATCTGACCAATCAGGACAGTGCTTTTAGGACAATCAAACTGTGAGTATTTGAAGTCCTCATTTGCATGAGGGCAGCCCGATTAGGGACCAGGGACAGGGACTTTTCTCTGTATAAATCAGCTCCCCTCTGGCTCAGAAAACACACTTTCTCGTTCTGCTGAAGACTGTGTATCTCTGGCCGGAGCTGAAACACTGAAGATGCTTGTGGACCAGAGAGGAGTAGGGCAGAATGGAGCAGGCTGGACCGACTAGACCTGACCTGACCACAGCGGAGCAACGCTATCTAGCTGGAGAAGGGCCTCACCCCAGGGCCACCTCACAGCCATTCTGTTTCATAATTAAGCTGTAACACTGTTGAGCTGGTTCCACAGCCATGCTTCATTATGAACTGTTTGCAGTTTGTCCTCACTGCACTCCAGATAGGGGATTTCTGTTGGCGTGGAATTGGTTCCCATGACTGAATGTTAACAAAAGTAACTACTTTCCAAAACAAACAAAAAAATTTAAGTAGATTGATATTGTTTGCCGTTTTTGCAAATTTCTGCCTGGTTTAACAGCAGATGACTGGATTCTAATATATACTTCGGTTTTCAAGGTTTCCATGTCACATGTCATGCATGTAGCCTTTGGAAAACTCCACTGTGAGAGAATGAGAGTGCAAAAGGCAAATAACGTTTTAGTTAAGTATTATGTAAATACTTTTGACCACCTTGAAAGGGTCTGGGAACCCTCAGATCACGCTTTGAGAACCACTGTTTTAAAAGTGAATATTAGTTAATCCTGCATCAATTGAAAACTAGTTTTGTGGTTTCACAGTCCTCGGGATTTACATAGGATTTACTTTTTAAGAAATATGAAACCAGATTGTCCTCATTGTAAGGCATCCAGAGAATACACAAACATATCATTTTTATCCATCAAAAGATCTAAAGCAGAAATGAGAGATCACAGGGCAAGTAAAAGGACGTTAGGGGAAACCACGGAGATCCACTGAGTTGGGAAAAGCCAAACCGATAGAAGACTCCGCCGAGGTGGTAAGGAGAAAAAAACCGTTATTCTTAGGGAAAAAATGGGCGGATACAGATAATGGTTACCGGGGAAGGGGAGTTTCAGGAATTCGGCTGGGACGAGGACGAGAACAAGGAGCTCTCGCCATCAGGATGCGGCGAGCCTGAACCGGGCGGGCGGCTGACCACCACCTTCACTCGTCCCTGAACCACGCCAACGAGGGCGAGGCGGACGGGTCGAGGCACGCGGGTCAGGGCCCTTCCCAGAACGGAAGAGGTTGAGATTTCCTTTCAAAGGGGAAAAAGAAGAGATGGCGTGTGCGTAGCAGGGGGCGGTGGCGGCGGCGGGAACCCGAGGAACCCTAGCGTGGTACAGAGGGTTGGAGGTCGCTAAGGAAGAAGGACAGTTCTGTTGCTATGCAACCCGTCCTGCGCCCGCCTCCCACTCGCGTTGCTAGGAGACGTCGAGGCGGGGGGAGGGCGGCGGAGCGGGGCCTACGTGCTGACGCTAATTGTATATGAGCGCGAGCGGCGGGCTCTCGGGTCTTTTTTAGCGCCATCTGCTCGCGGCGCCGCCTCCTGCTCTTCACGTCGCTGCCCTGAGTCACTGCCTGCGCAGCTCCGGCCGCCTGGCTCCCCGTGCTAGCCACCGGTAACGGATGGGGACCTGAAAGGGAGAGGGGAACATAATGTTGGCCGGGTGGCCGGCGCGGAGGGGAGGGACAGAGAAACGAGAGCAGGGGGTGCTGGCCGCCTGGGGCCTCTCGGCTCGTCCTGGGAAATCAGAGCCAGAAGCGTCCGTAGCGTTTCGACCCTGTCTCCTGAGAGGCCGCCGGCGCATTATTGGGGAACCGCTGAGGAGACGCGGGGGTTGGTGCGGCCTGGGAGGGCCGGAGGCCGTGCCAGTCTGCGCGGAGGTACTCTGAGCTCCACCGGCTTCTCCGCGCGGACGGGCGAGGCCGCGGCGTCGCCCAGGCTCCCTGAGGCGAGGACGGCCGGCGCGTTAGGGACCGGGAGGCTCCCCGGGTACGGGCTGGGCTCGAGTGCCTAGCCGCCTGCCGCCTTGACGTCCCTGCTCCCTCAAATTTAATACCCGGAGGGAGGCCGCTGGGGGATGGAAAGAACGGTGGAGGCTGCGAATTCCGATGGGAAGGAGGGGCTGTGAAGGGACGAGGCCCGGGGGCGGGGAGGGGGCGGGGAGGCTGCGAGGCTCTTCGGCTCTCCGCCCACTGGAGGCGGTGACCGTGCTGGGCGGGGAAACCCCCGGCGGCTTCCTTCGACACGTGGCCGCCGCCTGGGACATTGGAGACCCTTGTTTTAGTTGTCCTTACACTGCAAGTTTTAGAGACGGTGGGCTGTGAAAATGACTAATGAAGTCCAGCCCTTGGATTTCAAATTCCTACCTGCTTCTCTTTGGTCTTTTATTGATACTGGAGGAAAATATGAATATTAGGTGATGGGTGATGAAGTAGGGCCTCCATTGCTAGATTTTAAAATATTTAATGTGTGTAAGGCACTTATGGTAGCTGTTCTCAACAAAAGATTTTTTGTGTAGCTCAGGTAGTTAGAATTTGGAGGGGTGTCTTGACCAGGTGTTTTATCGGAAATTATTTGTAATTCTTAAGTTAGTTCCTTTATTGAAGTACCCAAAATAGTGTACTTAATACCTGTTTTGTTTTAGAGATGAATGGAGAAACTGTGGAATCGAATGAGTAGTTAAATGTACACTTTCTGAGCCAAGTTTGTAACCTGCTGCTTTATCAGTGCCCCACTTCTTAAAAAAGGCGGCAGTGAAAGGCAAGGAATGAAGTCCTGTATGGGAGGGCTAGGCTTTGAGAGTACAAAGAAATGAACTGGATACAGGATGTCCTTAAGGAGCCCCTATTTCAGGCTATCACTGTCTGATTACTTTTGTAATGACCACTTTAAAAA
>NW_011888790.1:9856256-9858099 GCF_000151845.1 Pteropus vampyrus | reverse complement strand
AAAAGAAAGAAAGGATTGTTTTCAGCAGGGAGGTTTTTAATCGTGCAATTGCCTCTTTCTATGGGGTGGAAAGAGAGAGTCCATGTGACAGATTACCTCGTTGGTGTTGACTAGAAAATTCCAGACTTATTGATTAAGATGATGTTTCTGGGAGAGGTTGAAACTGCAGTTAGATCAGGTATTAAATCTAGGTTTGATATCAATGGGCCGTTAGCATGAGTGATGCCATTTTGGGCCTGTGTTTTTTTTTTCTCTCTAACAATGTCAAAATAAAGAACTTTACTTACTTTGTTTATTTTGTTGTGTGGTTGTTAATTTGAAATATTAATGAAAGATAGGAAGGATTAGAATAGGGAATGAATCCTGATCAACTTAGAAAACTAATGATTATTAAGATTCTCAAGTCTAATTGAATCTAATTACTCGTGTTCTTAGTTGATTCTTCGAATAAATAATTTAGCGCCTATTTGGATATATCTTACATCAAGAACCAAACAAATCGTCTAGATATAGAACGTTGAGATGACTGCTGTGAAGAAAAAGTCGGGGATAGAGAGTATTTATAACCTTTATGTTAAGGAACCTGTTATAATGGTGATATTAAGTCCCATTTCATACTGATTTCATCTGAATAAGTTCTTGTTTGGCAGAGTAGGAGTTCAAGAAGATGAGTGCTATTTTTTTCCCTTCCTTTTTAAATTGTTTAGTACTTTGACAGCAGACCACTGGATCACATTACGAGGCTGCCACAGAAGGTAGTCTGTTATACTTCTGATTAGCAACTCTACCTTTTACTGCTGCATAGGTTGATACATTTTTAGGTCTTCAGGAGTTTGGCATATCTTTTATTGGAAAAGGGGGCTGTAATTTTGAAGTTTATTAATTTAGGTTATTTTCTAAGGTAAAGGGTACAGAAGAGCACAATGGGTAAATAATATAACAGCACTTATTGGGTAGTTTTTCAAGCAATATTTTAAATTATTCTACATGTATTATTATTTGATTTAGTGCTCTTGGAGGTACATACTATGAAAATTTGAGGAAACAGGTAAAGAACTTATCCAAGGTTACATAATGATAATTTATAATGAAAATTTTGTATTGATTTTAAAGGGAGTTCACTTGACTTAAATTGTTATGCCATACATCAGTTTGGAATTCAGAAGCACTCTTGCTTGGGTTCTACTTTGCTCCCCACAAGGAAAAGCCACAACACAATGGTTATGAAGTCGTCTTCCAACATATGTTGTATTTATTCCATGTGAATGATTTTTGTTTGTTTATGCTGGGTGTATTCTAATATCAGACCATCCCAATATGTCTCTCTACCATTGTATGAGATAATACTCTAGATAATGAGATTCCTTGAATAGAAGATAGTGTTCTCAAACAGGAGTCCATTTTGCTTAGGATGCTAATTAAAAAGTCGGTTCTAAGTTAAAAGTAAGTATAAAGAATATATTCTGACTATGAGGTTGTGTTGGAGCTAGATAAAGTAGTGAGCCTCTGGACCACGGAAAATGTTATTAGTTTGTTACTGTATAATCTATGGAGCAGTAGTCTGATAGGGAAGGCACCTTTGTTTTTGGAATAGTGGACTGGGCATGGGTTTTGGAAGTCAAATTTTGACTCCTAGTTTATTTTGTGTGTTGCTGAGCAAGTTGCTTAATATTTAATCTGCAAATAAGAGGAAAGCTTGTAACAGTCCCCTACAGAGTAGGCTCCATAAATGTTAATTTTTTTCCTTCTCATTGAGAGTAAGAAGTTAATCAGGTTTATTGGAATGGTAAGTTATTTGATAGCACGTCTGGACATCTAGCTATTACAAGATCACAAAATAATC
>NW_011888790.1:9812167-9854181 GCF_000151845.1 Pteropus vampyrus | reverse complement strand
AACCCAGATGATCTTACTACAATATTAGGCTTATTTTTAAAAAGTGTGTACAACCAGGAAATCTAATTTATTCAGAATGAACAGATTGGAGAAGGCATCTCTGAAGAATTAAATGCAATCCTGTTGTCTTGAATTCCCTTTAATAAAGAAGCAACTGAATTTTGTTGTAAGAGTTTGAATTCTAAATGTAATGCCACAAAGTAGACACTGAGGGTTAGCAGCATGGTAGTAATAATACTGCAAATATTAGCACTCGACTGCTAAAATCAATATCTCTTCTTAACTCTTCTATAAGCATATTAAGCATGTTGGTATATGGAATCACATCTTGTAGCATTTTGTGAGTAAAGACTTAAGTTTTAAATTTTAAAAACTTGATTTTATTTAATGTAGGATTCTAAATTTGATTAAAACTTTTTTTTTTCCATAATCTGCATTACCTATGTCATTTAGTCATTTTTCTCGAAAACTCATTTTACCTTGTTTTGGTTTTCTAAAATCAGTATTCTTTTAGTTAATACTAATCGTACAGTGAGAAAGAACTTAAGATATTCTCTGATCACTTCTAACAGTAACCAAGAGCATTGTTGACAATGCTCCAGTCCATCCATGGTAGGCTAGGGGATGTAATGGTTATCAGTGATGTGACATGAAGTACATTTGAAAAGGTGGGTAAGGTTTATTTAACATAGGTTGGGACTGAGAGCTTTATAACTGTCATTAAATAGTGTAAAAGACATTTGATATAGAGATTATTAAATTAAAAAAAAATCTCTGGGGAGGCACAATGAGTATAGGGGAGGCACAATGAGTATAGTGGTGGCAGATTTTGGCTTTTTAACATGAATTTGATAAAAATTAATACTATTAAAAGTGAAGTGGGTTTGTTCTGAGCAGTACTTAGTAGCCTAAAAATTTAAGCAAAAATTGACCATTCATGCTGGTTTTGAATAAAGACCCTTTGTATAGTTCCTTTTCTGTGATTTTACCATACAGTAGATTATTTACCAATAGTGCTACTATAAAAGTCCTTATACGATAGATTAGAAATGCCTACTAGTAACTTGCTTGTTTTGAGCAACATCCTCTGAAAAATTACTTTGACTAATATGAAAATCTCTGTATTCCATGATTATTTTTAACACATGCTTTTTTAATGGGAGTATACATTTCTTGGAATAGTTTTCAACTTGGTATTGATTTAAAGGGTTTCGGTTTTAAATATTTTTATTGGTTTTAAATAAATTGTATTTATTTAAACTGATTGATGTTTCTCTCCTTAGATATTTGGAGTTCTTACAACATGGCAGACATTGACAAGTAAGTGGCAGATAGTTGGTTCTTTTTACAGAGATTTGTCATCACTTTGTACCTTGATGTAATTAACAGAAGTACTAATTATGTATTGTGAAAATGTATGGTAATGACTAATGTTTAGTACTTACTATTATAAAAGTTGGGTACAGTGTATCCAAGACAATATAATCACTGTCATAAATATAGTAAGCTGTTTGTCAATGTTTATTCTTAGGGGAGTGCTGAGCACAATAATGAATCATAAAAATCTTGCAGAATCCATTTTTGCCATATACATTTCCCAAAGATTTTTACTATTTAAATTGTAATATATTGTATATATAAGCTAAAACATGTATAAAATGTATATGTAGAATTTAAAGAATAATAGGACACTCGTGTACAAGTTTTTAAAAATAGAACGTTACTATGAGAAGCCCTGTGTGCCCCTTCTCAATTGTATCTCCCAACTTTCCTCTTCAGAGGTATGAGTACTCTCTTGGCTTTTGTCTGATTCATTTCTTTGATCTTTAGTCTCACCACCTAAAAATTCTTAATGTTTAATTTCGAAAATCTGAATAGCAGTCACAAACTTAAATGTGTAGGGAAAAAGGCAATATTACCACTATTGAAGTCTCCAAGATAGGTAGGAAAGTAAGAAGCAAGAGACTATCTGAGTCATAGTGTGGTTCAACTTTCCTGAGGTTTTTCAAGGGCTTATTTAGGAGAACTCTTGGGCAAGGTCTTGCATCCTGGAAACAGGTTTAATGAAGTTGGCATCTGGCAAGGTTGTAGTGTGGATGGGTGTCTTGCAGAAATATGGTCAGGGAAAATGGAATGAGCCGCATTATTTGTTGCTTGTAATTTTACAGTAGCCTGTCAACTTAGTGGAGTAGGTTAAAGCAGAACACTTGAGGATGGAGAAGATATGATATTATCCATAGCTGTTGTGGGCAGCAAAGTATTGAGGTGGGAGGACAGGAAACTAGTACAAGGACAACACATTCAAGAACTGCATATATAAGAATTTGGCTAATCCTCTCATGCATGCTGTCTTTAGTATAAAAAGAGTGGCAGGAGGCATTTTAGTGATAATGGCTCTCAGTATGCTTGTCTCGTGAATCACATTCTTCCGATCTGGATTTCTTAGCCTTGGTTACACAGTTGTCATTGTGGATCTATTTTACTCTTCCTGGGATTTCCTTTTGTTTCTGTACTCTTGAGTTCGCTGGTTGCTGTATCCAAAGTTTTGTTCTTAGAAGAGTACAAGAGAAGTAGAGTACTTTGAGATGGCATGAACAAAAGTGACTTTTCTACTCTTATGCTTAATAGTTTGGGTGTAGAATTTTAATTTGGGAATCAGTTTTCTTCAGAATTTTGAAGGCATTGCTCCATTGTCACCTGGCTTCCAGTATTGCTGTGTTCAGAGTCATTATAATTCTTGATCATTTGTATGTGGCACTTTTTAAAAAACATATATACATATCTGTTTATTTCTGGAAGCTACCCTGGCTTCAGAGTTCCAAAATTTTCACATGGTCGATCTGGTTTTTTTTTTTTTTATCTCTCGAGTTAGGCATCTAGTAGTGTGGACCCTTTGAGTCTGGCTATTTGATGGCTTTCAGTACTGTCGAATATTCTTATTTTGTTGATTGTCTTTTTTCTATTTTCTTTTTCTGGAACTTCTGTTGTATGTTGGACTGGTTCTTCTAATTACCTTTTGTACTATTTTCCATTTTTTTCTCTTTGTTCTTTCTAGGCAAGGCTGACAAGTTTATCTTTCAACTCTTGTTTCTAAATTCCTATTTTTTAGTTTCAAGCACTCTTTTGCTCTCTGTTCCTATTTTTATAGCATCTTGTTCTTGTTTCATTGATTGTAATATTATTTCTCTGAATGTTTCTTTCTCCTGTATATATAATCTGTTTGCTCTTAAAATT
This sequence comes from Pteropus vampyrus, assembly GCF_000151845.1. NCBI lineage: Eukaryota > Metazoa > Chordata > Mammalia > Chiroptera > Pteropodidae > Pteropus > Pteropus vampyrus. Next base: position 9,850,947 of record NW_011888790.1, on the reverse strand, counting down.
TTCTTTCTTCTGTTTTGGTCTTAGTGTAAGACACTTTCCTCAAAAAGAGGTAATGCTTGGTTGCCTATCTGCTCATTAAGATTGGGGTGGAGTGGGGATCGGCAGTTGAAGGATGTTTTTTAAAAAAAAAGTTGACTGGAAAATTCGGAGTGTTGGAGAGGGAGATGCTTGTCTATTTGAGATTTCATTGAGGTCGTCAGGGTGGGTATTTGTTGTGAGAATCTTGTGTCAGAATTGTATTTGGGGGGGGCGGCTAGTTAGATATACCTCAGTGAAGAGTGCAAAAATATTTGCCTTGCAGAGTTATGGGAGCCAAACAGGGAGAAAGATGCTAGGGAGAGGGCTCTACATTTAGCGTTCTAGTGTGTATATTGTCATATCTTAGATACCTGTGTCTGTGGTCCTCTAGTCTGGGTTCTCCCTTTCCAGAGAAGAGTTTAACCCTTTCCAGAGAAGAAACTGCCATTCTTTTGCTAGAGTGAGGGGGAGGATTTAAGCATTTCTGTTTATCAGGTTTTGCTTAGTCCTCCCTATTTTATCCACATTCATCTCCCAGCCCTAGTTCTAGGAGTGTCCTTTTTTAAGATTTGCGTTTGGGCTGGTTCTCAACTTTTCCCACTGCTTAAATTTCAATTCTGAGTGAAGTTGCTGCTCTTGTCTCCTGGTCTTTCAGTGTTTATCTGTTTAAAAAATTCTCTGTCATAATTTTAGTGGGAATTCTGGAAGGATTAAGATTAGATGAGTATGCGCAATCTGTTATCTTAACTTTCATTTTGTTTTAAATTTTGAAAAAAATAAATTGAGTCTTTATAATTTTGGATGTTTGTGAGCCCTAGGAGGGTGAGTGGAAGAGGGGATTCTTGTTCTTTAAATCAAGTGTTAGCAAACTTTTTCTGTAAAGGACCTGATCTTAAATATTTTTGGCATTTTGGACTATATGATGTCTTGCAGCTACTCAGCTCTGCTGCTGTAGTGTGAAAGCAGCCATAGACAATACACAAATGAATTAATGTTGTTAGGTTCCAGTAAAACTATTTACAAAAAATAGGCATGGGCTGGATTTGGCCATGTGACATAGTTTGTGGACCCCTGTTTTAAAGCTTTAAGATTTAGATGTTTAATAAATAATTGAATGAAAAGACACTGGATGAAGAGCTGTTTCACATTATCTTTAGTTACCCTTAACTTTAAGTATGCTTAAGTTTATACTGAATGAAAGATATTCCAGAAATAATCTATTGTTTCTGATGAGGAGGCTGATTTTTTTCTCCCTTAGTTGATGGGAACATAAATTTTGCTAGGAGAAAGGAGTTGACCTTTTCTGTCTTGTAACTATGTGAAAATTAGATATTTGTCCATTTATGAAAATTTTTCAAATGTTGTTTCTAAACACATAGAGCAACTAAATCTCTAAACCAAAATGTTAAAATGTAAAATCACAGAAGGAATTACACGATAATCTATATATTGACCTAGATATTTTTATTCCCCTTTCTAATGGTAGTTGTAATTTCATGATCAAAAACTAGATTTTTAGGATGAAATGGGAAGAATGGTATCTCATTACTTTTTACATTCTCTTTCAATGGTGCCATCTTCCTGGCTTTGCTCTGAGCATGATGTAGACTCAGGCCTTCTTCTTAGCTTTTACTATTCCCCATGTCCACTATGAAGCAAAGAAAAAGGGAGGAAAATCCTCAAAGATGGTAAAGGCTGATACAGTTGCTTCACAGCCAACAGAGATCCAGGATCCTGTTGTTTTTACACACTCCTTCATCCTTAGCTGGTGACTGCTATTCTCCAGGATGCCTCATGATCCAGTGTGGCTGCTGAAGCTCTAGCCATCACATCCCTATTCTAGAGAGGAAGCAAGATCAAAAAGACCTCCTGTTTACCATACTATAAAGGAAGCTTTCTTAAATGTCTATGCTACTACTTTTTATCTCAGTGCCAAAACATAGTCACGTAGCCACATCTAGCTGAAAGGTAGGCTGGGAAATGTAGACTGTTTAGCTTGGTGTATTGCCACTTCATATAAAATTAGGATGCTGTTACTAAGAAAAGTGGAGTCAGTAGATACTGGTTAGAAAGCACATACTTCCTGATATCACATTCTCTGAACCAAAACCAATTAAATCACATTTTTAAAGCTTGAATTATAAACTTTATATTTGACCACATGCTTTTAAATGAAATTTTAAGTGCTTCTTATTTGTACTTGTTTACATATAAAGTTAGAAAGAAAACTGAATTACCTTTTGGATTTCCTATTTCATATTTTTGAAAGAGGCATATTAACAGAAAATGAATTAAAAGTTTTCTACAAAGATATTTTTTTATTCTTTTAAAAACTTTTTTTGGTAATTTGGTACATTTGAACCTTGGTGTGATACTATGATATTGTAGCAAAGAACAGTCTGAACTTGATCAAGATTTGGATGATGTTGAAGAAGTAGAAGAAGAAGAAACTGGTGAAGAAACAAAAATCAAAGGTATTATTTTAAATTTCTTCAGGAGCCAGTGTTTGCTGGCACATGTCTTCTAGAAGATAGTAATAAACGCCATTCTCTTTTTAGATCCTTTTCCACTTATCCACTGGCCCATGTATCAGTTCAGTAATAGTTTGTGCGTGTATGTGTTACAGGGGTGGGGAAGAGGGAGATGGAGATGAAGTGATAGTAAGGGAGGAAGGTATGGATATAGTGACTCCTCAGAAATCACTATATGTACCCTGTACTGCTAGAATGTCATGGCGTGGCTATACCAAAACAGCTACCAGTGAGTTCTGATGACTTAGAAATGTTACAGGTATTGGTGTGTGTGTAGGGGTTGGGGGTTGGTGGTGTTTCTATACAAATAACACTAGCTTAGACTTATTTGAAAATGTTTAGTATTTCATATGTAGACAATATGTAGTATACCTGTATGTGTATTGCGTGTGTGTGTCTTTTTTTAAATCCATTCCAACCAAACAAAAGGGGTTGATGATGGTGGTGAGGATTTACATTGCTTTAGATTATGCCCCATAGATATGGGCCAAGAATATTAAGGTACCAGACAACTCAACTTTTCATTTTTAAGCCAGAATAAGATAAATTGTAAAAGACTACTGAACAACTAGTTTTGGCTTTCATCTTGCAACATATTTTTAAAAGATATTAGTGGCCAGTATTGATATTTCTAAAAGCATGTTTGTTATCACAACTATATGCCATCTTATAATCAAAATTAGAAATAAATTGAACTTTAAGAACATAACTGAGAAAATTAAATGCCAATTTTGTGTAATGTCTATTGAAGAAGATATGATGGCAAAATAGTTTTTGCAGGATGTGTATCTTTGGATTGAGTATAATTTTTTTAGACACCGTTAATAACCAAATTTTGTTTGGCTTTAGTTACAACCTTTGAGTATTTCAGCTGTTAACTTCTCCATTGAGATACACAGGCATATTATACAAGCGTCAAATAAACATCCAGGTTGCTCATTCTACTGGTTTTTTCCCAGGCTTGAAACCATTGCTATGTTTGTAGTTATCTGAATGTACTGTCTGCCTTCAAAGGATTATCAAGAGTCGTGGATAGGCATCTGGGTGAATCTTTGAGCTACCCAAAATGCAAGATGGATGAAACACAAGATAGTAGGAAGAGAAGGGTATTGTTGATAGCAGTTGTGGAAATGGCTTTGAGAAATGGGATGCATTAGAGATGATTAGGAATCTGAACTTGTCTTGCACATTGGGTTTTCCTATAGTGAATTTTCTTTAGCTTGCTGCTTGTCTCTATTCATGCCAGCGATTTATGGGCTAGTCAGAAAAACCTCATGATTGGATTGTCCTATTAAAATAGCATAATGCATTTTCATAAAATCCTTCTTTTGATGCCCTTTTTTCTTTAAAGCGCGTCAGCTGACTGTTCAGATGATGCAAAATCCTCAGATTCTTGCAGCTCTCCAAGAAAGACTTGATGGTCTGGTAGAAACACCAACAGGATACATTGAAAGGTACAAGTCCATTTTCATAGTCCTTGTTTATCTTTCTGTAGTCAACATTGCAGGTGTATCTATTTTTAAGACCATCTAGGACTTACGTATGTAATAGTAGAAAGCTAATGTTTGTTAGTGTCCAGTATAGGATTATTTGGAGTTTAAAATTTTGCTAAGTACCATCAATTTAGAGTTGAGCTTGTAAAGTTTATTTTGTATTTTGGTTCATCTGCACAGGAAAAATATTGGTCTTAACCATTTCTGAGATTTGTTTAGAAGTTTGTTAGAAATGCACAAAATTAGAAGAAATACAGATTTTTTATTTTTTTTTATTGGTGATATAAATCAATAATAGCAAAAATTTCTTCTTGTAAATATTTTTTACATGGCTTTATTATTTTAAGATCCATCCATATGTATCTCTAATAGCTTCTAGCCTCTAAATGTTGCCGAGGTCTCTGATGTTTGTTCACCATGTTTATTATATGCTTTTTCTTTGATAGGCACTTAGATTGCATCCAAGCTCCTGAACACAGAGTTCATTGTAATGGTCATCCTTGTACATGTCCTCTTAAGGAACTTTGTAAGAATTTCTTTGGGAAATGTACTAATCACTGACATATGTAGTTATGGGATTTGCAAGCCTTGAGTACTTCCAGCTTGCTTTCTAGAATGACTGTGTCCAGTACATGAAAGTTGCTTTATCCTTGTGCCCTTCCAGTAATTGGCATCATTTAGCTTTATAGTTTTTATATTTTTACCAAAGAGGTGCAGGCTTATTTTCTATGTATTTTCTGATTTCTAATGAGCTTTGAGCTTCTCTTCATGGTTTTTAGGCTTTTAGGTTACTCATTTGTCTGTTTTCCTGTTGGAGATACTATTGTTTTCTTGTTTTGCAGGAGTTCTTATGTATTCTAGGTATTATTCCTTCATCAGTTTTAGACTTCGAAAATACTCTATTGTGTCCATTTCTATTAACTTTATCCATAGCATCCTCCATTTAACAGAAATCCTTAATTTTTATGTTTGTTAAATGTTTTGATCTATGGTTCTTTTGAGGTTAAGTCCTTCTTTGTTCTTTCTCCATTTTTTATTGCCTAGTTTTACCTTTCTCCTTTAGATATTTAATCCCTCTACAGTCTACCTTTGTATTTGGTGTAAATAAGCATCCAGATCCTTTTTTTCTTTCTTTTTTAGTGAGCTAGTTTTTATAACACTTCATTAAATAATTCATTCTTCTTCCATTTATTTGTGGTACCACCTTTATTGCATATCACTTGCTTATAAACACTAGTGTCTCTGTCTTTGAGCAGCATTCTTTTTCATTGATCTTTGTCTTTTGTCTTTGTCACACTTAATTACTATGGTTTTATGGTATGTTTTAATATCTGTCAGGGTGAGTTGCTTTCCTCTACCCCACCATGGTTGACCTAACCGTCTGTAGGTCTTATCGTACATATGATTGACAGTAAGTTTATCAGTGTTTTCTCAAAAAAAAAAAAAAAAAAAAAACTAAGCTAAAATTTTGATAGCAGTTACATTGAATATATAGATTAAAATGGCAGCTACTTAATATCTTTTTAATATTAAAATGATCTATATCTTTATATATATTCAAATAATCTGTGTCTTTTACAAAGTTTCTTCATAGTCTGTTCTTGATTAATTTCTGTATATGTTAGTTGTGTTGTTATTGTGAGTAGTATTTTATTTTTTAATGTGTTTTCTGGTTAGCTTTTCTGGTTAGCTGTTCTTAATGCAGAGAAGGAGGGCTGTTGTTTTTGTTTGTTTGTTTGTTTGTTTGTTTGTTTTAAGTTAATTTGTATCCAGAAACCTCGCTACACTTATTATAGCAATTCTTTATGTTTTTCGCTTACCACAAAAGATCTTACCTGCAAATAATGGCAGGGTTAGCTCCTATATCACATGTTTATTTTTCTTTATAATTGTTCAGGACTTTCAGTATTATGGTGCACAGAAGTGTTAAAGTGGGCATCCTTGTCTTATTTCCAGTCTTAACCAAGAATGAATATAAAATCTCCATTAAATTTCGTGTCTATTTATGATTTTTTTAACTTTTTTTCTATATCAATTCAGATGGTCTTTGATGTTTGAATTTATTAAGTATGTACTAAATATATATTTTTGGAAATGGTATTTTGAATATCAAACTAGCCTTGCATTTCTGGAATAAGTTTAATCATGCTGGATTGTTACACCACACCATTGAATTGGATAGTTAATATCTTATTCAGGATCCTTATTCATTAGCGAAATGAGCGTATACATGTGTGCATGTATGTATGTACTATAAAAAAGCTTTTATGGTGGTAATTCTATCCCCTTGTTTTATAATCAAGATTTCAACTGCCTGAGGAAATAAACATTGGCTTCTTGACTTTTTTCCTGTTTTCTAGAACAACTTATACAATAGGAATTTTTAAATCTGTGATTATTTTTCCTTCATAGTCTGTATTTTGCATCTTCATTAGTTTTGCAAGATGTCTCAAATCTTATGTTTTTTAGAACCAGCTTTTGACTTTCCATTTCCATATCATTTTTGTTGTTGTTATTCTTCTGACTTATTTGGGTTTGCTCTGTTCCTCTTTCCAATTTCTTTAAATACATACTTAGTTCACTGGATTTATAAAAAAAACTGTATTTTTTCTTGCCTTAATCTGTTTTTGTAAAGTTTTGTGACTGTTAAGTGTGAAGATCTATATGCTAAAATTATTGTTTCAAGCTTAGTAATTGTATTGTTCAGGTTCTCTGTTACTGCTTATTGATTATCTGCTTGATCTAACAGTACTGGGAAAGATGTGTTAAAAATCTCTGATTTATTCTCCTTTTGATCTGTCAGTTGTAGGCTATAGAAAACTCTGATATCTTACTCTAGTATGAATGTTTGCTTCTTTATTAGTAATTTTAAACTCTACATTTCTTTAAAGTGGTAATGTTTTTGGACTTCATTGCTACCATCTTTTCTTTGTTTTTAAATTTATTTTACTTTTTTTTTCTTTTTTCTACAGGTCTGTTGAGTAGATTGAGTTGTTTTCTGTTGGTTTCAAAGTTAATGCATTTCTCTTTTTTTTGTTGTTATTATGTTAAAGTGGATCATAACCTAATACCTAAGTTTATTTACCCCTATTGATTTTTTAAATTTACCAATACCTGTATTGTTTATAAATAACATCTAGTCCTTTTATTTCTTTCCTTCAGGGCAATAGTAAAATGTACCAACATATTTGACCACTCATACCTTATATATAGCATCTCCCTGGATTTTTTTTTTAGATATTCAAAAATTATTTTTAATGAATGTAATGAATATCTGTGGCATACTTCCTGAAGTGATATACCTGACATAGTTTTTCTTTCGTCTTCATATCTGAATAACATTTTGGCTATAAAATTTGTAAATTCAAAACTCTTAATTATTTTAAAAATTTACTTCATTTCTTCTTGTATACACTGTTTTCTTTTGAAGCCTGATTTATTTTGTAGGTAATTTGCTATCTTCATTGAACTCTTAGACTTTCCTTTTGTCTTTGATAATTCATAAATCTAATTAACCTACCTGGGGTGAAAGTAAGGATTTTCGTCTTGCTTTAACTGTGAGAAATTTATTCTCATTTCTTTAGATATCCACCTCCTTTTGCGTCTTAGCTGTTGGTAAATTTGTCATCCATATCTCATAGCTTTTCTGTTGGTCTTTCCTGCTATCTTTCTGGATAGCTTTTCAGCCTCATGGACTTTTTCTTCAATTGAACCTATCCTGTTTATCCTGTTTGTTGGTTATTTTAGTTACTGTATTTTTCATAATATTGCCACCTTGTTTTAGTTTTCTTGGTCTTGTCTCATATTGTTGGTATCTCCTCTCATTTCTTTATTTGTATTCTGTTGAAATTCTTAGTTTAATATAGCTGCTATAGATTATAAGTATTTTCATCTTTCATAGAAATTGTACTCAAGTGTCTAGTTATTTTCGCCCTAGCACTTAGGGATACTGGGCTGCAAGAGTTACTCCAATAATAAATATTGAAGGAGGAATGAAGATCAGACTGGTTTGTGACAATCCATGGAGTTTAAGAAGGGGCAAAATGAGCCTAAGCTAAGGAGAGCTCTAGTCAGTTTAGATTCAAAGTCGGCTGACAATTGTGGGCAATTTTTTTTGACTGCTTTGGGAGGAGGCAGTTTCCTTTGGTTGTAACCTATTGTACCTGGATTGTCTGGGTAGAGCAGTGAGTGCTTGTGGGCTCTGAGCCAGTTCAGCTTTCATCAACTTCATGTTATCTAAGGAACGCTGGCACTGTGAAAGGGTGGTGAAGAGGATAAGCAGTGTTGCAAGGCAAGCACAGAACTTAAAAGGCTTTCTTTCCAGCCTGTCCTCACTGCTACCCACGCTGGCTATTCCCATTCCCTCCCCAGATGGTAGCTCACCCTGTACCAGTTAAAGACAGCCTTCAGCCTTACTCAAGTTGTTCATAGTGTTTGTGTATGTGTATTTGTATGTATGTTTCTGTTTATATACACTGAAATAGTTGTTTTCTTCTTAGTTCTAAAGTTTCCAGGGTTGGGTTTTTGAAACAGGACTTGAGGAAGAGGCCAGCAGCCTCTTCGACAGAACATTAGGCTTTTTATTTTTAATCGTAAGACAAAATTTGACATCTTTAGGTATTTTTTTTTACTTCTGATTATCTTAACTAAAGTTGTGGTTAAGATAATTACTTGATTTATAACATGTGGCAGGCATTTCTAACCTGGACTCTGGATTTGTTACACAGATTCCCTGAAGTTAGGTAAATTTTGAGTGTGAACATTTTGTGTGGTAGAGGTGTTTAAAAGGGGCTAATAGGTAATAAAGGTCTTTATAACCTTTTTAATATCTGTGCCCAGTAAGTTGTATTATATGAGTTATATCAATAAAACTGCTATTTAAAAAAACCCATGTCCCCTCTGCATAAAATATTACATTCTTATTTAATATAGTTTCAAATTCCAAATTAAGAGACTATTTTTAACTTAAGACTGCATTTTAGTCTATGGTCATGCTACCCTGAACAAGTTCCATCCCGTCTGATCTCAGAAGCTAAGCAGGATCAGGCCTGGTTAGTACTTGGATGAGAGACCACCTAGGAAAACCAGGTGCTGGAGGCATAAAAATATACTGAAAAAATAAAGGATTGTAAACTGAGAAGGTCCTTGCAAGGGTTGCCTCGCCTAAAAAAAAAAAAAGACCGCATTTTATAGCTGAGACGCCAGCACTGATAAGAACAAAGCTGAACTTGAGTACAATGAAAGATTTGGGTTGACAATATGATTTACATTTTTTTATTAGTTTACCTGATTAAATTTCTACTTTTGAATTCTTATAAATCGAGAGGTCCATGTATTTATCTCTTGAATTTTAATAACATTGAATTAGATCTTCTACTTCACATAGCAAACCTATTTCACTAACTTTTATGGTTTAATTTCAATATGATAAAAGAAGTGTGACTTATGATGCTATGTAACTGGTGCTTTCTAACCTTTCAGCCTGCCTAAGGTAGTTAAAAGACGAGTGAATGCTCTCAAAAACCTTCAAGTTAAATGTGCACAGATAGAAGCCAAGTTCTATGAGGAAGTTCATGATCTTGAAAGAAAGTATGCTGTTCTCTATCAGCCTTTATTTGATAAGGTAATGCTTTCTACTACTTTGTTTTGTTTATCTAAAGTTCAAGAGGATAACGCAAGTCTGGAAACAAACTTTAGACCTCTCAGCAAAATGGTTATTAGAGTATTTGGGGAAACTATCAGTAATAGCACTTTAAGTTGTGGTATGTGTTAATTAAATCTCAGTGTGTTCTTAATGAGAAACAGCTAATTTTTAGTTTGGATGCCAGTGTTTTTATGCAAGTGTTTTTTTTGTTTTTTTTTTTTTTTTGTTTTCGTTTTTATGTTTTTTAGCGATTCGAGATCATTAATGCAATTTATGAACCCACAGAAGAAGAATGTGAATGGAAACCAGATGAGGAAGATGAAATTTCGGTTAGTACCAACTTTAATTTAGTATGTTTTATACCTTGGAAATTGTTTCTTTATCATAGATGAGTAGTGAGTACAGATGAGCCAGTGTTTAACCTGGTACCATATATGCCGAGATTCACTTTTTCTTTACATTTTTATTGTACTTAACGTTTATAGATTCATATAAATTTTTTCTTTGAACTTAATGATGGCATGCAAAGGATCGTTTTCTTTTTTCAAGTCTTCTAAATGACTTGCCCACAACTAATAAATGGTAGAGCCGTGACACAAATCCAGGTGCTCTGTTACATGACCCTGTTTTTCCAGAATTGCTATTTTAATGTTGCTTGATTAATGTTTTGATTTAAAAAATGTAAAAGGCTGAGACATTGAACAAGGTTTATATTTCTTTTGCTTTTCCTTTTTGCTATGCTTAAAGGTCTTTATTTTGATAAAGTGAAAATTTTTTTTCCTAAAACTTTTTCTTACAACTCATGGTCCTAGTGGTTCTCTTTGGAAGAGTATGATAATAGCAGTATTTATAAAAGTAAGGTTTGGTATGGGTATCAGCAGTATTTACACAATTGGACTAGAACTATTTGGGCTGAAAGTTATAGTGATTAGGAGTTTGTTGGTTTTTATACTTCTGCTACTGCATTTATGTTAAGGGGATGTGTAAGATTTTATCAAGAGGTCTAATCTAAGTATTCAATAATGTATGCTGTCATTTATCAAGGAGGAGCTGAAAGAAAAGGCCAAGATCGAAGATGAGAAAAAGGATGAAGAAAAAGAAGACCCCAAGGGAATTCCTGAATTTTGGTTGACTGTTTTTAAGAATGTTGACTTGCTCAGTGATATGGTTCAGGTAATATTATTCATAAAAAAAAAACACCAGTTTACCTCAGCGAGTATAAACCTTTGAAATTTAACTGTCTGTTATGACTAGTCTCTTCATTGTTGGCCTTTGTAGAATGATTGCTTTCCTTCGAAACAGAGGGAAAATTGCAGCTTTGATTAATGTAATCAGATACATTATAATTCATTTTCAAAAATTAGATATTGAAATGGCCCCTTAATAATTGCTCATTATTGTCTGGTGCTTTCTCATGGCCCTGTGCCTTTTGTTTAGATGCTTAGTATGAAGGTAGTATGGGAAGAGACTTAACAATCCCATACAACTATTCCAAGTACATTTGCATTTTAAAAAAATACTGTAAATATCTTTAACTCTTACAATTGTTACTTTCTCTGGGAAACTTTGCCTCTCTTAATCAGAAACATTTCTGAGCCACTACCCATCTGTACTGTAGTACTTGTTGCCTTATATTGTAACTGTTGGAAGTTAGTGTCAAGAAAAAGAAATTATCTCAAAACAATGACTGCTTATTGAATTCTACTTTAGCAAAGTAGGAAAGCATCCAGCAGAAGGAAAGAAACAAGAGCAGCTAACAGCAGTTTATAATCAGGAAACATTTTTAAAGCAAACATGCCTTTTTATTTATTTACTTATTTATTTAAATTAAGTTTATTGGGGTAACATTGGTTAATACAATTATATAATTTTCAGTTGTACATTATAAATTGGCATCTATATATTCTATTGTATGATCACCATCCAAAGTCTAGTTTCCTTCAACTACCATATATTTATCCCTTTTACCCACTTCAACTTCCTTCTACTCCCCTATATTTGACTGCCTTTACTCCGTCTACCTCTCCCTCCCCCACCCCTTACCATCTGGTAACCACTAGTCCATTGTCCATGTCCCTGAGTCTCTGTTTGTCTTGTTCATTTGTTGCTTTTAGGTTTATATGCCACATATAAGTGATATTGTGTGATTTTCAGCTTTTTCTGTCTGGCTTATTTTGCTTAGCATGATTATCTCGAGGTCTATCCATGTTGTCGCAAATGGCAGTATTTCATCTCTTCTTATGGCTGAGTAATATTCCATTATATATATGTACTACAGCTTCTTTAGCCAATCATCTATCGTAGGACACTTCGGTTGCTTCCATGTCCTTGCCACTGTGAATAATGCTGCTATGAACATCGGTGTGCAAATATCTTTTGGGATATGAGTTTTCAAGTCTTTGGAGTAAATACTCAGTAGAGGGATTGCTGGATCATATGGTAGATCAATTCTTAGTTTTTTGAGGAACCTCCATATTGTTTTCCATAGTGGCTGTACCAATTTGCAGTCCCATCAGCAGTGTATGAGGGTTCCTTTTTCTCCGCATCCTCTCCATCATTTCAAACATGCCTTTTTTAGATTTAGTTTTGTACTCTTCAGCTCATTCAGTCTGTGTAATGATGTAGTCAATTGTTATGTAAAGCTTCACTATGAAATATCAGCTAAGTGTTTACTTAGTGACAATACTAATACTAAAATGCCATATCGCTCATTTTAATGTTTTTGTTTTAATTTGAAGGAACACGATGAACCTATTCTGAAGCACTTGAAAGATATTAAAGTGAAGTTTTCAGATGCTGGTCAGCCTATGGTAAAAGAACTTTGAAATACTTTTAATTTATAACATTAGATGTTTACAAGTAGATAAATGAGGTGTGACATTCAAGGATTAGAGATGGGGATTTGAAGAAATTAAAACTGATACTTGGTACATTTGGTAGGAAGTAAATGTTTGGATGTTGATATGTGATGCAACATTTATTCTTTTTCTTCTCTGAACATAACATCCTGTATTAAAAATGGGTAAAAAATAATAGCAAGGAAATATGAATAAGAATATAACTTATTCTGTATTAAAAGGTATGTTTCTGGGAATTACATAAAATAGGAGATGTTAGAGGGTCCCCACTTCCACATTATAAAAGATCAACCAACAGCTTCTCCCCAAAACCATCAGTATTATGTAAATTATGAGCAAACCTACTACAGGCTATAGATTCTTACATTGTGAGTAATAAGGGGCTTTTTCTCTGTCAATCTAGGTTCTAGTCTAAGATTTAAAGTTATTTATGGGGATTGAGGGAAAAAGGGGGACTTGGTCAGTTTATTCAGCTGTGCCTAACCTATTTTGTAAACATGTTACTAAATAGTGTGAGCTGAACTAAGTTTTATTCAGTTTCTTTTGTGTCTCATTTTGCTTTTAACATAATTTGGGATTTATCTGATTATTTTCCAGAGTGGGAAAAATATCACTTAGAATTTTATGTTTATAGAAATCACCAACATGTTGAAATTGATGATGTAGGAGTTCATAAATTTTTTTTGCTTCTTTTTTTTAAGAGCTTTGTCTTGGAATTTCACTTTGAACCCAACGAATATTTCACAAATGAAGTGTTGACAAAGACCTATAGGATGAGGTCAGAACCAGATGATTCTGATCCCTTTTCTTTTGATGGACCAGAAATTATGGGTTGTACAGGGTGAGTTTAATTTTACTACTTTAATAGAATATTACATCTGTTTCTGTTTTACTTACGATTTGTGATATTTGATATTTCCTAGTGTGTGTGCTTGATACATACATGCATAGGTTATCTATAGACATGTGAGTAAAATGTTTTCTGAGAAGAGCTCATCCGTTTTTCTAGAATTCTTGGCTCATAGACTGTCACAGATATTTCTCCAAAGGAAGTGCACATTTAAATTATATTGCGAGTTCATGGTAATTATAAATGTATTTATTGAAAAAATTTGTTTAGAAATAACGTTTTTCTCTTACACTGCTATAGAAAGCATTTGAACCAATTTTGCCCTCTAAAATTTGAAATCAAATCTACCATTGAAGTAGAAAAATCTTAGCTCTCCTTGCAATTGAAAGTAATGTGTTAATTGTGATAAATTTTTTTCCCTTCGTTTTGGAAGGTGCCAGATAGATTGGAAAAAGGGGAAGAATGTCACTTTGAAAACCATTAAAAAGAAGCAGAAACACAAGGGACGTGGGACAGTTCGTACTGTGACCAAAACAGTTTCCAATGACTCTTTCTTTAATTTTTTTGCCCCTCCTGAAGGTAAATAGTGTTTTAGTGTGAGTATTGATGGCTATTTTATTATAAGCTTTAATTTTTTATTAATTTGGATTTCTTTTCTCAATTTTTCAGTTCCTGAGAGTGGAGATCTGGTAAGCTGAATTGTTACTTACTTGTTAAATTGTTTACTGTATATGAAATTAAAGGACTAGTTCTCAAAAATGGGGAGTGGGACAGTTCCTACTAGCATTTTGTTCTGAGGCTTGCAGTGCATTCGGAAGACCTTTATGCATCTGTAAAATTATTCCATTCAAAATGCTTATAGTGCTTCCACTGAGAGATGCCGAAAAGCTAAAGTTTTTTTTGTGGGTTTTTTTTTTTTTTTGAGACTTAGAAATATTGCTGTAAGGAATTCAAGTTTTCAAGACGATAATTCTCTTCCTCATTGAAACTAGAATGTACTAAGTCATTTAAACTATTTACTAAACTTATCTAACCACACTCTGGTTAGAACTCTTTCTATATTTATTATTCCAATGGAAATATGGTTTTATATATGTATATGTAGCCAAGATGTAAGAAATGTTCCTGGCACATAGCCTGGAATGAGGAACAACCTTAAAGAAGCCTATACAGGCAGGGTAGGTTAGTTATGTTTTGAATTTGGTTTTCATTGGCAAAGTTTTTAAATTAACTGATGTAGTTTAAATAGTTTTATACATATATGGAATTAGAAATTATATTTATGTGAATACTTTTGAATTGGAATAGTTTTGGCTAATTAGACCAGATCTGCAAAAGGCAGGTATTTCTGTATATTGTGAAGAGTGATAACTAGCTTAGCTCAAAATGTCTTTTATAGGACAGAAATGGGGAATAGAAAGTGGCAAGTGAATTTTAGGTAAAAATAACTATTTATGAGCATTAAGAGTTTCACTCTATTTTCATGTCAGGGGATGGGTTGGAGTTTGTGTACGTGTGTGTGTGTGTGTGTGTGTGTGTGCACGCATGTGTATTTTAAGTCTGCTACCAAATATTGATAACAAAACAATCTTGAGTACTTATGGATAGAACACCTCCAATTTTGAAAAATTTCAGCACCATTTCATTATTGTGCTTTGCCTTTAAATAGAAATCCTAGATTGACTCAGTCTTTTATCAAGTGGGAATTTGTCTCCTTATTTGGCATTATACAGTTGCTTGGGTGCTATCTTTTAGGAAGTGTGAAGTCATCCTCTGTGGTCTTGTATTATGTGTCATATACTTAATGTTATTTATGAAAGCCTGAGATTTTTTCTTACCGTCGGTGTTTCCAGTAACTAATGCTTTAAAAGGAAAATTGCAGTCATATAACAAAGTTGCTTTTTTTAATGCCAGAAAAAAAGCAATGACTAGTTCTAATTTTTTATTTCCCAAAGATTCTCTGAGTATGTACACTGGCCTGCTAACTTTGTTTTATTAAAAACCTGTAAAGCTAGGGCATATATAGATGACTATTTGATCACACACATAAGCTAGTTTAAAAATGACGGGGAATTAAAAGTGAAATTGAGTTTCTTCATAATTTAAACCCAAGAGTCTCCCATATGCCAAATTGAATAACCAAGTTATTACATTTTATGCTTTTTTTCTTAAATAGGATGATGATGCTGAAGCTATCCTTGCTGCAGACTTTGAAATTGGTCACTTTTTACGTGAACGTATAATCCCAAGATCAGTGTTATACTTTACTGGAGAAGCTATTGAAGATGATGATGATGATGTGAGTGAATCTGAATCCTGCAATAAAATCATTTGGTGAGGGTATGATAGTCAGAATTGGTGAGAGATTTAACGAATAGATGTAATTTTTAGAAAGCAAGACAGACTAATGCAATCAGGATAATTACTGATGTTCTGTAGATTACTTTCCTTAATTTTTCTAAATGGGTCCTCTTTATATTAATTAGTAAAACTTTACTATGTTTGATTAGTGTTAAAGATCTATTATACTCTTGTCTTTGACCAAATGAAACAAACATAGAACTTTTATCTGAATGAATATTAAATTACATAAGGTAAAATTATGCTGCCCCCATATGTTTTGGATCTCTTTACTGCTAAATGGCGATCAAATAGGCTTTAGGTCTTTTTTGTGCAATGTGTTTCACACATAAGTACAGGCAAGTAATATTTACAGTGATAGTTGTATTATCATGTTTTATCCACAATTGTACTATGCTCTAAATTTTCAAATTGTCAGTTTTAATGGCACTGAGCTGAGTGATTCCTACAGCAATTGCCCTTTTTAAAATTTATAATGAGTCACCTTAGGGAAAGTATTTTTCCTTTTAGGTATAAGTGAATACAATGATGGATGAAACTAATGCTGTTCTCAAATATTTGTTAGCTTCATTCAAACTTGATCCTTTTTCCTTTTTTAGTATGATGAAGAAGGTGAAGAAGCGGATGAGGTAATGTTTACCAAATGAGCCAATAATTCTCTGTCTAACACTGAGAAGCAAATTGAGTGACTTATGTATTCCTTTGCTATAATCATTATTCTGTGATATGGGATAACAACTTTTTTTTGGAAAAAATTATGATTTTAGAATTCTACAGCCAAACAATGTATGTATAAGGTTTCAATAAATAAATTGCAAAACTCAGAACATTTTTTTTATTTCAAATAATTCTGTTCTGCTGCAGGGTTATCAGCTCTTTGAAGAAGTCAAAAGCTGCAGTAAACTTTTTCAACGTTGGCTGCAGTAAATCTTTTCAATAAAAGCTATCTGGATGTCTCAAGTTGTGTTGGGAAATTTTTCATATTAGAAGCTTTCAAATTAAATTGCATTGTCACCAAACTCTGTAATCATGAAAACCTCTTGACCTATAGAGTAACTTGTATTAAATTCTCCCTACATTATGAGCCATTTCTTGCTACTGTGTACCTACTTCATGGATGCATTTTGAACTTTAATATAGGAAGGGGAAGAAGAAGATGAGGAAAATGATCCAGACTATGACTCAAAGGTGAGCAAAATCAGTGCTACATTCTGTTAATTTTAAGGCGGGTTAAATAAAAATTGGTGTTTACAAATGTAAAGTTTATTTTTGTCCTTTAAAGTCGTAAAAACTCATTGACTGGAGATATATTAAATCCACACTGGCATTTCAATAGTACATGTAATTTTGATGCACCTCTCTTAAACTTTTATTTTGGGTTTTGACCTTGTATTTTTCATAGTTTCAGGCTAAGTAAACCCTAGGATTCTATTTCAATGGCACATAATTGTAGATTTCTTTTTTTTTTCCCCTAGTTTTTTAGAAACATTTTAAATTACTTATAGCTTGTGGTCTCAGGTGGTTTTTCCTTTGAAAGAAAGCTTATAAATGTCAGTTTTTAAATCATCTGAATGCAAGAATGCTTGGGAATAGGGTATCAGTACCATTAGATTCTTCCAGCCACCTTGTTCTCCATCTCTCAGGAGTCCCAGTCTGTTATTCCTGGAATTTGTCACATCAGGGTTGGTAAAGGCCTTTATCCTCCCACAAAATACATAGTGCACTTTTATCAAGATTCATTTGAAACTTGTTTTCTTTTTAATACATTCATTTATTTGGTAAATACTATAAAATATTCAGAAGGTACTTTAACCTAGTGCACAGGAAAGAGAGGGTAGCTAAACATCAAATTAAGTAGTCTCACAGGTATGAATCACTCATTATTATGAATGGAATCAGTATTTTTGAATAACTGATCTATAAAAGCAGAATCGGTAATATGGCTAACAAATTGCTTGATTATTTAACTTTTTAAGATTATGGCTCAGGGTGTCTCATGGAGTTCATTCTACAGTGTAAAATTGGGACTTGCTAATGTTTGAATAAATTAATTGCCATCATTGCTGTACCCTTAATTTGGCAAAAATTTTGACAGACAGTGAGATAATGTGATTTTAAGGTAATTAATTACTATTGAAAAATTAAGCAGGGTAGAAAAAGATAGATTGACTTGTTGTTTTCCTTTAACAGAAGGATCAAAACCCAGCAGAGTGCAAGCAGCAGTGAAGCAGGATGTGTGTGGCCTGAGGATAACCTGCACTGTAATAGCCTAAACACAATTATTATTTACTTACAGCCTTATGTTTTGTATATTCTTGGTAGACTCAGTAATTTTTTTAAAGGAAAGGAATTGATATTTTAAAGACCAATTTGTTCTACCTAGCATTTTAACTTTAGTTTTTCTGCCAGATGTGTTGAATGCAGAAATTCTTTCACACATTTTCATTCATTGCCACATAGTTTGGTTCTTCTGGAGTATTTTTATCGTGTAACTATTAGATTACAGTTATGAAAATAAACAACTGTTAAATGAAACAGATTTTTTGTTACGCTTTTTTTTTTCCTGAAGAACCAAAGTATTTTTTCAGCTGGTAGTTAAATGGGTTTAGATTTGCTTGCACAAGCTTTGCCTTCATTATTTTGTTTTAGAAATGTAGTGTTCATACAAAGACATTTCATCATTTTAAAAAAACGAAAACAAAACTTGTTAGAACAAGTATATGGTTAAGAATTTCCAGTAAGACTACATGTATTGACTTAGATTGTTAATGGATTTTTGTATTTTAGGTTACATAGTTAACTGTAAAGAACCCTAACATAGTAGTATGGTTATTGGTTACCACAAGGAGGTGAATAAAACCTAGTATTATCAGAAGTTAAGCTTCATTATTTTAATTGTACTTTTAAATTTAACTTCCATTAACTAAGCATCTTTTCTTTGTGGTAGGGTCTACCTTCTGCTTCCCTGGAAAAGGATGAATTTTCATCATTTGACAAGCCTATATCAAGTTTTTTTGTTCGTTTGTTTGCTTTTGTTTTTGCAGCGTAAAATAAAAATGTCAAATATAATTTTAGTTCTCACAAGGTAATGTCTTAATTTTGTACTAATTCAGGTAGAAGCAGTCATAGCTTTAATTAAGTGTTGTACCTAGAGTACTATATTGAAGAAAAGGATGCCAACTTTGGAAGAGGTGTACTGCATCTCCTAGTAAGAAAGTGTGGAAAAGAAAGACAAAATCTTAATCTTAAATGATGTAATTTTTTTTTTAAAGAAAAAAAGTTAAGGGTTTTTTTTTTTTTTTTTTTTGGTTAGAATGAGAGGGCCCCAAACCTCTATAGTTCCAATTCTTATTGCTTAAAATATGTTATTTACCCATGCTTCTGTTTACTATGTATTAAAATGGGTAGTACTGTTTACTTAACTACCTCACAGATGTGTTATGCATATTAAGTTAAATTTTATGAAATGTTTCTCAACCTTATAAAAACTTAAAAATTTGGACCTATTTGCACCACGAGTCTGATATTCAGCATTTTATTCATTCCATGGTTTGATAAACTGGGAAACAAAGATTAAGTACTTTATTCTGAATCTGGTCAGATAACACTTTGGCTCCTATTTTAATAGAAGTGGATGGATAACTATTTCAAAAGGTCCAAGGATTGTTTTTAGATATTTTAGTTATGACCATGTTATAGAGATCATGGGACCAAAAAGAAAAAAAAAAACAAACAACACCATTTTTATGGGGGGAAATGCCATTAAATTTGAGACTGTAGAGCCACCTTTAAAATACCTCAGGCTAATTACTGTTATTTTTTTTTGTGGTGAACTTAAAAGCTTTGGCAGTGAGGGTGGACTTAAGTGGATTGTAATTAGAGAACAGCTTAGAGTTTCTACTCTTAATAAAATTATATAGGTTCATTTTTAGAGATAATAGAGCTTCCGTTTTGAAATTTTAATATGAAGGTCTTGGAACATGGACACATTTTGTTATTTGCATCGTACTATCCATTCTGTTTCTGAGATTTTAATTAACTACTGGAAATCCTTAACCGACTGCAATAGTTTGTAGGGGGAAAAAATGCCATGAAAGCACCTTATGTTTTTCCTCTTAGTTTTTGAATGATTTTGGTTGCTTTGATTAGACATTCTGTGCTGATTTTTTTGTGTGTGTGTGCCCATAGCTCATTTGAACACAGCTGAACTTAAAAAAAAATTTTTAATCTAAACATAGGATCCCATTTTTAATGAACTTAAAGTAGCAAAACCACTGTTTTTTTAAATTTGTTTGGGTTTTTTTAATTCCTCTAGGAAATAGCTATTGCCAAAGTGAAGGAGTAGATACTATTTTGTCTTGTTATATAAGGGTAATGTGGTTGCAGAGGAATTGTTCTCTTAATAAAGTTGGAGTTTTAAGAGATATCAGTGTTCATCTGTGCCATTTCTCCATTCTGAAATGGTTCTATTCCATTCTAGAAATTTAAAATATGTAATTTGAAATCCTTAATAAAATTTGCATTTAATTTTATAAAATGTACTCGTGATATTTTGGGTGGTTT
Source organism: Pteropus vampyrus (assembly GCF_000151845.1). NCBI lineage: Eukaryota > Metazoa > Chordata > Mammalia > Chiroptera > Pteropodidae > Pteropus > Pteropus vampyrus. Next base: position 9,830,629 of record NW_011888790.1, on the reverse strand, counting down.
TTTAATTTAAAAAGTGACTGTACTTTTTTGGAAGAACAGAGTAGAGATGCTTAGAGTAGGCTATTCTGTGGTTAGTCCACAGTGGCCCATAAATTTGAATAATTTCAAGTTGCGAGCAACCTCCCAAGCCCTGCGAAATGAAGTTTGTTGTTGGAAGACTAGAAAGGAAGGAATTCCACAGTTCTGCAGATTTTATTCTGTTAGCTATAGCCATTTTGAGACACTTAAAATTTTGTCTTTCCATTACATTTTCTGTTTATAGTTTTCTCTAGCCCAGGCACTGGCTACCAGGAAGTTCTCACTTTTTCCCTTCAGAAATTATAAAATCCAATATGATCACCTACAAATAATTTGAAAATATTTTTTAACATTTTATGGTCATTCAAATATGATAAGCAGAGAACAACAGATCCATAAATTGATTAGTTTTTAGTTCTCTAAATTGATTAGATTGGACGTCTGCAAGTTAAGTTTATGTAATTTCTCAGAATTATTTTACCTAGTTCACCAAAGCAGTATTTGTGACAAAAATTACTTGTGTGGAATTGGTTTGGAGTAGTACTTAAGAAAAAATGGGATTCTACCTCTATTTCCTTTTTAGCTCATTTAATAACAGATAAACCTGAAAAGGAGACAGTAGCTTTGATAGAAATGTTTTCATTCTGTGGATAGGTTAATAACATTGATTAGTAAATGATGTCCCCTAAAATAACTAAATTAACTTTATATTACTGCTCCTTGTAAGACAGTATGAATTTGTGGGTTTATCTGAGTCGTAGGCCATTCCCATTTTTAAAAATAAATACAAAACTTTGAATTATTTGTGAAAACCTCATACCATGCAGAAATATTAAACTAATATTCAAATATTCTTTGGATGCTTGGTTTCAGGGCTTGGTTTAGAATTTGAGTCCATTATTTAGGTTAGTCTTATAAAAATTTAAGCCTTTAATTTTTTGACTGTTTAAATAAAGCCAGATGTTATTTTAAATGTACAGATTAGATGGATAGCTTAGAAAGAAGCATACATTCTTTATAGGAATCTTAGAAAGGAAAAATTATATGCCAATTTATTTTTTAAACTGCACTGTATATATATTCAGTAATTGTAAACTGGATTTTGTTTTAAAAATGTTCATAATTTAGGTAATTTGCTACTTAAAGCACTAAGTCTAATAGCTAAAAATGTGAATGATAACTGAGATTAACTTATAGCTGTATAGTGATTTTGTATACTGACTTAAAAATTCAGATATTAAAACTATAACTTTGATAAAAAGCCAAATTCTTGGACTGATTAAGAACAACTTACTTGACTTCAGAGAAATGAAAACATCTTTGTTGTATTGTGAAATTACTTAAGGTTAAGTGTTTATCCATGAGAAAATTGATGTATTTAGTTAATTATATTGTCAAAAAATACAATGTGCTTTGTATCTTGTGTTTCTTCCATTTGACATACTGTACTTTTAGGTTTTTCAGTTTAAAAATTAAGGTTTTAACTAATTTTAAGTATAAAATAAATGAAACTGAGTATAACAATTTAGAAATAATAAATTGCCAGCAGGAAATAAGTCTTTAATCCATTTGTTTAATTTTGATACTCAGCATAAATTATTGCTTAAAATCGGTGCTTTTCAGTTCATATATTTTCAGCATAAAAGCAAGAAGGACGAACTGGGGATAATTGATCCAAAATACAAATGCCAGAAGTTGACATCTCAGTAAGAGTTAACGGTATTAATATTAATAATTTTGCAAGTCATAATGAAATTAATCCGTTGTGGCTCTGAACTTTTCATGGAGTGGTAAAATGGTTTCTGCCAGAATATGCATTGTGTGTGAGAGCTTTTAGTGAGAATTTCAAGGATAAGTAGTGAGGGATGGAGCCTATGAGCAGAAAGCAGTTCAGGTGAAGATACTGGAGGAAATAAATGAAGGTTCTTAAGTAGGAAATTCAGGGTATTGAAAGACTGGATGGAGAGATACAAGGGGCCATGCCATGAAAGACAGCCTTAGAAATCCTTTTAAAGGGTTTAAAACTCTGAAAACCACTGTTCAGGGTATTTCAAGTGAAGATGACCTTGCCATGAAGATAATTTTTAAACTAAGATATGATAAGACTATTGAGAGTCAGCCACTTGAAGGTAAGAACATACATGCTGGAGGCCTCAGGACTAGAGACTAGTTCTAAAGTAGCCTACCTTGTCAAGAATAAGAGGTGAATTTCCTTTTTAAAAAAATAATGGATTCAGGGTTACCTATGATGAATCCTCTTAAAGTCAAGTTCCAGAGTTCTTTTGCGGGGGGAGTGCTTTATCGATGTTTCAGCTTTTCTCTAACAGGAATAATAGTTGAAAGAATCCCTGTATATTTTTAAATCATTTGTTGATTTATATTCTTATGCATAACAGTATTTTAAAATCTTTGACAAGGTTGCGGGCATTATGCCCTTTACATTCTAAATGCTGTTTTCTCACTACAAAGACATTCTTGTAGAGAATTTTACTATGCAATCACAATTCATTTTGATGCTTAAATCATTCCAGATTTGACCAGTGGTATCCTTATGAAGTTCCTATGCACTTGTGTTGTGTCTTATGTCATTTGAGCACTTAACTGTAGTTCAGCTGAAAAAGACTTGGGGGGCGGGGATCTCATCTTAGGCTTTTCCTGTAAGGATCCCAGGGTTTTTTAATGGGGAATGGTATTTAGAAACCAAGTCTGAGTGTTGGGTATGCTTATTTCTGGGATGTCCTTGTTTCTAGGTCTTATCAGGCGACAGGAAGTACATCCAAAATGACATACAGTGAAGTACTTCACAGTTTATCCAACATAATAGGATTCCAAGCCTTACCCTAGTCCATATTGGTAATTACCTTCACATAGGTGGAGTTAGTAGCTGATCCAATTGGGAATCGTAGGCAAGGTTGCTCTACAGGAATAAAAAAATGAATAAAAAATAGAAAAGATCTAAATTTAGACTAAAACTTTGTAACCCATAAATGACTAAACATTTTTAATATAGGAATTAAATGATTTATATACTGGGTAGTAGAATGCTTAAACATAGGCTTTGGAGTCTGTCTAACACTTGTTCTTTCAGGCTTAATGTTTTACTATGACATTCTCCAAAACACCAAATCGTAATTAGCCCATCCTATACATCCCAAACATCTACCTGGATGGACAGTCTAGGGGTGGACAATGAGACAGGTGTTTTGAGAGCAGATGTGATTTTAGGCTTGGATTAGGCCCATTGATGTTTCAAAAGTAGAAGCTGAATCTGTTGTCTGCTGTTCAGTTGGTTTGGTGAGTAGACCTAGAACCTTTGGAGCATCTTCGACATAAACAACCCAGCCCGTGTAACCTCTCTTTGCACTGTTTCAGCCCTGCTTGGCTGCCTTTTCTTTCATTTCCTGCCATATGTGCATATATCTTATTGATTCAAAATAGAGTCACCTTTTTATTGAATTAATACTCTGGTTCTTCATTTCTGAACTGAAGTACTCTAGAGGTGCATGCTATTGGATATCCTGATTTTCAGTATTGGGCTTGGAAGATGATAGGTATACAGCAAATTTTTGTGTACATAGATTTCTTAGGATTCATCTGGACTCCTTCCAGTCTACCACCCATGATACTATGGGACCTTGTAACAAGTTACGTGATTGCTCCTCAGTAGTTGAATCTTAAGTCAACCAAGATAGTCCAAGATCCTTTGTAATTATCACAGTCCTACATACTTGAGTCATTTATATTGAGAAAACCAATGAAACAAAGCTGGACTGTGTATTGTTCTGTAAACTCAGTGGGACTATTAGAACTTGGAGAGTATTATCAGTGGTTGTAGCAGATACCCAGTACCACATGACAAAACTACTGCCAAAACTTAAAACATTGACAAGATTTCCTTTGCCGACTGCTTGGATAGTTCATTTTTGCTCTGCTGAACAGCAGGGGCAGCTTTTGAAGGAGAGGGAATGAAATCATCTGAAGGCTCTTCATGTACAGATGGTTGATACTAGATGAGACTTCAACTGGGACGTGGCCAGAACTCTAGATGTTGCCTCACAGGAGAGTGGTTGGTTCCCAAAAGTTAGGTAAATGAATCTCTTTTATGACCTACACTGGGAAGTCGACTCTTCTGTACTCTATTCATTAGAGTCAGCCACAAACCCACCAATGCGAGGGGACTGCATCTTGCTGGAGGAATGATGGCAAGTGGCAGGTATAAAATAACCATTAGGTATAGATTTCTAAGGGTTCAGAGGAAAACTACATTGTTATATACTGTTAGCAGTGGAGTTCAGAGGAAAACTACATTGCTATACTGTTAGCATTTAAAATGGGTGGGACTTTTGCTTTTATAGCATTATAAGTCAACATTTCGAAACCATGTATTTAACCACTTAAGATAATAGAAATAATCCTTAATACTTGTTTGAGGATGGTAATTATATGTAAGGATAGAAGTTGATTGGTGTTGGAACCAGTATTTCTTTGGCCTCTGAGAGACCCCTGCACTGGCTTCCTGCACATATTCCTGTGTGCACAAGTGGTTAAACACTTTAAGCTACAGATATCAGAATATCAACTTTAGAGACCAGAGTTAATCTGGACTTAATTTTATAGTTATCAGAGGTTTCCAACCCCTGGTTTGCTGTCCTGGGCATGGCATATGGCTTACACATTGTTAAAGTTGCTTTAGTGTTTGAAATGGTTGCTGCAGCTCGACCATTATATCCAGGTTCTAGGCAATATGTGGGGTGGAAGGAGGCCAAAGACTCCTGGCACCTCAACTATCTTTAAAGAAGAGGCTATGATTTGTTCTTAGAACACCCAAGAGGCTGGTAAATGTAGATCTGGACATCTAGAGCCGAAGCTGAGTTTGTTAAGAATTGGAGAATGGAGGTTGAGATTACAGTCACATTGGCCACATACACTGAAGAGACAGATTTATGAAAGGATTATTTGATTGTAGATTTCCTGGAACACATGAGGCAAATAACTGCATTTCAAAAATAAGTAAATGAGCCCCAGAAAGGTAATTGAGTACACCCCCAAGGGATGCGTTCTGACAAGTCCTAAATCTTCAAGAGTTCTCACTTTATGTTGCATAATACCTTTCCTAGAACCATCCATACACAAATGAGGTTGAGACAATGACTTAAAAATGTAAATAGAATCTCATTAGAAACGAGTTTCTGACCTGTGAAGGGATGCTAATAGTTATTCAAATAATAATGATTTACTTAAGTCAGGTAGTTATGAAATTGTGTAGCAATTTTGTTGCCTTTAAAATGGATATTGGCTGCTTCTGATGGGTTTAGCGGCAATGTGGAAGCTTGCCATAAAAAGATTTCCTGGGTTTCTGTCTGGTAAAAACATCCCTTTACCTTTCTGGGCCTGGCTACCCTACAGAATTGTCTCATTTCATCCCTTTTACTCTTTGGTCCTACCTGTGATGCAGTTTCCACCAGTTCTTAGTCTGCAAGCCTAAGTTGTTCTACAGTAAACTTTCCATTTACAGCACCCAAGCAAATTTATCATACTATATCTATTTTCATCTTCTAATTTTTGGAAAGAATTAATTTATACTAATTGCTTTTACTTCCTCAGTAACACCTAAAAAAGGTCTTTGCTCATTTACTGAATTTTTTTTTTTTTTACAGATGTCAATATCAAATTGAATAGTCTCCTCTTAGACTATGTGCTATGATATAATCGAACACTACCAAAAAGAGTTGTCTTTGGAATCTGTTCCCTTAAATAGAGAGGTTTGCCCAAGTGGCTAGCCATCAGACATTTGAGTTGCAAAGAACAGGAGCATTTACTTAGTTTGAGTAGAAGAGGACTTAGGAAAGGGTATTGGGTGCTTTGGGGCTCTCAATGGAGGGCAGAGGCTTGGATGTTATTCAGCTACGGCAATGGCTCAAACTAAAAAGTTCACCAGTGCTTCCACTGTCAGTCACTGTAGAATACCTGATGCTTCTCTACTGGCACCCCTGAAGATCCAGAAGTCAGAGTATCAATACTTAAGTAGTAGCAGTTTTGTGACATCATAGGATTGATTCTTCTAGGTCTCCTTCACTGGGCTACCTCTCCTTGTTCAAAGGTGCTATCTCCTATGTGCTGAACTTATGGCAAAAAGAAGAGAGCCAAACTCTGCTCCATTTTATCCACTCATTATTCATTTGTCACTTCAAAGCTAATATTACCCTGACATGTATCTAATGCATCACCAGACTCTCTTGGACCTAGTTACTTGTTGAACGTCTTCAATAAAATCTATGCAGACTGCCTGCCCTGTTTTGAATAATAGCAATGTATTTCCAGCCAGAACTAGCATTTAGTCTCCTTTGGTTTAAGTGCTGTCGATCAGTCGATCAGCACTTACTCAGCCATCTCCTGTCGTCATCCATTGCACTATTAGGTACAATGATGAAAACATTGTCATCCAAGATATTAACTAATCAAATTGGAAGTAGGGAAATATGATTAGGAACGAATTAGCCAAAAGAAATCTAAGAGGTGGGATTTGAACTGGTCTCTTGAATGGTTACAGAGGATTTGGGAAAACACGGCACAAGTAGATAGTGGAGCTCACCGTGTTGAGTGGAAGAAGTGTAAATTGTAAAGGTAAGTAAGACTTGCTCTGTGGAGGGTTTTCCATACCGAGGTGAAGAATTAGAATATTCTTATATACAATAGGAGGTAATTGAAAGTTTTCTATCATGTTCTAGGACAAGAACTGATAGCAATGCAGCATATAGAATAATATGAATTCAATTGGTTGGGCTATTACAAGAGCATGGATGAGAGAAATGAGGACCTGAATTAGGCTAATGGCAGAATAGGACCCAGCTGATTGATTGCTTGATCTACAAATGGGCTGTAATAACAGTTTAAAAACCTTTGAATAGATCACCTTTTACTTAACTGACTTGCTCTAAGCTGTGTTATACAAATTGATCACTAGGAGGCATCAGTTCATCAACTAGTAATGGAAAAAGGAAGGCAGCCAGGCCAACACACCTAAGAAATCTGGATACTTATGTATTCAATTGAAGAGAGTTAATATTTAACCTTTACAACTATGTATTTTGGAAGATAGAATCTGTAAGATGGATTTTTACTGAATAGTATTTTAAAATGAAGAAACGTATGGCTAAGAAGTCTAAATTGCAGTCTGAATGTGAGCATTTATATACTAATAAGGGTAACCTGACATTTTCAAAAATTATTTGGCTTTTAATTATTTCTTGAAAGACACTCGAACTTTATCCAAATTTTTAATAATATAATCATTGTCATGAGTTTTTACTGTAAATTGAGAATTGGGATGTTTATAGATTTAAGATATTATGTTTTTGTAATTGAGGTGTACATGAAAGTAAACAATAACTTTCCAAGTTCTGTTAAATCAAATGTCTTTAAGCCAGTATAGGTTAATGGACTTCTAAGAAGTATCTGGCCATTTAACTACTCAGTAAGAGAAACTGCTACCGATTAAGTTCCATTACTGTGTTCCTCATCCTTTGATTACTCTTAGTTGAAACCATCAGGATGACAGTTTATATAAATACCTCTCAATATTAAAATGCATGTTGCTTTGAAAAGTAAGACTTAGATAGCATCTGTAGAATAAATAGCATTTAAGATTCAAAAAGAAGCCTAATGTGTAGTATAGATTAAAAATACATACATACCAAATATGTATTGGAATGGCAAGTTTTGGAAGTTTCTTCATAGTCTTGTTACAGTTTGAAAAAATTTTAAAGTGGAATACATTATGAAAAATCTGTCAAAAACATTTAAAGACATTGTTTTTCTTTATATGACAGGGCCTTCCGTTTCAATTTAAAATTTCTACATATGTTGAATGCTTACTATGTACCAAGAATCATAATAGGTGAGCAGGATACTTCAAAACAATGATCTTTGTCCTCTTACATTCTATAGGAAAGGAAAGAGAAATAAGCATTAGGAATAATAATGTTACTTAGTATGTTAGGTAATACATGTTATGGGGAAAATTAAGGGGAATTGGGTGGTTGCAGTTTTTAGAGTAGCTAGGGTAGGCCTCATTGAGTGCACATTTGAGCAAAGACTTGACTGCCGTGTTGAAAATAGATTATAAGACAACAAGGTTAGAATCAAGGAGACAAGTTAGGAGGCCATTACAGTAATTCAGGGGAAAGATGATGGTGATATGGATCATGGTGGTAAAGAAAGAAGTAGAGAGAAATTGATGGAATATAGATGTAGTTTGAAGGCTTAACCGATGGGATTTCTTGAATCAATTTGTGGGTTAGGTATCACGAAAAATGAGGGAAGGATTACTGCAAGGCAGGCATGCTTCTAAACATCTGTAGTCCTGGGACGAGTACAATGGAGACACCAATGGTTAAATATTTAAAAGTTCTGTTACGTGAAAAGACATCCAGTGCTCCTATCTTGACAGATATACTTTCATAAGTACCTGGAGGGCCAAGTTTGAATTTTCAGATTCTTAAATTCCAGTGCCAGAGCTGATCTTCAGTCCATGTCCCACCTTCCTTCTCTTCCCATCTCTAACTTTGAATTGTATGGCAAGGGGTCTCCTTCGCATTGTGTGGACAACTAAGACTGTATCTTCAAAGTTTTCCCTCATCACATATCAGTGCATGCACTGGTGGTATAATGCATACCCTGGAACAATCAAGGCCATTTAGGCCAGGGTATTTAGAATTCTGAGTACCTATAGTCCAGAATTAAATGTCATTTTGATTCTTCTAAAGCTCAGCGCTCTGGATAAGGTAAGGGCCTCTTTTGGCTTGTTCTAAGGGCACTACTGCTCCAAGGTTTTAACCTGAACAACTGTCAGATGGAATTCCCATCATCTGAGAAGGGGGATGCAGGTAGAGATCAATCGGGGTGAGGAGGTAAGCTTGGGAGGGCATATGTCAGTTCCTTATTAGATTCCCAAACAGGAGTTAGAGAAGGGTGAAAGGAAAATGTTTAATTTGCAGTAATACTGGCCTAGAATATATCAAGCAAGACCGAAGGCTGTTTTTCACCACAGCCATTCTAAACATCTAAAGCTGTTTTAAAAACCATGAACTTTAAGTGACTCCAGACCCTTATTGAACCAATTCCATCCAGAAGTTTGTTTTATTCCATCATATATAAACCTATGGACTCCATCCTATCAGAGTGCTATTTTTCAAAATTTTTTTTTATTAGCAAAAGTTCTATGAACCCTGCTTTCTATCCCCTCAGACTTTTTCCTCTAGTGAACTACCCAGTGAATATCTTCACTAGTATGTGTTCCCTTGCCCTATGTGTTAGTATTATATTTTTTATCTTTGGTACTCTTTGTTATATTCTTTGGCAACAAGCAGTTGGATGTATGTATTTTGGAGTCTTTGGCATATAGATGTTATTGAAAATTATGAGACTGGATGTGATCTACAAGGGAGTGAGTGTAGATAAATAAGAGAATCAAAGACCAAACTCTGGGGCACTCTAGAGTATTAAAAGATTGAGGGGGAGAGGAGCAACCTGTAGAGGAGACTGAGACAGTGACCGAGGGAGTAGAAGGAAAACTAAGGGTAATGTCCCTCAAACCAAGGGAAGAACTGTGCTGAAAGGAGAAAATGATCAACTGTGTCAGATGCTGCTCATAGTCAACCGATGCAGCCAATTGTAAGACACAATTTGAATTTGCCATTTCAAATTTGTTTACTAAAGCAATAATTTTGTTAGCTAGCTTTCTAAACTTTAGTCACTTTTAAGTGACATTTGTAGATTTTCATTATATCTGCAGCTGAACTTCTGGTGTTTCTTTGGAAACAGCTTTTTTCTGTAATTCATTTTTTTGTATGTGAATTTATCTCATTGCTAACGACTATTTTTGTGAGTTGGTGGTGACTGGTGAAATAAATTACCATCAGAGTTGTCACCAATCTACGAGATTCCCATACTGCTGAGATTTCTAATAATCAATGCACTGTGGTCAGAGAGCACATCGTAGACTGACTTCTGAGCTGGTGGTCATGAAGGCACTAAGTCGTAAAATACCCAACTAGAAATTCTGAGTTTTAAATTCTCTAGTTATAATAAGTGCTTTTGAAAATCATGCTTGTTGTTCAGACATTTTGAAGCAATTTAGATAGAATGCATTTATTGCACCTGGATAAACTACAGATTAGATAACGCTTTATTGTTTCTCCTAAAAAAATGGCTTGAGTTTCCAGATTACATCTTATATTTACCCAGTCAGGTTGTATTGCATCATTTTCTCACATGAAATGTCTTCCCCAACTACACCTGCCATCAGGAACTCTGAATTACAAACTTGAAATATTCTTTCCAAATGAGCTGAAGAATGGCATTCTGTTAAAAAGATGAACAGCTGGTCATGTAGAAATTCTCTGGAATGCTCACTTGTCCTACAAAAGCAAGGGAAGAACTAAGATGTTAGGCGTGGTGTTTGTTATTGGTACACAGAATTGCTCTTTTTTTACATAATTTTACTAGAAATCTTCATGTAATTTTAATAACTGCCTTTTTTCCTTAAAAGACTGCTAATTCATTAACAATATGAAGGCCTTGAGAGCCAGCCAAGTGTATTTCAGTAGGATTAACTTTTCTTAGCATGACACAAAGCATTTTACTCTTGCTTTGCTCTCCACGCTCATCGCTCACTTCCACCCCTAATGAGTTCTTTGTTCCAGCCATATGAAACTAGCAGATGAGTTAAGCTCTCCCTTCTTCCTTCTTGGGCACAAGCAGAAGCCTTTCCTTTTACCTTGGCCAACTCTGACTTGTCCACCACTGGTTCACTTCTTTGTGTGATTCTTCTTTATATCCTCAGGGGAGTTGAGGGTCTCTGTTTACAATGGGTGACTTTCCCCACCAAGAGGTTTAGTTTCGGTTTATGTTCTCTGCTTTGTTTTCCGGAATTTCTACAGAAATTGTTTGAATGTGAGTAGGAATCAGGGGCGAGTACAGCGTTACCTTCCCCAGGTCACAGATAAATAAGATTACAAAACAGAGATCTGGCCCGTTAGGAGTTTGCAAAGAAAGGGACCCGCAGACCTGCCATTTGAAGAGCTTAGCTGTGCCTTGAAGTGTGGGATCTTTCAGCACGGGACATTCCCCAGATTTGTCGTTGGGATTCAATTACTGTTGTGAGATGTTGCAGACTGTACGGATGAGTCAAGAAAGAAGCCGGAGAGCTTGTGTCCTGGGTGAAGATGGGCTAGTGCCTGCGCTGCCGGTCGAGAAAAGGACGGCAAGATGCCGTCTGAAATGGTTCCACCTTCCCTTACCCCTCCTAAACGGGGCAGATGGCAGCACTATTGCTTTAACAACAATTCTCTGTTCCAAGAAGACCTAGTTAATGACCGTGAGCGAATGTGAATGTAAAGACACCGTACCCTCTCGGCCTTTGTGCACTGAGATGTTTACGAAGGAAAGCACACTTCTGTGGGACTCTGCGGCTCGCCAGCCACATTCCCAGGCTCCTTGCTCGCTCAGGCCTGGACACTGGCTCTGAGGGCTCCCCGCGCGAGTCCCCAGGGCTGGTTCCCGAGGGCAGAGAGACAACTTGGCGTTCCAGGCACAGCCTGGTACCCGTACCCGCCGCGCAGCCCCATCTTCATAAGTGAGGCTGTTAGCGGACAGCCGCGCCGCCTGGAGAGAGGAGGGACGGTGGGGATGGCCTCTCAGCGCCCTCCGGGCGTCGGCATGTGTTGCCGGGCGGCTGGGGTGCTCTCGGCTGTCGCCGGTGGCGGAGAAGAGGAGTTTCCGGGGCTCGGATCCCCGCAGCCATCCCGGGAAGGAGTGCGGAAGCGAGTGGGCGGTGAGAGGCGGAGCAAAGGGACGCGGGGGGCGTGGACGCGGCCGGCTTTGGAAAGGCCCCAAGTTAATGAGGCGTGCGCTGGCGGCAGAGCGCCTTTCGGAGCTGGGCTTTCCCCCGCGGTGCGGGCGCCGGGAGCCGCCTTTTCCGCTGGGTGTCACTCGGGGGTGGGGAGGATGGCCCATTCAAAAGCGCCGCGAGGCAACCCGGCCAGTGCCCTTCAGTAAGCGCTCGCAAGAGGACGGCAGAGGCCGGGCGGCTCGCAGTTCTGGGACCTTGTGGCGCGTCAGGACGCGGCTGCCCCTTTGCCGGGACCCCGAGCCTCTCTGCTTCCTTCGTGTTAGCCTCCTCTGCGCGCTCCGGGCAGGCGGCCGCGGGAGCCGCTGGGGCGAGGACGGCGCGCGACTGCTGCTGCTGCCCCCGGCCCGGGCGGCTGGAAGTGGAGAGGCCGAGCCAAGCGGCGGCCCCCTCTATGCCGGTAGGATGTTGGAGAGCAGTGGCTGCAAGGCGCTGAAGGAGGGTGTGTTGGAGAAGCGAAGCGACGGGTTGCTGCAGCTCTGGAAGAAAAAGTGCTGCATCCTCACTGAAGAGGGGCTGCTGCTCATCCCGCCCAAGCAGCTGCAACACCAGCAGCAGCAGCAGCCACAGCCCGGGCAGGGGCCGGCTGAGCTGTCCCAACCCGGAGGCCCCGCTGTAGCCAGCCTCGAGCCACCGGTCAAGCTCAAGGAATTGCACTTTTCTAACATGAAGACCGTGGACTGTGTGGAGCGCAAGGGCAAGTATATGTACTTCACTGTGGTGATGGCCGAGGGCAAAGAGATCGACTTTCGGTGCCCGCAGGACCAGGGCTGGAACGCCGAGATCACGCTGCAGATGGTGCAGTACAAGAATCGCCAAGCGATCCTGGCGGTCAAGTCCACGCGGCAGAAGCAGCAGCACCTGGTTCAGCAGCAGCCCCCGCAGCCGCAGCTTCAGCCCCAGCCCCAGCCCCAGCCCCAACCCCAGCCTCAATCCCAGCCTCAGCCCCAACCCAAGCCCCAGCCCCAGCCCCAGCCCCAGCAGCTCCACCCGTATCCACACTCGCACTCGCATCCGCACCCGCATCCGCATCCTCATCAACTACCGCACCCGCACCAACAACCGCTCTCGCAGCCGCACGGCCACCGGCTTCTCCGCAGCACCTCCAACTCTGCCTGAAGGGGGCAGCACCCGGGCCAGACAAGGTAAGGTCCTGGCAATTCCGGCTACCAAGGGCCGTTCGGAGGAGTGGGTCTCTGGGGTGTTAGGAGCAGTAGGAAGCGTGTTCATGAGTTTGGGCTCTAGGGTGGAAAAATTATTAGTCATTCCAAGTTTCTAGGGAGGTGGAAAGAAGGGAAACAGCTGGGGCCAGGAGACGGCCGGGCAGAGAGGACAGGGTGGGGACTCTTCTTCCAGGCAGGGAGGCCTCGCGGACCGCCTCCCCGCCCACTCTAACCCGCATTCAGTAGTGCGCATCCCAGCGAAGCTCTTACTCTCTCCGTGTCACAAGCGCCACTCAACTGTGTCTGAGCACTTGAGGGAGCGACCCCGGTGTCTTTACGAGCACACTTTGTCCGCCGCACTGGGTCTTGGAGGATTCTGAGCCACCTACTTCATTCCCTGTCATTTCTTTCCAGGTTTTGAGGACTTGAGGAAGTGGGACAAGCACCTTTCTATTGTCTTCACTTGGATCGAAAACAAAACAGTCTCCCCGCCCCGCACCAGATCAAGTAGCTTGGACATCACCCGACTGATAACTTGCGATTCCTCTTAGTTTTCTGCATACTCTTCATCACAATGCAGGAAACGATTTTGAGTCCAGAAGGCTTTATTTATGAACCTTTGAAAGGATCTTCCAGTATGGTGGACCTTCTAGGAGCGATGATGTACTGTAATTTTATTTTAATGTATTTTGATTTATGATTATTTATTGGTTTTTTAAAAAAATACTTGTTCAAAGACATTTCTGAATGCAGGCCGTTTTCCAAAAAGGAAACTTTGTTTTCAAAACCTTATTCCCTAGTAAATTCTAATCTTGGAAAAGAGTAAAAAAAGCGGTGGAGAGGAAAACAAGAATTCATTCATTCATTGATTCATTATTCCTAGGGCATTTTCAGAACATCTGAAACTTTAATTGTTATCCCAGGTGGTTGAAATTAAACTCTGTGATATGTTTTTTTGAGTTTTTTTTTCCTTAGACATATTTCGTGTAGAATAGAAGTTTAAAGAAGCTAAATGTTCAGAATTGTGTAACTGTGAAAATCTAATTGTTCTTCTGAAAGGAAATCAGTAGTAATGTTACCTAATTCAAAATATTTAAAACATAACCCAACTGATGGCAGAGGGATCTTATCTGGCATTTGTGGTAGGCCTGCATTTGTTGTAGGAAAAGCCTTGCTTATGTTATCTGTGTGTGAAGGCTTTAATTAGGAGAGTTCTATGATTTCTGAGTATGAACGCAGTAGGTGTTTTGTTTCAAAAAACATAGTGGGGGTAAAGGGAATCATTTGACTTGTTTGAGAGAACATTTGTGCTCTGTTCACACTAGAGGTTACCCTTCTCCAAGGCCTTTGCACACTTTACTTGAACCATATTTTCTTACATTACTCTAGAAGCATACTCTAGAATCTTAGAGTTTAAAAATACAGTTTATAAATATTTCAAAGGACTAGGAGTTATCATTTTTTATTTCCATACTGAAAATAATGCTGATCAGAGAAACCGAATGTTTTGCTTTTTATTGTTCTGTGAGAAATTGGTGGGTTATATGTTTTGTTGTTAGGTTAGCTAAACTCAGAAAATGAAGAAGGACTGGATAAACACTGGATTTTCAGTAAGAAAACAACTCCAGTTTTGTTTTAGCAGCCACTTGTTCAGGAGGGGTGGGGAGGGGAGGATGTGCTTTTAAAGGTAGAACAAACCCTCTTCTGTGTTAAAATGAAAAGGATGGTCAAAATCCACAAGGGCAGATGCTACTTCAGTTTAAAACTAGGCATAGATGATACCAAATCCTCTTGGGGCTGAAAATCACTTCCTATCTGCATGGCTTTACTAACAGGTCTCTGTCTTCCATTATCTTTTGTCCCACGAAATCTTGATCAAGATTTTTCCAGCATCCAAATTGGAATGGACAGTATCAGGCCACTGCTAAGTTATGTAGTCAAGAAATGAAAACAGAATTCTATGCTAGAGGTATCTTTATTCTCCCTCCATTTAGAAAGGAGTTTCATGGTCAAATTACTTTCTAGTGCAATATTTAAATGATGAAATTTTGAGATCATAACTCTAATTCAAAAAGTTGCAGGGAAAACTGAAAACTGGAGCAAATGGCAAGCAGAACTTAAGTGGATTCCCACTTCCAGTGGCTGTTTAAGTTATGGCTGTGAAAATAGGCTGCAAAGATTTAAAAACTTATGTATGTATAAATAAATATGATGGGCAGCTCAGAGAGCCAGATCTAAAGAGTCCTTAAGTCAGGTTTGGTTCAGCTTCTTTGGAACCACTGTGGTACCTTTCAGATAATGCCTCATTATACTGTAGTTTTAATGCATGTAAATCATATAATACCGATTAACTACAGCTTTTTTCCAGATAGAATGATTTTTCTTTCAAATTCTTGTGCTATTAAAAAAGTAAAATCCATACCAAGCACTTTTACAATTGATTCATGTAGGTGTTTAAAAGTCATTTGTATGTTGTTAACTTACATATAGGCTAGACAGTGCCATTAAAAAAAAATATGCTGGCTGCTGGAATTTTTATTTCCACAGTGGCTATGGTTCTTATTGGGGCTACCAGAATCACAGTCCCTTGTCTTGTCTTTCCACAGACTTCAGTCCTTGGTCTGTTGTGACATTTGTGTTGAGTCGACCTGGTTAGTGACTCTCTAGTCTGAATGCTTCTTAGCATTTAACTGACTGTGAAACCTCAGAAAAGAAAGGATTGGAGTAGGACGGTCTCTGTTGTTTGACACTTTGGAATTATTATAGTTTAATAATTTTTCCAGAACAAAAAAACAGTATGCTTAGCAAAGCCGAACAAAATACAAATAAAAGTCATTTAGTGTGTCAGTGGCTCTATTCTACCTGTAAGAAAATGATACAAACCACCTAAGGTATTACAAGGCCTGACAAATCACCTTCATGGAAAAAAGGTGAAAATACATCTTTCAACCCAAGAAAAGGAAGAAGGAAAGGGCAGGTCTAATAGTAAACCCATCCCTTAAATAAACATAAAATGTAAAAAGTTGGAAAATTATAAAAGGAATGTCCCATCTGGAAACTGAACTTTTGTTCTTGAACTTGTGTTGGCACCAAGCCTGGTACACAGTGAGCTCAATTACTATTTGTTGGGACAAATGAATGAAAGAAGGAAAAAATGTGTAACTCCCCAGCACACAGGAGGTAGTTTCTCTTGCCTCACACAGTACTTCCCTTACTCACTCTCATGTCATTCCCTGAGAACAACTAATACTGGGACAGGCTGCACAACATGGCGAAGCTCCTTAGGCATACTTGCTTAGCGGAAATCACAGATCTGCGTATGCCCTACAGGGAGTGCTGAGATCAGAAAGTAAGTGGTTATAAAGGGCCCTTTCAAAATGAACATTTCCCTCAGAGGAAGCTGCGATTCTCTCATCTTATAGAAATTGAACCAACTTTATGATTTCACTTAACATTTTTTTTTCCAATGGAGGTAAAAAAAAAAAAAAAAAAAAAATTCAACTCTTTGCTTAAAACAGTTCCCCTCACATGAAAACATTGTCAGGAAGTCCGCCTTAAATTGAAAGACCTGTTTTAACTCTTCTGCTCTCGTATACCAAACATTCTATTTCTCTTAAAGACTCCTCAGTTTCAATCTGACATTAAACAAGTTTGTTGCCAGTGTGGGAGTTCAAACACATCATTTGTTTTCTGTCCCCAGGAAAAATGACTTGGTTTTAGCTTAGCTCCACGTGTTTACAATGTCCTGTTCAATGGCAAGAAAAGGGGTCTAAGACTTGACTGAAATAGGGGTAATCCCATAGAATACCGAGCTTTGTAGGATGAGAATGGGCCTGTGAGCAATCATACTCTCTCTTTTTGTGAATATCAAACAAATTTGTTTCCGCTTTACCAATAAAATGCCCTCGGTAGAATAAAATTTAAATTTGGAAATTATAGAGCTTGATGTTAAATCCATCAGTGATTCTTTCAAGAGAAATATATACATTTACCTAAAGTAACCTAAGATGTATTAATAGTGGAATTGTGTTGGATGGGTTTTTAAGAACGACTTTCTAAAGTTTGGACACAGTTTGAAGGGTGACTTTTTGATGTGCAGTGTTGAACAGCTAATCTAGATTTACATAATATTGGATGACAAAGTGAACTGTGACTTTGTTGGCAAGACATCTGTCAAATGGAGTATAGGATCCATCACAGTTTTCTTAGAAAGGGCATTATTGTCCAATGAAGAAAGCAAGACTCTGGGTCATTAGAAGCAACTGCACAAAAGCTAGAGAGATCTATTCCTACCTGCTCTGAAGCTGGCCTTCTGGTGATCAGCTGGATCGAGGGGAAGTAGACTTTAATAATAGGTGGTCCTTCCAGATCACTGTATTTATTTTGAGAAGAAAGATAAAACAATTGTCTGTTGCATTCCACTGTCAGCTTTCTTCTATAAGTTTCAGAATACGCAAATGTCAGCTTCTGAAAAACAAGTATCACCATGTACCAAATGCTTTACTATCACATTCGTGAACTTAGTGTGGTCATAATTTGTGTAAATAAGTCTCTTAAATGATTTTGGAGAGATGTGATTTATTTTTCGTATTTCAAAAATGCATTCCATTTCAAATAAAGTATCTATTGAAATGACCACTCTGTGAACCTTTTGAAGGCCATATTCACCTAGCAAGGACACTATGCATTCCTATGGGAGAAAGATTCTAAAGGGCTTGTCTGTTGTAAAGGCCATGAACATTCTGGGAAGAAAAGACCATTTTTGAGGTTGAAAATTTATTTTTAAAAACATTACCTGTGCATTTTGAATATAGCATTTAGAAATTCACTCAGATCTTTTGGTGAAATAGTTGCCTTTCAGAATGGTAATGAATTTGAATTGAATTTTCCATAATGCCCCAGAGGATGAGAAATGGTTCCTAGTGATTAGCTTGAAGGCAATTCCCTCTTGAGTTCCAGAGAGATTTTAGTCCTCCTTCCTCTCTTGAGAGGGTATAAAGCCTTTAAGAGAACCATCCTTCAAACAAATATCTATAAAGCTTCCTGTTTTATGTAGAGAGAAGAGAGACTTGATTCTTTAAAGGAAAATAGCATAACTTTTATAATCTCCATTAACATCTAAAAGCCTTTAAATCGCAAAAGATTTTAAAATAGAAAATTTGAAGGCAATTTTTTATCCTTTAGCGTAATCTTGCACGGACAGCTTTATTTTGCTACATGTTTTTTGTTTGTTTGTTTTTTATTTTTTAAATAAGAAGTGAAATCTGAGAAGACAAACTACTGCCATTGTGAAGGCACTTCAGGGGTACTGTGTGAAATAAAAGTATGTAGTAGATGGTAAAGCATGGTTGGTAAGAGCCAGGATTTGAGAGT
>NW_011888790.1:9805818-9810582 GCF_000151845.1 Pteropus vampyrus | reverse complement strand
CTAGTGAGTTTCTGTATTTATGCTGTTATCAATACTGCTGCAATAATTATTATCTTCATGCATACATCCTATTGAAAAGAGCATGGATTCCAGTTCTAACTGCTTAGTCTTGTGACATTAGGCCATTCACTTAATCTCTCTAAGCCTTGTCTGCTCGTTTGTAAGTGGGAATAATAGCCCTACCCATTAAGTGCTATTACGGACATACTATGAGGTCGCAGTGAAATCTACATGAGTTCGAGTCTCAGAGCCACCACTTGCAGGAAAGCATTATATAAAAGAAAACATTATTATTATCTGGAGACCATTTTAAGAGGGATTAGATATTATATCTATATTTCTATTATACCTATGTAGATATTACATGTGTATATGATACATATAATGTGTATTCCAATGTAAATAATTCAGATTTAAGAAATAGGATATTACTGCAACTAAAACATAGCATTAAATAATTTTTAGTGTTTTGTAGAACTTGAGCCAAATTTATGGAAGGAATCGTATAAATGCAACATTGCAACTGTCCAGAATTATTGACACAAGAAAACTTGAATTAATAAACTCATCGACTATATGAATTTAATCAGCAAGATGTTCTACCTTGCTTTGCTTCTTTCTCGAAGATCTTTTTGGAAACTCTCACCACGCAGAAAGGCAAATAAATGCCATAGTGTGAACATTCTAGAGCCCTCGTCTTATATACCTACAAAGTGAGTCTGGTTGTCAAAGATAGCACAGGTAAGAGCCAGAGGACTTTGGAGATTTAGATGATCTGGGATGGACTGTTGATGTAGGCAGGTCTACTTGGTCTGAGGGTTGTTCTGAACCTGATTTTATCTGATTTTAACTTTTATCTTGAAGGGATTTTTAGGACCTGGGGACAGAGAGGTCTACTTTGCTCTGCCTTGATACAGAGTCAGAATTAACTGCTCTGAGATAGGGTAGATGTGGGAGTGGCTTGCTCTCTGCCAGGGCATTCACCTGAAGCATTTGATGTTTAATTAGACTCTGGAAATGAAAACTTAAAAAAGTAGTCCATGTGGTTATGTTGCATAGTCTCAAAGCCTGCCAAAGTCATTTATAATAGAATGAACAAACATGTACTGCAGTTGTTTAAGACCAGACATTCTGTGCTTCCGAAGCAATTAATAAATGAGTATTCAACCATAATACAGAAAAAAAAAACACACGCAAATAAAAAACAAAAAAAAAAAAACAGGAAATGACTCGAGGAGTTTCAAAGTTTTAATTATGTGACTGTCTTCCACAGGTTTTCTCCTGAAGCTGGTAGCTCATATACAGCTCAGTTCCTACTGAAGTCAACAGTTCAGTTACATTGCAAGTATTTTGTACTTGGCTGTAGCAAATTCTCCTGAGTGGGGTGCTTGCTCTGTCAGGGCTGACTCATCATCTCAAGAGCAGTCTGGCTTTGTGACTAATCACAGTTGAAGAAACCAAACATGAAATAGTTTTAGGCATATTCTCTTTCTACTCTTTAGCTGCTGAAGAAATGTTCTGTGAAGCTTGGCTAAAGTTTCTAAACACATACCTGCTTTTAATGATCCTTCCAAGTAAGCCCCAATACATACATTTGTGTGTGTGTGTCTGTTTGTGTGTGTGTGTGTGTGTGTGCGCGTGCCTGTGTGTGCTAGTAACTTTCATGGCCCAGTTTTTTTGTTGCGGAACCTGACATTTGAGGTTTGAAACAGCACTGAATAGAGCTGGCTTCCTCAGAGATTTGAGTATCCCACTTTGAGGGTTAGCTCCAGGCTGCCTAAACCTTTACTATAAAGCAGTAGTTCGTGGTGGAGCCAGGTCCCTTTGTAATTGCCTGTTGCCCCTTTTCACCACCACCGGATGGATTGGCTCCAGTGTCAGTGGCAGAACAATTTAGTACCTTATACTCTTTTAGCTTCTGACAGCAAAGGAGACTCTTCACGTAGCCATTGGTATATGAGTTTTGTTTGCAGGTGTGAGAGTGAATTTGATTCTTGCCACAAGGCACTAGCTCACTATAGAATAATTGTAATTATTGCTAGAGGTTCTAATTAAATTCCTGATGCCTATAAAAAAGCACCAGGTAGCTATTGAAAGACCTGAATTGCACGGCTGTCTCAAACTGGTGGACACTGGCTGTATTTGCCTTCTTTAAAAAGGTAGGAAACGATACTTCACCTTTACCTGTATAAATGGTGAGTCTGAGACCAGATCTGAAAATAGAATTTTAGGAGGTTAGACAAAGTCTCATTTATCCCTCCCTTTTTTGCTGAGGAAGAAAATGAATCTACAAGGGGCCAGTGACCTGCCCATGGTCACAGTCAATTAATGTCAAAGAAAGGATTAGAAACCAGACCCATATCCCTTGATTCTTAATTAATGCTCTTTCCACTGTACCACTGCTTTGTATGGCTTGGAAGATAATTTATGTAAATTCAAGGCGTTGTCATTCTTGCAACTTTAAATTCTTGCAAGCTTTCCGACTTCACATTTCACCCTGCCAAGTATAAATTTTTATTTAAATTACGTAAACTGTCTTAAGGGGTTTATAAATATTGAAAATAAATTGTTTAATTCTACAGTTTTAAAAAGAGAGTTGTGACTTAGACCTTCCAAATATAATCCATGTGGGTTAACTGAAACCTTAGCAAGAGGAAAATTCACAAAAGAAAAAAGATATGTATTTTGAAACAAACATTTTAAAATATGGTTATTAGAATATATTCTTTTCCAAAAATTAATTTAAAACCATTTATTTGGAAATCGGGTTAAAAAGCCGTTCGAAATTTATTTTATCACATGACTCCTAAAATATTAGTGGAATGTTTCCAGTGTCACTAGTTTCCCCGCCCCGCCCCCGCTCGCCCCCGCTCGCCCCCGCTCGCCCAACCCCTCCCTCTAAAAGGTCTTGAAATTATCTCCAGAGCTGAAAAATGTTGAAGTGTTTGAATGTTTATACAGTTACTTGAGGAGGTAGCTGACTGGCTTTTCTCGCCTCTCTGTGTAGGTGTCAGGGGAAATATTCCCCAAAGAAGGTGTGTTGAGAGTAATGGATCCGTAGGTAACCATGAAATCCTAACAGGTGGTGCAGTCAAACTGTTGCTTCCCTTCTGGGGAACTAGGTGAATGTCATCCACAGAGCCCCAAAGTCAATCATAAATGACAGTTTATGACCTACCTAGGACATGAAATACTCCCAACTAGACAACTTGGAGAAGATTTCAGAACACACATCTTTCAATGAAAGGGTAGGGGAGTAAAAAAGAGAGTGTAAGTACATGTACTCCAGCATCCAGTAAACAGGTTTTTAATTCAAAATTATGAATGCACCCAGGGTGACGCCATTATTTCCTCTTACATAAAATGACCTTTTACAGGGCTTCATTCATAGCACTTGGCTCCTTCTGGAGTCACAGCGCTTGTCACAAGGCAGCGGGTTGCCTGCTTGTTCTTATGCAAGTGATGACTGGGAGGGCTTGATAGGGGGTGATGCTGACAGCCTCTCTCTGACAGTAGATTGTCAGCATTCTTGACCCGGGCACTCCAAGAGCCTGGGAAAACACTTTGATTTCAATGTGGCTTTAAAAAACAATACCCAGTTGAACCAAATGACTGTGTAGAATAGGTCCACAGAGCAGCTTTTGTGGGATTAGCTGGTTCTCAGAGTCCCCTAAACAAGTTCATAACAATCTCAGTGTCATAAGCAGGGTATCCTCTTATTGGTATGCATTTAACATAACATATAGAATCAATGTCTTACTTCAAACTTATTGCACAGAAATTAACATATAAAACAGGGATGAGAGACAATGTGTTTGTGACTTAGAAATATGGAAAGAATCTGGGATGAAATACAAGGTTATGAGTTATAAGAGTGGGCAAGAGGATTCCAGAGGATTCCATCCTCCTGAAAGGCAAAGCAAGAGATCCAGGCAGGCCTAGGAAGTGAAGAGATCTTGCAAGAAAATGGGGTGTGTGGTGGGCGGGGGCCGGGAGGGTCAGGGTTATGGGGGGAGGAGGTATTTTTCCAAAGACTTCCTCAATTCATGCTTTTCCCAAGTACCAATGAAAATTATCCTTTTTCTCAGGATGTAAAGTTCTTATGGACATTTAAGGCTTTGGTTTGTTTCTAACTAGTGACTAAGAACATTATTATTATTATTTTTTTAAATGGAGATTATTTTAAGGGAAAAGGGAAATGAGGAATTATGCTTTGTTTCACCTCTAAATGAGTCTCTGAAAAAGGACATAAACAGAGAATAAAACAAAATGTCTGTGAATTTTTTATAAGCTCAAATCTCTTAAAAAAAGTTTTCTGTAATTGGGCTTGACTTTGAAAAACTGACATTCATTAGACTATTTCCTCCTAGATCCTAATCCTATGAAAAGGGGTGCGAATAATCATACCTTTCCCACAAGTTTGATATTAGCAGGTAGTTAAGGCAAGGTGCAAAAAGTGCTAGCCTGGTGCCAAGTCCATGTTTTTTGGCAATTTTTTTTTTTTTTGAAAAAAAAGATAATATTTTATTAACACCTTAACAAAACTGGTCGCTAGTTCACATATAAATAGAACAATACATACTTTAAAATAAGAATTAAGAAATATGAACACCTATGTAAAAATTGGAACTATTTCTCCAGGTTTTATTATCAACGATTGATAGGCTTAATTCTACTCAGCAGATGGAAGTAAAAATAAACTTAAAATTACTTATTCTGTAAATAGAAGAAACCTTAAAAAAATATGTGCAGGGCACAGTAGCA
>NW_011888790.1:9768656-9805768 GCF_000151845.1 Pteropus vampyrus | reverse complement strand
GTAGGGGAGTAAAAAAGAGAGTGTAAGTACATGTACTCCAGCATCCAGTAAACAGGTTTTTAATTCAAAATTATGAATGCACCCAGGGTGACGCCATTATTTCCTCTTACATAAAATGACCTTTTACAGGGCTTCATTCATAGCACTTGGCTCCTTCTGGAGTCACAGCGCTTGTCACAAGGCAGCGGGTTGCCTGCTTGTTCTTATGCAAGTGATGACTGGGAGGGCTTGATAGGGGGTGATGCTGACAGCCTCTCTCTGACAGTAGATTGTCAGCATTCTTGACCCGGGCACTCCAAGAGCCTGGGAAAACACTTTGATTTCAATGTGGCTTTAAAAAACAATACCCAGTTGAACCAAATGACTGTGTAGAATAGGTCCACAGAGCAGCTTTTGTGGGATTAGCTGGTTCTCAGAGTCCCCTAAACAAGTTCATAACAATCTCAGTGTCATAAGCAGGGTATCCTCTTATTGGTATGCATTTAACATAACATATAGAATCAATGTCTTACTTCAAACTTATTGCACAGAAATTAACATATAAAACAGGGATGAGAGACAATGTGTTTGTGACTTAGAAATATGGAAAGAATCTGGGATGAAATACAAGGTTATGAGTTATAAGAGTGGGCAAGAGGATTCCAGAGGATTCCATCCTCCTGAAAGGCAAAGCAAGAGATCCAGGCAGGCCTAGGAAGTGAAGAGATCTTGCAAGAAAATGGGGTGTGTGGTGGGCGGGGGCCGGGAGGGTCAGGGTTATGGGGGGAGGAGGTATTTTTCCAAAGACTTCCTCAATTCATGCTTTTCCCAAGTACCAATGAAAATTATCCTTTTTCTCAGGATGTAAAGTTCTTATGGACATTTAAGGCTTTGGTTTGTTTCTAACTAGTGACTAAGAACATTATTATTATTATTTTTTTAAATGGAGATTATTTTAAGGGAAAAGGGAAATGAGGAATTATGCTTTGTTTCACCTCTAAATGAGTCTCTGAAAAAGGACATAAACAGAGAATAAAACAAAATGTCTGTGAATTTTTTATAAGCTCAAATCTCTTAAAAAAAGTTTTCTGTAATTGGGCTTGACTTTGAAAAACTGACATTCATTAGACTATTTCCTCCTAGATCCTAATCCTATGAAAAGGGGTGCGAATAATCATACCTTTCCCACAAGATTGATATTAGCAGGTAGTTAAGGCAAGGTGCAAAAAGTGCTAGCCTGGTGCCAAGTCCATGTTTTTTGGCAATTTTTTTTTTTTTTGAAAAAAAAGATAATATTTTATTAACACCTTAACAAAACTGGTCGCTAGTTCACATATCAATAGAACAATACATACTTTAAAATAAGAATTAAGAAATATGAACACCTATGTAAAAATTGGAACTATTTCTCCAGGTTTTATTATCAACGATTGATAGGCTTAATTCTACTCAGCAGATGGAAGTAAAAATAAACTTAAAATTACTTATTCTGTAAATAGAAGAAACCTTAAAAAAATATGTGCAGGGCACAGTAGCAGGCCTACAGGGGATGCAAATAGGAATAAATACAAGGTTTGCTCTGAAGGAACTTACATCGAAACGTGGGGGAGATGAGACATAATGCTATTGGTGGTATAATACTAATTATAGTAGTTAATAAAGTATTAGTAATAGCAGTAGCAGCAACATTTATTGGGTACTTACTAAATGCCAGGCCCTACACCCACATGCTCTATGTGAATTATCTTATTTACTTATTATAAAGATCTCTGAATTAGGTACTTCTATCAGCATGGGATTTGACTGTATATAATAGGTAATTTCAAATAAGTGTATTAAAATAAAGATTTATTTTTCTTTTATGTGTAAAAAATGCAGAGGCGGGTTGGTCCAGGGCTGGTATGCTGTCTGTTTCGTCATCACTGACCCAGGCTCCTATCATCTTTTTCCCCCACAACCCTTGGTACAGGGCTTGGATCTTTATGATCCTATAGCTGTTAGAGCTCCAGATACCTTATCTGACTTCTAGACAGGAAGAAAGATGAGTTGAGAATAGAGTGAAAGGAAACAACTTTCAGATATGTAATTCTTTTTGGAGGAATTTTGGAACCTTTATGTGATGATTTCCATTTACATCTTATTTTCCATCCAAAATTGCAAGGAAGGTCAGAAATGGATTCCCTCAGCTGGGTACATTGCCATCCCAAACGAAACCAGTGTTCTGTTAGCAGAGAAGGGGAGAGGGTTATTGGGAAGGAAAATAGCAGTCTCTGTCATAGTTCTTATCACCGTCCAGTTAGTAGTTGAGAAATGGAGGATCAAGAGTTGAAATTTGCCAGCATGTGGTGGGGCCAGTATCATCCTCCAGGCCTCCGCCTCCGCGGCTTTGGGTGTTTAACCACTGTGCAAACTGCTCCCATGTGCTAACATATAAATATAAGCCAGACCTCTCACAGAGATGGGCAGATGCTTAGAGTCTTTTACAAGTTTTCTCAATTCTTACTAAGGTCTTACATTTTCCTTTCAAATACGATACTGTTGTAATCATAGTCGATTGGTTCCTTTTTACATTCGAACCATTTCAATAGAACACACCTGATTTTTAAGACAGAGATATGTAGTTGCTTTCCATGCCTTCATATTAGAGTCATATTTACATAAGAGAAATATAAGAAAGAGCTAAGGTTCTCAGAGGAATCTGGAGCACCAGCGCTAGAGCCTCCAGCAGTGGCTCTTGGTGTATTTACAGTAGCCAGTCCTTTTAGAGACCTCATGTCTATCACCATTTGTAGATTCCATGACAAGATCCAAATCAGGGAAATAAAAGAAGAAACAAACCTTTTTCATTCATACTTAACAAGAGGACACTTTAAAGAGAATTCTCATCTTGTGACCTCTTTATTTCAATCCACTGGATCTGCAAGCAGCAACAATCTCCATCGGCTTGCAAAACCATCTGTTTTTATTCTGGGCTTCCCTGCCCCCCATCCTACTTTAGGAAAAAGAAGGAAACTACAATGAGACATGCTACTTGGTAGAGTTTTGGTTTTGTTTTTGTTGTTTTGACAGCCCAATATGTCTTCAACTCAACCTCTTCTAAATATTAGCCCATGAAAACCCAACCGTTCAGTGAGAACTACTGACCAGAGTGATGAAAGATGCTAAGTAGTACAAGTACCTAATTACTCCCTAAGGTTGGAATGCATTCTAACATGACCTAGAATTATTTTCCACCATGGCCCAAAATGGGTACTTCTGGAAGACTTGCATTAGGCAGAAAATTTACTGAACCTCTATTACCCAAACACTCTAATAAGCAATATTTTATTTTGATAATATAACTGGAGAGAATAACAATGGAGGAAATAATAAAAATTTAACAATATAATTTACTATTTTTTTGAGCATTTACTTTATGGCGGGTCCTTTATCATAACAGTGTTACAAGGTAGGTGTTGTTATCTCCCCTTTTCTGATAAGAAAACAGAAGCTTACAGAAGTTAAATAAGTTCCCAAGATCAGAAGGCAATTATGCAGATCTGGGAGCTTTCAGAGGTCCTGCTCTATCCACAGTGCGAGGCTGACTTTCAGCCCCTCAGAGTTGTCAGAGATGGGGGAGACCATGTGCAGCTGGTCTCACCTTTTTCTGGGTGGAGCAGCCTGGCAGGGGGCAGCCATGTGGCCAGTATGACTTTCCAGAGAAGAGTGTGGTGTCACAGGCCATGACACAGTCAACAGATTGCCCCTCCCCGCCCCCTGACCACCCTGCAAAGCAGTCTGTGAGCTTTGAAGCCATCATTTTATTTATGGAATAATGGAGTTGTAGATCAAGACTAGATGTAGATCAAAACATATAGACTAGTTTTATTTAGCATTTATTCAAGAAAAACACATGCCTTTATAAGGAATGGAATGGAATGGAAGCTTTGTCTCCCAACTTCAAGGACAGCAAACATGACTTCCCAGGGAATTAATGAGAACATCTTGTCATCTCAGAGACACCCCCACCTTTCCAAGGCTGAATCCTTGGCGGCATATGAGGAAAACACATGAATCATGGTGAATGGAAAGGCTTGGTGGGAAACTGTTGGTGGAGGACTGTCCAGCCAGTGGGTGAGGGCACCTGCACATAACACAAGTAGAAAAGAACTGAAATCTAGGCAGGGAGACAGAGACTCAATATATGGCTCACTCACCATTTGGCTTTCGCCCCGACCTTGGTCTACCTGCAACCTCATCTCTCCCAGGCCCTTGCACAGGACATCTGGACAATCTGTCCACTGCATAGATGGAGACTTCATCTTTGACTTCTGCCCATGGTCTGTGCTTCCCCTTACCCACTTCACCCCGTATGATCAGCTCCCAATGCACGACTGACTACTTAACATGAGAGTGCTCACAGTACTTTCCAGAAGAAGGCTTCTCTTGTGGAACATCTGGAACTTGAGGGGGTCAGGATTCCAGGAATGGAGAGACTCTAAATTCCTTGGTAGTGAGCACGCAGAGTCAAAGTGTGTGACAGCGCATCACCAACAAAGCAGAGAAGCTGGAGATGGAAATGGGGTTCGGTAGAGAATCAGAACCACAAATGGCTGAGAAAAGACTGAGGCCTTGTGGGAACTTGCAGGTGAGAGTAAGCACAGGTGGAAGAAAGGGAAAAGCTGCTGATCCCGTCCTGTTTCTATCCTAGTATTGTTAAGAAATCCAAATGTCCCCAGGCCCTCTGTCCATGGAGATAATTGTGGCTTAGGCAGCAGTGTCAATAGTTTTTGGTTTGATCCCTCCAGCCACTCCCCTTTGCCTCCTCACCTCTTTTCCTAGAAGGTCTAGGCAGCTCATTGGTTGCTTGGTGTCAATGTAAACTGAAAAAGCCAGACTCAACTCTGAGATCTTAAAAGGGCCTGGAGGAACAAACTAAGATGGCTATGACAGAGGACATGGCAGCAGCCAGGGCTGATAATAGCTTTGACTAAAGGGTCAACACCAAACATCTAAGAAGCTGTCTAGACTTTCTGGGAAAGGAGGACGACAGTGTAAATTGAAAAAGCTAGACTCAACTCCAAGATCTCAGAAAACCCCATCATCCACTGAGGAACTTAGAAAGGCTTCCCTGGGCCTGGGCCAGATGTCATCTGAGATCCCAGTATGTGTGATACTAAAGTGTCTATCAGTGTGGGTCCCCACACAGGACCTGCCCTTAGTTGCCTTTCCCTCAGGTGGTGCCTGATAATCCGTTCATCTTTCTTACGTCTTTGTCTGCTCTTCCAGAAAATCACGGCAGCATTTGCTTTCCGTCCTTGCTCGAGAGTGCTAATGCCAGTGTCCCAGGTTTCTGACTGTCAAAACCAAAGTCCCTCTGCTGTTTGTACTGGGAGGCTTAGGACGTCCTCACACAGATAGAGGAATTCTAGTAGTCTGTGTCCCGTTTCCCCAAGTTTCCAAAATAAGCGTACAGATTAGTACTCTACAGTGAAACATCATTTAAAAAAGTAAGTAGCAAAATAATTCTTTATGGGTGACTTGCAGAGACTAGGCCAGACTTGTGTTTTTAAGCAGAAACAGGGACTATTTCAATGAGGTCTCATTAAGCCCTGAGCTATTTTTGAGGTCGAGTGCTGGGAATCCTTTTGAGCAACACAAGGCAGAGTCCCTTTGGGCACTTTGGACCACCCCCAGAGTTACAAAATGGATTGCAGAGGCATTCCAAACAGAGGCTGGGAAAAATCTGACAGGAAGTATTCCCAGAACACTCTATTCCCAAAGTCCCTGTTGGCTAATGACTAGGGCAAACTGTAAACAAAGCAGAAGAGCTTCAAAGAATACCAATCTATATGCACACCAGAATCAGCCACTCAGCAAATAGAAAACTGCCAGCCTGGCTTTTGTAAACTCATAGCACCCCTTATGCCAGGGCATTTCGACTTTAACTGAGTAGACATACGTGTTCTGTTGCTGAAGGCCAAGTCCAGCCCCACAACACCCCGCCCTAGGGGGTTCTGTCTCTCAATCAGATTTTCCTGAGGTTGAGAATAAAAGAGATGGCAGGGACATGAAGAAAGGAGATGAGGAGGCCAGTATGGCTGGGTTACTGGGTCTCCTTCGATGTCACATGGAGGAGGTTCCTGGTGGTCATGGTCTTGACATGACCTTGCTAATTTCCCAATTAATCCTGCTCAACACACACAGCCTGGTCTCACAGAGCAAGGCATGCAGGGGCTTGGGAATTAGACAACCCTGGAGCCAACACTCAGCTCTACCAGTCGGTAGACTTGATATCTTACTGAACCTGTTTTCTCCTCTGTAAAATGGGAATGATAATTCCTGCTTCATAGATATTCCTTATTTTGAAATTATAAATGTATATAAATAAACATTTTAATGCCTGCTACATAGGAGATAGATACTGCTATTATTATCACCACTTTCACTACTTCTGCAATTGTTGAAATGTAGCTACTGGTTGGTGAGTGCTTACCATATGCTGGATGTTGAATTGAGTAAATACACACATTTTGTGTTCACCACTTCTACTAGAAGAGACTTTTTTAAAAACATGATTCTAAATACAGTGAGTGATGTGCTGCTATATGTCAATTTAGCTAAGCAAGAATCTCAGCCAGGGAAGGGAGGTTTGAATAGACTGACATTTTTGTTTGCATTTGCTTACCTGAAATTCTCTCATTATATTTCACAAGCAATCTGTACTGGAGCCAAGAAACAATATCGTATTTCAGCAGGTGTTAATCCTGACTGTTTCTGAACTTCTACATGGATATTAAGCATTGAGACAGTTAGCTCTATAGGCTGGATTAAAAACTTAAGGATCAAAAGGAAAACAAAACAAAACAGAAAAACCTACTTTTAGGTAAACGGTCAAGTAATTGAAATCCAAGTATTAGGTATCAATTAACTATTTTAAGTATTTTACTATGTAACAATTTTTCTCGACTCTACTTCTATATAGATACAGCTCTTTTATGCCATCTTACATTCATCCAAAACTTCTAGGCTCTTTTCTAAGCAGAAAGGAATCATTTGCTGTTTTAGACCATATCTGCAAGGAGTCTAAAATTATTAGCTTTTAATACATCATGTGTCAATCCATTTAGTTGGAGGAATCGGTAGCTTTGATGATTCTCACAGAGTGGCTCAACTCTAAATGAAAAATGTAAGGTTGCCCAGTTGAATAAAAATCTCTACATGGGGTGTCACTAACTAGCATGGGGGGC
This sequence comes from Pteropus vampyrus, assembly GCF_000151845.1. NCBI lineage: Eukaryota > Metazoa > Chordata > Mammalia > Chiroptera > Pteropodidae > Pteropus > Pteropus vampyrus. Next base: position 9,798,560 of record NW_011888790.1, on the reverse strand, counting down.
TTTGTCTGTGCCAGACAAACACCACAGCTCTCCCCCGGCTTTTCTGCAGGATATCTGGTAAAGACTGTGTGCCCTGTGCTTCCCCTGGGGTAGAATTTTTTTTTTTTTTTGGTCTTTAAATTATTCAATCTGGCTAGCAGCTTGAGGTGTTCTACTCTTCTTGGGATACAGACAGAGAATTTAACACATTTTTCTCTGACATCATCATTGATGCGGGCTACAAGCAGTGTGGTGGGAAAAATGAAGGAGATATTTATTGATCCATTCCTGGTGCTAGACACTATAGTAAGATGCTTCATGTGTCTTACCTCTTTTAATTCCCATGATAAAACTGTAAATTGGTTATTGGTATCTGAACTTTACGGATGAGAAAACAAAGAGGTCAAGGAACTTGCCCCAAACACACCATAGCACAATCAGGATTCAAACAAGGATTTTTTTCCAATATCCCCTCTGTTATCCCAGATGATTGGCATCTTCAGAAAAACTGGTATATCAGAAGTAAGACCATTTACTTTGTTGTTGGATTTCATGGATTTTAGTCCAGGCTTCCGTTTTGTGTGACCATGGGCAATTTGACGCCTCTCAAACAGTCTCTCATCTATAAAATAATAATCATGATGACAATGATGATAATAATATCATCAGCCTCAAAGAGCTGTTGGGAAGATTCTACAAGGGGTTGCACATAAAGTCCTAGCACCCAGTAAAGGCTGAAACCATACCACTGTTGCTTTTGCTATTTTTATTTATGTGGGACATCATTAGTTTTATTGTGAAGGATAGATACCACAATATCTCTTAACTATACATTTTTTTTTTTTTTTTTTTTTTTACAACATCATGGTAGAGACTACATTACCAGAGGTGAGGATAAGAGAGGCAGTGATCCCCAATCTTTTTGGCACCAGAGACTGGTGCTCCTGTGAGAATCTAATGTCTGATGATCTGAGGTAGAGCTGAGACAGTGATGCCAGTGCGAGGAGCCGCTGCAAATATAGATGAAGCTTCTGCTCACCTCCTGCTGTGTGGTCCAGTTCCTAACAGGTCACAGACGGTACCAGTCTGCAGCCCCAAGGTTAGGGAAACCTGGTGTATAGTATTTAATTTAGGATGACAAAAGTAAGGATTAGCAAGACTTTCAAGTGCTAACTGAAGGGAATTTAAGTGCAGTTAAAAACAAAATCTGAGAGTCCTAAACAGCAAAAGTGTTGAAGCTGACAAGGCCAGGCAGATGCTGGAAGGAGCCCTTCCCTGTTCCTACCTATGAGGGTCAGGGGGATTCCTGTTCTGGCTGACTCTGAATTTAGTGGCAAAGACTCATGGCTCTTGTCACAACTTATCCCAAGCAGTGGTCCCTTATAGCTATTCCTGAGTTAATACTTAGGAAACTGTGTGTGGGGGTGGTAGTAGTGGTGGTGGTGGCGGCAAGTGTGTGCGCATACGTGTGTGTACATGCGTGTAGTGTTTGTGTGTATGTGTATGTTTGAGAGTACTTGAGGGACAGGAAACCACTTTTATGTGGTTCTAGTTCATCATCTCTCTTTTCATTTATTCATTCAATACATATACATAGATATTTATTCAATATTTCATTATTTTAATTATTTAACAAACATTTATTGAATATTTTCTACTTGCCAGGAACTTTGATAAGGTCTGTGACAAAAACTTAAGTAAAACACAGTCTCTGTCCCAAATGAACTCAGTGATGAATAAATAAATAAACCAATAAGTGTCGCTTGAGGGGTCTAGTAGAGACTTTTCAGGTAATTAGCCCTCTATCCTCAGGGTATTGCGTGAAATTTACTTAATCAAGAGCCATGGATTTTGCCCCCAAATTAGACATAGATAAATACCTTATAAAATATAAATGTTGTTGAATGGATTGAAATGCATTCAGGTTACTGTGTAATCAATTAGTGTGACTGAAAACCAAGTGACTCAGATTCCTCCTGGGCAAGAGGTAGGGATCTAGATGGACAATGATGGCTGCTGAAGAGGAGGTGCCGGAGTAGAAGACAAACCTCCCACTTGTACCTCTTACTGTCTCTCTTCACCCCCAGAAGGGCAGCTACTGGGGGACGTTTTCATCTTGCCTGGCTAAGATAGCCTTCTTTGTTGTTGGCAGCAATTTTCTTTCAAATTAAAAAATGTGCTATATACTATAAAGTAACTTCTTAAGGATTTGTTAATCAACTTGTTTCTCTGTTAATCTGTTTCTCTATTAAATGGGATTCATAAGGATTGGTGAAATCTAAGCTTGTTATTGATTTTACTGAAAAGCAGTATTAAGTCTAACGAAAGAGAGAGAGAGGTAGTTTAACCTACTGAATAATGATCTCTGTCAATAAAGCATAAATATAGCCTTCCCTCTAGCCTCTTCAGTTTTCAGGAAGACTCCAAGCTGAATAAACGGTAGTACTTATTTTGTCATTTCTTCTTTAATCCCAGGCATGCCATCATGCTTTCATCATGAGGCTCCCCAGCTAGATAAGCAGAATTGTTGTTTTAAGCCATGGTAACGTAAAGACATAAAAGTATCAGCACAATAAAATTGTTTCCTTATAACAGGATGTTTCCAGTTTGGAGGTGGAACTCTGCTTAACAAAGTCACTGACAGGGATTCTGGCATCTCTAACACATAACTTTCAAGGTTCCCATGGAGGTGCTGTCCAAGTCAGCTGGAAAGAGGGAAAGTGCAAGGAAGGGTTTGTACAGAAGGTTTTTATGATCTAGCTCTTGAAGTGGAACACATTATTTCCACCCATGTTTTGTTGGCACCTAGCTGCAAGGGAGTCTCTGAGTATAGTCTACCTGTGCCCAGGGAGATGAGGAGACCATCAAGTTGGGAGAAGAGTCCCAGTACCAACAGTGAGTTCTTCTGCCTTCATGATCAATTACAGACCACTCTATCTGGCTCTACAACGACTACTGCCCTTGAACCTCATGGTATAGCCCAACACAAATCTTTTCTTCTTTTTGACCCAGTCTCCTTGCTGCCAAAAATGTGCCATGTTCACAGACATGTTCACAGACATGTTCCTCCTTACCACACTCTCCACACATTTGCTTCAGATTCACATTCAACTAATACTTATGAGCCTACCATGTGCACTTTTACAATTGCATTTACAACAACCCTATGATATAAATATGTATATATTTATATTTTCCAAGGAGTCTGAACTTAGAAAGGTGAAGTCATTTACTCACAGTCACAGTTTGCCCACTACTCAACTCTTTCTTCCCATATAATTGAGAGTCTTTACCAAACCAGTTGGTATTAAATCTTTCCTGATTTTATAAAAACATGTCTTTCTTCCCCTAAAAAAATGGAATTAAAGCTTCTAGGTCAAGCATGGGGACTTTATATGTTTTTCAGATCCCTTGAAGCTTCTTACGCAGGGTAGGGAACATCAGGATTACTTGAACTCGAAGTTAACAAACTCTTATTGATAAATTTACTAACTGCTATAACTTAGGTGTTAGCCTTTATTCAGGCCAAACCCAATTCTTCAAACCCTAAGTTATGTACAATCTTTTTTCTTTTTCTTCCCTTTGGTATAAGTTGAAAGAAATGCTGTCTTTTGAGGAAGTGTATGTGTGCTTTGCCTGAAGCTTTTCCACCCCCACTCCTCCAGTCTTCCCATTACATGGTACATTAGTTTTGCTCTTGAAAAATGAAGCTTAAACAGAAATTCCCAGCTGCGATTTTTCTTCTTCAGCTTCCCATATTTGACATGAGGTGTGTAGACTGGAAATGCTAGATCCTTGACTGACGAAAGGTACTTGCAGTCTCCCCTTTGTGATCCTTTTAGTCGCTGAAAGATTCCATGTCCTCAGAGCCAAAGGCTCAAGAAAGAAAACCAACTGGGTCTCAGATGGAAATTATCCCAAGTGGCTGGTCAAGAGCAAAGAAATGGCAGTGGTGAGTTTTACTGCTTTTGTTATTCTTCCCTCCTCTCCTGAGATTTTTATTATGATTATTTAAAAATATTTATAATAAAATAAACAGTTACAAATGTTAGGGATATTGTGTTGCACTGGGGTTCTCTTTGGCTCCACTCTCCTCACAGCTGCAAGTGTTGCCTCCTACATGTTATTAATTTAGAGGTAATCAGGTTTGCATTTGCAGCTGTGCAGCATATGTTTTACTAAAACAGTCATGGCCACGGGCACCAGAACAATTAAGACTGGAAAAAATGCCAGCATTTCTTCCCTCCTCTGATGAACTGATAATGTTTTTCTTTCAGTTCTTGGTTTTGTGTGGTTTTATTATGAAAGAGAGTATACAGCAAACATTTTGGGGGGGACCTACTCTGTATCTGAGTTAGTTTTTTTTTTTTTTTTTAATGTTATTGCATTTAGATATACCATCTTGGTATTAAAAATGGTTCTAATTTTATTAGCGGAGAGAGAGGCTAAGGCCCGACATGCTTCATCATAGGAGACAATAGTACGGAGTCAGACCCAGTAGGATACATATAATACTATAATTGGATTGCTATGTCAAGAAAAAAGCTGATGAGATATTGCCAGTTGGAAGTTGCTATCTTTTTTTACAATTTCAACTGAATTCTAAATCGTTCTTAGGTTACTTTAATAGAAAAGCCCATATTATTATAATCTGATTTTGAACTCAAACACGAAAACTATGTTTACTTTTTAAAATAATCTTGTAGAATTTAACAAATTACAGATTTCTTTGAAGTAGATTTTAACCGAGTTATGGTATACAGGTGATATATAAACCAAGAACAGGGCTTACATCTGTGGGAGCTAAAAAATTATTTTGCTACTACCTTCTAAGTTCTTCTAGCTGGGCTCATAATGAAGTTAATTAAAAAGATAGATTAACAGGAGAAAATGTCTAAAGTTCATTATATGAATGTATGTTCGAGGATGCCATATAAAAATGAGACACAAAACACAATGAGGGTTTTACGCCATTATGGACAAAGGAGAAAGAGAGGCCAGATTCCAAAGGAAATAGGCAATTTACAGGAAGTTAAGGAAGAATGAAACAAACATGGCAGACAAATTGTTGCTAGGCAACCCAGAAACAATGGGACGCAGGGAGTGATCTAGTTAACATGCCCCTTATTGGAGCCTTTTTATCCACTATACTTTAGGCAGGAAAGGGTGAGGGTCAAAGGTTCTTTCCGAGTCTTTCACCTCTTCATAACCAGCTTAAAAATCAATATTCCAAAATGCAGTTTTAGGGTGGCAAATCTTTGGTCCCCTTCGCATACAAGAAAGTCCTGAACTGTAGAATGTTCTCTTGGTGTCTCAGCATCCCTGTCTCTTTCTCCATTCAATGCAACCTGTTCACTTTCTTGCATTAATTAAGAGTATTAATATAAATAAAATTCACTCAAAGAGTACCTAGCTAAATTAACTCCTCTATGAAACTGTGCTTATTCAGTAAATATGCGATTTCAGGTTTTTTTTTTCCTATTTTTTTATTAGCTTATGTTAGCTTTCTGAACATTAGTGAGCATGCTGACATACTAAAAGTTAATCTAACTCAGCAGCTGGCAAACTACAGCCCTAGATAGAATTCTGCTGCCACCTGCCCACTCATTTACTTGCTTCCTGTGGCTGCTTCTGCATTACCATGGCAGAATCCAATAGGTGCAGAGTTGAATAGTTGTGACAGACTGTGCTGGTCTAGCTTCACAGGCATGCAACTTGTGTAGTCGTACAGGGTCCTGGGCCTAGAAGGGTCCTGTGCTTAATTTAGTACTCTGCTGTAATCATCTTGAAGTTATTAATAATTTTGAAGAAGGGACCCTGCAACTCATGTAGGTAGTCCAGGTGATAGAGCTGTATGGCCTACGAAGTCTAAAATATTTACTGCCTGACTTTTTACAGAAAAGTTTTGCTGATCCTTGATTTAGCTGATCTTCTGTTTTCTTATATTTATAATTATTTAAATCAGTGATTTAAACCAATTACCTGGAGAACATGTTTAAAATGTAAATATTTGGGCTCATACTCATTCTTGTATTAACAGAGGTCTCTTGTGTGGCCCAGGTATCTATATTTTTAAGAAGATGTGGCTGCTCCTTGCCATATATGGAGAAAACCTGGTGGGCCTTTCTCATCTTGTGTTTGGGCTGTTTGATTAGATATAGCTTTAATGATTCATCTTTCACTAGCCTCTCCCTTTTCTAATCCATTTTTTATACCGTGGTCAGGTTAATCTCTCCAAACACTGATTTTGACCTCTTACCTCCCTGCTCAAGATCTTTTAATAGTTACCTGATCACTGCAGAATAGAGCCCCGACTCATCTGTTTGTCATGCAAAAGCTTCCAACACTGGCTTCCACAAAGTCCCTTTCTAAATGTTTCTCACCCCAGTCCGGAACAGAGGCAGCAAGTGACAGAGTCAAAGGCATACTCCTGTTTTCACATCTGGATTTTGCCACTCGCTAACTGCTTACCCTCCTATGAGCCTCAAAATATTCACCTTGAAAAATTGAGACAAGTCAATATATGCACTGAGAGGGACGCAACAACATTTCTTTAAGAAGCTTGCTCCAAATGTATAAGCTCATTCTAATCATGAGAAAACATCAGACGAAACCAAATCAAGGAACATTCTACAAAATAACTGACAAGTACTCTCCAAATTGTCAAGGTCATGAAAGGCAGGGAAGACTGAACAGCAGTGGCAGGAGACCAAGGAGACATGACACTGAAATGCAAGGTGGAATCCCGAGTTGATCCTGGACCAGAAAGATGATATTAGTAGAAAAATCGGTGAAATTTGAATAAGGTTTGTTTTTCCTCGTTATTAATATTGCACCAATGTTAGTTTCCTGTCTTTGATAATTTAACTGTGGTTATATCAGATGTTAACATTAGGGGAAGCAGAGTGAGAGGGATATAAGGAAATTCTCTGTACTATTTTTGTGACTTTTATCTAAGTCGAAATTAATTCAAAAAAAATTTTTTAAATTGAAATAATAATATCTACATTACAGGGTTGTAAGAAATGATAAAATAATAGCTAATATTCTGAGGGCATTTATTAGGGGCCAGCCACAGGGAACTTTACATGCATTCAATCATGACAACCCTAATGTGGTGGGTAATACTTTTCTCAGGTACAGTATCTGGCACTGAGTATGAGGTCCCTGAGTCCCAGCAAACTTTTTTCTATTCACTACTTTCCAAATATGTTCACTTTTAGAGTTTTTATAAAGCCCATTGGAGCTCCAATAGCTGCTCTGGGCTTCTGGAACTCCTATTGTCTACAATACTCAGTACTAATTTTGCACGACTTGGTATTATTAATTTTCATTCAATGTCTTGTTATCCAGCTAGAAATGAACTCTTGAAAGCAGAGGATTTGGATACCTCACAGTGCCTCACACTGGGAATCTCGTATATCACACACTGCTTTCACCAGCAATCTTGGTCATCTCATGGTGCCTCTCACCCAGAATTTCCCAAGCACCTCACCATCCTCAGATCTCTAAGAGCTGCAACTCTTGGCTGGGCCTGGACATGATTTCTGGCCTTACCAGAGTCGGAGACATTGGTCCCTAGTGTAGGAGGGAATATTAGCAATTGGCTTCTTGGATGATTTCCTAGAAAAGCACACATTGTGTTCTAACTTCAAGAAATTCAGCCATCATCCTTTTTTTAACTGTTAAAAAACACATAGCATAAAATTACCATCTTAACCATTTTTATAAGTATACCATTCAGTAGTGTTAAGTATATTCACATTCTTATGAAGTAGACCGCATCATACATTTTTTAACCTCAAAACTTACTTTAACTATCCAGAATTTTTGAAAAATTTATTACTTAACAATAAGGGAACAAGCAATAAAATTGTCCGGTAAAAAAATGGGCTAAAGATTTAGACTATTTCACCAATGAAGATAATAGATGACAGATAAGCACATGAAAAGATATTCAACATCATTAGTTACTAGGGAAATAAAAATTAAAACCACAACGAGACATCTTTTAGAATGGCTTTAAAAAAAAACCACTGAAAATACTGACTGCTGACAAGAATGTGAGTTAATGGAACTCTCATACATAGTTTGTGGAAAAGCAAAAACAGACAACTGTTTTGAAAACTGGTTGGCAGTTTCTTATAAATTATTCTATACTTACCATATAATCCAGCAATCCCACTTCTAAATATTTACACAAGAGAAATGATGACATACGTCTACACATAAACCTACATATGAATGTTTACTAACCAGTTTTACTCATAATCAGCCTGAACTGGAGACAACCCAAGTGTCTATCCATGGATGAATACACGGACAAATTGTAGTACATCCATAGAAGAAAGGCTGGACTATTGATTCACACAACACCATAACATTATCTCGGAAGTGTTATGCTGACAGAAGGCAGACTCAAAATCTACATTTTATGATTCCTTTAATATAACACATGGGAAAAGCAAACCTATAGGGACAGGCTGGGGTTAGGGAGAGGATTACCTATTATTTTGCAGTGAAATATTCTGCAGTTTGATTGTGATGATGGTTACATAACTCATTATAATTGTTTGAATTCATAGAACTGTATAACTAAATGAAGTCAATTTTTACTGTATGCCAATTATAGTTCAATTGACCTACCTTTAAAAATACTTTAGTTTTTTAATACTTGAGATAGTTGGCCACTTAATTTATGGTGTTGCTGTTGGAAATAGCCAAATTAGACAGGAGAAACTCACATGTAGGTAGACCTGAATTCGCCTTAGGCGGTTCCAGCTAATTCTTATTTTCCTGGTGACCCAAGTTGGCTTGACATTTGTCTCAAACAATACAGACTTGGTTTAGGTGATAAATCATATAGTTATGTAAGGATTAGGTGATGTTCTCATAGTACTTCAGACAAATCATTGAGATACAGGCCACTAAGCAGAATTTTCAAAGGAATTAGGCCAGTGCTAACTTTTCTTCCAAGGAAAAGTATGTTAGAGCACATTCTCAGTGCCCCTCAGTTTAGTCTGCCTGATAAAATATGTGGCACAGACTTGGGGTCTAGTAGATTGAGAATTAAATACCAGGATAGCTCCTAAGTAAGCAGGATGGTATTTAATATAAATTAACCTCACCTGTAAAATAGGTATCATGATACCTGACTTTCAGAGGTATTGTAAAAAAGTGACTTGTCAAACTGCCAAGTACAAATTCAGTGTTCAGTAGTTGCTATGATCACTGTTGTCACTTGTCATTGCCATTGTTGTCATCATTATCATTCCCTGTGAGTAAAGAGAACTTTTCCATTTATGATAGGCTGCTTCTCCACACTGAGGGGAAATAGATTATGCCACAGCAGTGTACACACTTTCTATTCTCTTACGTCATATGCGCTTTGGCCTTCGTGGCCTCTTTTCTTGCCCACAAATGGCAGGAGTTTTTTGCTGAAAACTCGTTCTCACTTACAACTAGGTCCTTCCCTGAAGAATTATTGGTAGCACCTTCAAGTGTCTCTATTCTCCCTGGTTGTCCATTTGCTGGTTGCTTGTTTTCTGATGATTTCGAGACAGGTTAAAATCTATTTAAATAATTTTAGGAATGCAGCACACCCAAGGTGTAAGACAGCAAGAACCACACTTCACCTGCACCCTTGCTTTGTCACTCTGAGTGTGGTCAGATCACCAGATAGTTGAATTAGTGAGTCAGGATATTTGAAGAAAGTGTGAAATTCAAGTATGAGTCATCGGAACTTATGGAGTAAGAGATTGTTGTGTAATGTTTTACTGAGAACCCATAATATGAGCCACTGTAAACCTCAGGCAATTAAACTGTCACACAAGTATTTCTTCTGGGCCAACAAAGGAGTGCTATATGAAGGTATATATAGAAAAAAAGAATAATAGGAAACATAAGATCCAGAATCTACTTTGAAGGAGTTTATATACCATAGCTTGGAAGATAAAATGAAAACACACAAATAATAATATAGGATGGAATTAAGTACTACATGTAATGGAAATCCCTAAAATAATAATAATAATAGTAATAAAATAATAATAATTCTTTTAAAAGACATGAGTTAAAGGAGAGATTAATATAAGCGAGAAGTGGGTAGGATAGGTATTTAAAGCTTCCTTTATATGACTTTAGTGTTTTTTACCTGTGATTTAAAAAATTAATTTCTGTCACCAAGTGGGATTTCAGTAACATCCTAGTCCTGTACCAAAGCTGAGTGAGAAGCAGTCAATGTGGCTAGAATTGAAAACTAAATTTAATTTGTTATTAGCAGAGGCAAAATTAATCAGAGTGGGAGATAGCTGAGGTAGGGAAATAGAACACTCCAAATTTTCAAAAGGTCTATTCATGAACTTTTAATAGCAAGCTGCTATGGAAACTTCTGATTTTTAAAATTTGTTTTAATAAATCATGGGAATTCTACTTTGCTGTGAGAGAGGTGAGAAGCAGAGGTTTTTAAGAGGACACTTCAAAGGGCAAATGAGTCTTTTTCTTAGATAGTTTGTCTCAGATAAAGTTGCTTTCCGCTAAAAAAAAAAAAAAGCAAAGACCAAAGAAAACTGCCTGCAAGGGTGTTTGATGCTAACACACCCTGAGACCCTTCAACACTGAAGTTGTAAGTTGTATTTGTTCTTCCTATGAAAGAGCTAAAATTCTGAGGAAGATTAGTGCCCAAGTTTTCTTTTTCATTCTCTCTCTCTCTCTCTCTCTTTCTGTCTCTCTCCCATCTTTTGGTGAAAAAAGAACAAAATTAAAAAGTGATTAAAATCAGTATGGTGTCAATGAGTGTAGTCCTGTATTTCTATTTCTCTGTATTTTGCTATAATTTAAAATATATGCATATGCTGGTGGGAATGTAAAATGGTGCAGCCACTCTGGAAATCAGTATGGTGGTTTCTTAAAAAGATGAAACATAGAAGTATTATATGATCCAGCAATTCCACTTCTGAGTGTATACACAAAAGAAATGAAATATTTGTATATATTTATAGCAATTTCATTCATAAGAGGCAAGAAGTGGAAATAAACTAAATGTCCGTTGATAGATGAATGAATAAATAAAATGTGGTTTATCCACAGTGGAATATTATTCAGCCTTAAGAAGGAAACTCTGATAATGCTACAACATGAATGAAACTCGAGGACATTAAGCTAAGTAAAATAGGTCAGATGCAAGAGGACAAATAATGTATGATTCCACTTCTATGAGGTACCAAGAGTAGTCGAGTTCATAGAGACAGAAAGTAGAATGGGAGGAATGGAGAATTATTGTTTAATGAGTACAAATTTGAATTTGGGAAGATGAGAAAGTTCTGGAGATGGATGGCAGTGATGGTTGCACGAAAATGTGGTTGTATTTAATGCCACTGAACTACACACTTAGGAATGGTTAAAGTGGTAAGTTTTCTGTTATGTATATCTTATCACAATAAACTGCCTCCAGACATTTCACATAAAAAATACGTGCATATGGAATTAGTTTTTTCCCTTGAATAAATAGATCCTATTATAAAGTATAGTTGAAATGAAAAAGTGGTTCTTCTGATTCGGTTAAGCATTTCTAACTAAGTAGATTACAATGTCAAGTTAGGGAATGGTTACTAGGATGGAGGATAAAGAAGCCTTTGGAATTTTAGCCTTGCTAACCCAGACCTAGATGTGATAAGGTATAAAGTGCAGTACCTTCATCGATATTTATTTATGGCCTCTTTTGTGGATTGAAGGTATTCCACGTATGTGGAAAACAATTGGCAAAGGCATGCAGGCAGGAATAAGTATGTGGTGGTGATGAGAGGTGGGTAAAGGGGTTGAGTGAGGAGCCTTAAAGAAGCCATCCTGATTGGAGGGAAGATTATATAAAAACAAGTGCTAGTGGGACAAAATGGTGGGTTGTGTGAGGTCAGACTGCGGAGGGAGTTCAGGTTCGGTGAACAAGTAATAGGCATTCATGGCAGATTATTATTCTGGTTTCATGTACATTGCATGTATCAACATAGAAATCCTCTCCAATGGTAAGATGGTGTTCTTCAGAAAAGAAGACATGTCCAACCTTCAGAATTCTTCATCCCTTTTGTAAGTGCTCTGCTATGTGCAAGATTCTTTAAAAATTACAGCTTCATGTGCAGAAAAATGAAGCCACTGCAAAGCAGGCAATGTATATTTGCACAGCCCACAATGACAACACTTCGGTGATCTTAGTGAATGACAAAACTGGTAATTAGGTTCTTGAAATCCATTCCTGTGACAAATGCCACACCATTTCTAGTTATCTGATTTGCTTTCCTTAATGGCTGAGGTGAAGGTCACGATGTATTGACTTGTGGCATAAGTATAAATGTTTCCTTCACTTTTTTCTTTTGACATCATCCACTAGCTAGAGAACATGGAGACTTTGTGTTTGATTTGGAGGAGGCAATGTGTTTACCAATGGCTGAAGGGTGATTAAGAAATAATGTAACTTCAAAGAGTCTATGGAGAGAGGCCTAGATAAAGATTGCCTGGGTCTCTTCTGGATATTAAGGGAAGTTGACTTAGGTTAAATTTGAACAAGAATGAGCTTAAGTGTCTCAGGTGTTGTAAAAACATTGTCCACAATGGAAGTCCCTTGCACTGTTTAAGAGGCCGAATCTGTTGTCAGGATCTTGTAATACAATTGCAAATCCTGCTTTTTGAAAAATGCTTGCTTCTACTTCACAGGTGTTTCTGAAGCATTTTTCAAATACTGTCGTTCATAAAGGTAGAGTGATCCATTCGAGTGTGATCAACAAATATTACTAACAAAAGGAAAGAAGGTACTAAAACAACTGTCTACACAGATAGGTCATATGGTAAAGAAAACTGCTATTATTTTTCAAGGGTCACTAAGATCCAGGCCAATCAGATTCCTTCTTTGTGGCTAATGAAAAGCTAACATGAAGTATGATAGTACAGAAAGGGGCCAAACTACAGTTTCCATTTCTAGCAAAGCCACACAAAAAATTTAAAGGATAGAAGATGATCAGCATGTGTCATTTGTCATGAAGCCCAGCTTTCTGTTTAGCACAGCTAGCTAAGGGTGCTTTGCCAAAAAGTAAAGATCAGAAAGGAAAATATTCACTTTCGTTTCCAGGCTATTGTGTTGATGTAGACCTGTCTTCTCTAAAATGGCAGCAACTTGAAATGTGGCTAGTCTGCATTGAGATGTGCTATGAATATAAAATACACACCGGATTCTGCATTTTTATTGCACTAAATATGTAGAATATGTTATTGGTGATTTCCTATTGATGAAATGATAACATTTTGGCTATGTTGAGTTAAAGCTAAATAATTAAAATTAACTTCACCTGTTCCTGTTTACTTTTAAATAGCTAGTAGAAAATTTAAATTACGTAAATAATTTACGTAATTTATTACAGAATCTTGTAATAAAATTGCAATTCTCAGTATTTGAAAAAAGCTTGCTCTTGTTTCAGAGGTGTTTCTGAAGCATAAGTGGCTTGCACTATATTTCTATTTGATAACACTGGTGTAGATGGTACCACACTGATTTTAAGCACACATTTTTTCATTGATGTATTTCATTCTGCCTAGCATAGACATAATAATTTGAAACTTGATTAAAAAATAAGAATCAGGCTTTTTAACTTCTAAATTATTATATTAAAAATAAACCGTTTTATCTTACAGAAACTTTAAAAAATACCCAATGTGGTTATCTTTCACACAATTTCTTTTGCATTTGTTTAATGATATTTTTCACTGTGCTATCATAATGATAACTTTCCATTCTTTGGAAGAATTAGATGAGATGATTAAATCCCCTTCTGAGCATTTAAAAGGGGGGAACAGTCAAAGAAAGCTGATTTGAATACAGGGAATAAACAGTAATTAAACTGTAAATGTTGATTTTCTTTTGAAGTCCATTGGCGTGTTTGGTGTGAATAAAGAGCACATTGTCAGTTATTTTTTCTGCTGCCACAGTTATGGCACGTGAGAATCATTGAAAGTCTACTTTAAGTCGGGGAGTTTCCCAGGCTGCTGAACTGAAACTTCCTTTGTTTATATTAAAGCACGGATACTTTTTTCTCATACAGTATACATTGATTTTAGATAAAATCAGAGGTTTTTTTTTTTTTTCCTCCCTTCAAACTCATCTACTTCACTATAATCTGCAGAAATGCTTTTAAAACCTGGAAAATGTGGCTTCTCACTGAAAACTGAAAAGGGCTTATTTCACTGTGCATTTTTGGGAGACTTTAAAATAGTAGTTCTCAGCATTGGCTGTTTATTAGACTCACCTGGGGAGCTTTTAAAACTCCTGGGGTCCAGGCTACATCTCAGACCAATTATACTGGATACACTGGGATAGAATCTAGGGATCAGTAAGTAATTGTTAACACTCTCCAAGTGATTCCAATGTGTAGATGCGAAGCACCCTCCTCGAACACAGTGCATGAACAAAGGCACACCTGTGTTCACCAGCTTTTTCCAGGACTCAAGGAAGCTGGCTTGCAGTATGTGAATGAGTTAAGTTTCTAATGGGCTTTTTTTTCTCCAGCTGAAATTGGCTCACCCTGAGACACTTAGTAATGTATACTTTTCTCATGCTCTGACATAAACACCGATAAGGCTTTGATGATTATAAAACTGTCACACATTCAATATTGGCATACCCCGTTTTACTGTGCTTCACAGGGGTTGTATTTTATATAAAATAAAAGCAAGACCTTTCACTGGCAAAAAAGTTACAACTTATTTTATTGCAATACTGGCTTTATTATGGTGGCATGGAATGGAACCCGCTATATCTCCAAGGTATGCTTGTAATTAATTGGGCTTGCTTTATCTGGGTAGGTGATGCAGGCTATTAGTCTCTTAAAGTAGCCACCCACATACACAACATACATACATATAAAGATACAAAATTAATGTGTTATCCACTGCTAATATATTTTTGCAAATTATTTATCACAATATTAACAGTTTCAGCTGGATTCTAAAGAGAACATTTCAGCAGAGTGAGTACAGCAGGGACTGTGCTGAATTATTTTGGGCTGGATTAGATATTACTGTCTTTGTAAATGTAATTATTATGATGGAAACCAAATTTTTCCATTGTGAAACTATGGTCCTTGTGAATCTGGTTTTATTGCATTTAAGGCCTTCGAAAGTTATTTTGTAAGCTGTAAAGCACTAAGCAAAGTAAGATAATGAATTACATACATTTTGTAAAGTTTGGAGGTTTCATGTTTAAAATCAGTATCAAGTGAGACATTTCTGTTGTGGGGAGCCAAGAAAGGTGATTTATTCTGGGGTTGCTCTGGCGGGAATGCGATGGGCTTCTTTTAGTAATCTCAAAATAGAGAGTAGAGTATAAAAATCCTTAAATCAGAGACAGTTTGCTGTTGGCCATTTTTTTTATCAACAGCTTTGAGAGGTTTCTTCATTCATTTATTCATTCATTCAACGAGCATTCATCGATGGTTTATTAGGTGTCTAAGGTCCTAGGTGCTAGCATACAGCAGTGAAAAATGCAGAGCAGCAATGAACAACCCTGCTCTCATGGAGTTTACATTCTAGTTGAGGAGACCAACAATACGTAAGTTTTTGAGAAATATAAAAAGAAAGGAAATGTGAAGAACCGGATTGTAATTCTTCATGTGACTAGGGCCTGCCTCCCCACGCTGACATTTGAGCAAAAGATTGAAGTAGGTGAGGGAGCTAGTCATACACATATCAGAAGGGTAGCCGGGCATTGGGAACAAGTGGTGTAAAGGGCTTGAGTTGGAGTACACCTGGGCTTACCAGAGAACATATAGGATACTTCTGACCAACAACACATAATTTTTAAATATAAGTATGTGTCATGCAATATTTGGGGCATACTTAAACTAAAAAAAAATCAGTGTCCTATATTTTTATTTCCCAATTCTGGCAACTCTAGGTGTATCTGCATATTTGGAGAGAAAGGAGGCCAATGGGTAGAGTGGAGTGAGGAGAGGGAAAGTAGAAACAGGTGAAGTGAGAGACACTGGGGCCAGAGTGGGCAGGGCCTTGTAGGCTACTGTAAGAGCTTTAGTTTTTACTCCGAGACTGGACATTATTGGAGAGTCTACTCAGAGAGGTGCTATGACTTTTCTTAAAGTTTAAAAGAACCAGTCGACCTGCTGTGTTATGTGTTAGAAGAAAAGGGCAGAAGCACGAAGACCGTTTAGGAAGCTCTTGCAAAAATCCAGGTGAGAGATAATGGAGGTGGTGAAAAGTGGCGAGAATCTGGGTAAGCCAATAGCATTTGCTGATGGACTTCATGTGGGGTGCAAGCAACAGAGAATGGACTGAAGAAGGATGATGCAACCATTTAATGAAAGGAAGAGCTGGAGTTTTTTGGAGTTGGGGAGGGTAGGATCACGAGTTCACTCTGTGTTCAGAGAGGTCTATCAGGTATCCAAGTGGCAATATCAAGTCGGCTGTTAGAGATGTCTTTTCAAATAGCAAAACCTGGAATTGCATCTTTATGCCCAAGTGAAAAAGGGGAATGAAAGCCAGAGTGAGAAGTGGGTGAGAAGCCTGTTTAGAGGAAGGGGATGTTCATAGTCCTGTTTGGGGGACTTTTTTGGGGGATTGTGATCATCTCAGGGAGCTGATAACTAGGGGCAGCTGCCAGTGTGTGGCAATCTTTTGAATCCCAGGGGAAGATAAGCTATCAGAACCCTCAGATGACAAATGGAAGAGCTGAACTGGATGTCACGTCTCCACTCTTCCAGCTGCTAAGACCTAGCTGAGTCATTGAATGCCACCACCTCAGTTACCCTCCTTCAGTCTTCTGTAGTTTGCACAGTTAACCCTTTCTTGCCACTTCCCCTCAGAGAACAGAGTAGCTGTGAAACAAATATATGGGAGTTACCCTCTCTACAGATTACCTCAGAAGAAAAAAAAATCTCTATTGGAGGGGTAAAACAAATTTTTATTATTATGCTTATTGTTGCTACAGTCTTTAGTCCAACGTTGTGATATGAACGAGGCTTTTGCCATCTAAAGCTCGGGCAGCACACCCTCTTGCCCCTGCCCAGTCTCCAGGGGCTGTCTCCTGGCTTCAGGGTCTCAAGGACACTCTTGATTCTTCCTTTCAGAGCTGAGGCGGCCAGCAGATGTTATCATTTCATCTCTCCCACCCACTAAAACTTGGCTCCTCCTCAAGGCACTTTCACATTTTCCCACAGTTTCCTTCTTGAAGTTGTTTTCCTGTTAGCTTCTGTGTTTTCTCCTCCTATTCTCTGTAGATTCTGTGAGAACTTGGCAATTTTCTCTTTGGCTTGTTTCGTTACTTATTACCTTCCTTCCTCCTCCCCCATTTTCTTTCTTATGGCTTATTATATACTGAGCTTTGGTTTGCGTTTTTCTTCTATCTAACTCTGATCAATAAGGCTCAGAATGGAGTTTTGTTTTGTTTTAACCTTCATTATGTTACTTATGGGTTTCTCAGTGTCATTCAGATATCAATTATACATCCCCAATAATGAAACTCGATGTGGGCAAGTTTTGGTGAGTCTTAGCATGCCAAGTCCATGATAAGACTGCCAGCTGGGTTAAGATATATAACAATTGCCATTAATATTTTGTTTCAAGATTATCAAACTCCAGTTGAAAGTTTCCTAGCGGTTTTATTTTGGAAAGAAGTTATTTGATCCAGAGATCTGGGCATAAAGAGCCACATGGTTCAAGTCACTTGGTTTAAGTTGTTTAATAACTGGGTTCACTGGAACTCAGACTCCAGTTCCACATGGAACCCAGGCTGTCTTTGCCTGGCCCTCTCCTTCTGCCAAATTAGCTGGGTTTAAATCCAAAAGCCTTTTTCTTTGATGCCAGTTATTGTTGATATCTTGGCAAATTCCCACTCTGCTGCTCAGTTAAGGGTGTTCTCTGTCTTTATCCACTTGTGTATCGAATAGGTTTTCCCTTTTGGGTCCATGGGAAATGTAATGGAAAGAGGTGCCTCGATATCATTAAGCCCCCTTTGGATGGGTCCTAAACAGACCTTTCTTATAGCAAAATCTGCTTTGCAGCCAGTATTTTTGTAGGGAGTCTTTATTGTGTTGCTGGTCTTATTTTGTGTAGGCCATTCTATCTTTGGCATCTACAGCTTTCAAATTGGTTGATTGAAAAAAATGCAATGTGAATTTCTTTTTTTTCCTTTTTTCCTTTTTTTTTCTTTTTGGTCAGTTGCCACGTATTGAGCTCTTATTCTGTGCCAGGCACTCTGCTAGTGCTTCATTTAGAAGATGCATTCCGTTCTCCCAACCCATTTTACAGATGGAGACTGATCCTCAGAGAGATTAAATAATTTACCCAGATTAGAGCTGCAAAGCATGGGAAACCAGGTTTGAATCACATTTGTCTGATTCGAAAACATGTGTTTTTAAGGATAAAACTTCCAAATACAATATGGGATTTAAACTAAATCAGCGGGAGAGAATTAAGACAATTCCTTTCCCCTCTCCCAAAGATTTTAGTTTCCCTAGAAACTTTCCAACTACTGTGATACTCATTTGAAATCTAAAAGTTGGGTTGTCTTTGCAATATCCTTTCTCCATACCCAGAGTCTGAACCCTGATTAGCCAAAAGAAAACCTGAATCTCTAAACTGTTAAGTTTTTAAAAACGTTGTTTTGTACATACTGAGGTCCTGAATCAGAAACCAACTCTATTGTATGTCAGCAATAGATTAAATAGCTACTAAGTGACAAGCTATAGGAACACACTCTCATTAAAACAGACTGTCTAATTCTTCTGCAATGGTTATAATCCTAATGCACATGACAGATGCTCAGTACATTGTCAATAGGTTAGCTCAGGTTGAAAATGGAGAGGGAAGATGAGCAAGTGATTTGTCTTATCTTTACTTTTGTTCCCAGCAGAAGGTCAGAAGAGGAATTTTAAATGAGAAGCTGAACTCAATTGGCCTCGTTCAAGGTGTGCTTGATGAGGTGTTTCTGATGGGACTTTTATTGGTCAAGCTTGAAAGATCATCTTTGCAGAAAGGTCAAAGTCCTCATTATCAAGGAAAAGGAAAATCAAGCTAGAAATTGCTAGGAATTCCGCAGCTAGGTTTCTTCCATTATCACTTCTTACACATAAGAAAGAAATAGGGAGAATTTACAGATGATAGATGGGATGTCTACATGGAAATAAGACTTTATTGTATTTCCCCTGTACTGCCCGCTATGATTGCCTACCTGAATGTGAGGAAAAGGTGACCAAAATAAATGTGGCAACAAATATAATTCACTTGTTTCTTCTCCTGCTTCCAGCACCCTAAGGCCCATGGCGTGGTGGTAAAGACCTCAGATTCTGGAGCTAACCGCTCTGGGCTTGAAACCTGGTTCTTTCACATATTGGATTGACTTTAGGCAAGTGTTACAATCTCTCTAACCTGTGGAATCCCATCTATAAAGTCAGGATGAAAATAGTACTTATGTAATACAGTTACTATGAAGATGAAAAGGATTAATGTCTGTAAAACATTTAGCAGAATACCTGGCATATGGTAAGTATTGAATAGATGATAGCTGTTTTTAAAAATTATTATTATTGCAGAAAAGATCTAGTTTATTAGTTGAAAATGCTGGTAGAAATGAAGATGGAAGTTCATAAAGGGAGTGGGAAGATAATATTAGGACTCCCTGATACCCATTGTATGTAAATCATTTAACAGTGTGCAAAGGATCGTACTAATTCTCGGCTGTGAGAGAAGACTGAATCACTTCCATTTCCATCATAAATGCTGAGGGCAATAATAGGGTGTGGACCAACAAGTCCTGCCTGTCTACCTGGAATTGACTAATTTCCTTTCTCTAATTTAGTAAAGCAGGATGATGTTAGAGTGGGTAAGAAGAGAGAATATGAAAGTGGCCAGAGTAGGAAGTACGGTGGAAAAGAGAGAAAAAGTTTTAAGGTCAGCTCTAAGCTGCCTTTTGGAGCTATGTCTTGAACATCATCTGATATCCAATATCCTATGACAAACACAGAACAGAGCTCTGAATTAAACTGTGTGGCATATGAGTGCCTAATTCCCTCTTTCCTAGCTAGTAAGGACAAGGTTTCTCAGCCAAGTTCATCCTGAGGATAAAAGCCTGGGCAATGTTTTTTGAGGGATGGTATATTCTTTTATAATAATGTTTACAAGAAGCTCTAGACCCATATGAGAAAGAAATTGCATTAAAAAGCTCATCAGGGAGTGGAAGGAAATGCCTTTGAACTCTACTGCTCAGCAGGCAGTCACCTATTCCTGTGCTATTGTTGGGTGGTCAGAGGCTAAGAGCAATCTTACTTCCACTTACAGTCCCTGAATATATATTTTCAGTGATGTTGGCAACTGGAGATTTTCCTTCATGTCCTCTCTATGTTTTTGCTTTGTACTCTGTCATATTTTTGGATGAACTATATTTAGCTTTCAGATTAGCATTGCAAAGACATTCTGATTTTGTTTAAAACTGAAATCACAATGCAAAGTATTGGACTAGGGCTGCTGATAACTCTTCGGAGTTATTGTGTTAGGACTCCTTAACCAGTCATTGTAAACTCATTGCCCTTTCTGAATGCAGACATTGGGCTTCCATCTTCTTAAATGTAAATGATTCAATCAAACTCATTCAAACTTTCATGCTTGCATGAGTTTTGTTGACCTCCTCTAAGCAAGCCAGACAAATTCTCCAAACTCCACGTGTGAGGTGGAGATTCCAAGAGGCCTCAGGTCATCGCTCTCCTCTATGCTGCTGCCTCTACCCCACCCCAGTTAATGGTGGGAGGAGTTCAGATAACCACTTAAGACAACAGGCCGGTAGATACTACCATGTTGTCCTCGATGTCGATTTGACTGCTGAGTTTTCTGTATCACGATACCAGTGCTTATCCTCTATTCTCAGCCCCTGAGCTGCATTCTCCTCACCTAGTTCTCCTCTCCTCTGCTGATGGATTTACATCATTTTTATATACGTCTTGTCTGACTGCCCTGTCTCCAGCTCTGTTGAGACTGTCTGTGGGTGGTTTCCCTGTACAGGGATGACAAGGGCAAAGGTCAGAAGCTTCCATGATTCATTTCCTCTTTGCTGCATGCAGGCCGTGGATGGTTTTGTGGGTGAGTCACTCAGACGCCAAACACAGGAAGGATTTTCTTCATATAGAGGCCCCGAGGCTCCGCTATGTCCCGAATTGGAGGAACTGAGTTCTTAATATCTCCTTAAAATGTTTGTATTTTTTTCTGATGATTTCATAAGCTCATTTGTATTCTCTTTCTTTGTGTTTGACGACTCTAATTTGTGAAAGTTGCCTATGCCTTGGAGAACTTCCTGATATCTTGTGGAGCTCCACTGAATTCTGACTCTAGAATAATTGGACTCTTAAAAATATACCACAGTATTAAAACAATCTATACTGGATTATCATCTATACTAGAGTATTGACAGCAGTCTACTCCTGGCTTCCCAACAATCCACCCTTTTCATTTTCTCCCAGAAAATAGTCTATGAGAGGAACATGGACGTCAACTGAGAAAGACATTTAAATAACTAGAGCTAAGCTCTGCAGTAAAGTGTGTTTTCTCAATGAAGGGAGGGATGTTATTTTCTTTCTTTTTTTAACCCTTTAGAATTATGCAATAGAATATACAAACAGAAAATATAAATATATAGTATGATGAATAATCACAAAGCTAACATCCCTCAAGAAATGGAACACCACCAGCCCAGAAGCCCCTCCTATGTTTACCTTCTAGACCTCACCCCTTCCCTCCCTTCTAGAAGTAGCCACTCTCCTGGCTTTTATGGTAATCATTTCCTTGCCTTTCTGACCACTTATGTATGCTAGGTTATTATTTTCTAAAGCAATATCACTTCTATCTTCTGCCAGTGGCACTGTGTAATTCATTTAAGTAATGACCATGGGATGACATTGGGCTGGAGTTGTTTATGTGAACTGTTCTTTCCCCCACCCTAAAATTCCACAAAACTGTTTATCCATGTTTACTGTGTCATGAACTAATAATACTCCTGCTATGACACATGTTTAGAATAATGATAGTGAAGAGGTGAAATAAGCATGAAACTTTTGGTGGTCTCTACTCAGCATTCTGAGTTTCTTGAGCTGCAAGTTGTTAATTTTGCAATGGGAAGTAGGAACTCCCCTTGTCTCCTCATACCATCTTCCCTTTTTAATTTCCCTGAGAAGCAGTCCAGCAAGTTTTAAAATCTGCAGAGCATGGGAATGAAAAGGACCTATTTACTGGTCCTAGACTATCCTTTTTTTGCTTTCCACTGTAAGAACATGCATGCCATTTCGAATATTTCATCATACTCTTCATTGCAACTTCCCTCAAGGGTTCTTTGACCTTTTTTGGTCTGAGCTGATGAAAAAAAGATATAATGGGAATGGGGCTTAAAGACGCATTCTTAACCATTTTTACTTCCCTGTCTTCCTTTACTTCCTTGATTGGCTCAGGCAGGTTTGTGGATGAGGGGAAGGAAAACTAACATTTATTGCACCCCTAATTTGTGCCATGTGCTTTTGAGTCCATAATATTTTTAAATACCGACAACATTATGATATAATTATTTATTGTCTCCATTTCGTCATGGAACCATGGAGTCGCAGAGAGGTTAAGTATCTATTCAAGATCATATAGAAATTGGCATGATCAGGGATTTAAAGGTCTGACTCCAAAGCCAAGTTCTCTTTCTTCTTCATCAATTTGCCTCTCATTTCATTTGCTTGGTGACCTTGTAACCAAGTAGTTGCAAAGTGTGTCCTTTGCAACTACTTTTTTAAGCACTTCCATTTCTAGTAGACATAATGAAAGGTTCTTGGGTTTATTAGTAGTAATGGATTCAAAGGCTTAAACAGTTTTCCTCTTCAGAGCACTGGCTCTTAGCTTGGAAACCTATGGCTTCAGGTAGCTGCATCAGGGTTAGATGTAGGGTGATCCATGTTTGAAGCTTGCATTTGGTCCAAGGCCACTTTCTGTGCCTCCTGACATCATAAATCTGGCCACCTCTGTGACCTGGTGCCCTTAGCCTGTAGTAGGCATTATAAGCTTATTGTGAAAGAATCTCAGTAGAAGATGGAAAAGACAACATGGAGTGGGAATACCCCTGACACATCTACTATGCTCTACTGCTACTCACTGTAGAGTACAATTTGGTGAAATGCTCATCTATCCTGGACCACATCCAAGATGTGGTCACTAAAGCACCAGAAGGACTTTATGTTTTTGCCTTCAAGGAAGTTCTTCAGTGTGGTTCCCATGGCCAGTGTTTCCCCAGGAGAGAAGGGCAGGTTAAATGCTTGTGAGAAACAGTTTGGCTGGTCAAGGAGCAGGTGTTGGGAAAACAGACAAAGCAGGGATTTAATTTCGGAGCGTGTCTAGAGATGGTATTAATGGAGCCTGTTAAAGTTATTTTCAGAGGTGCTTATGAATTGTCCAAATCCACGTCCTTAACTTTGGGAAGGAGCAACATCTGAGTCACACTAAATGTAGAACTTGAATGAGGCTCAAAGCCTGTCACAGATACCAGGACCTTGGACCACTGGCTCTCATTCACCACATGAGCTTCAGTGCGCAGTGTTAAAAAGCATTTTCTTCAGAGAAGGAAACTGGAGAGAGAGCAGCAGTGGCAGCCCCCACTTCAACACGTCTTTGGAACCTTCAACCTGTGTGCAATGAGGAACAATTTTTCATCCTCTCCCTGACCCAGGCTCTACTCTACAATGGCTCTGCAGTGACACATTGTTGTTATCCTCTTACAAAATTCTTTTTCCTCTTTTGTAATATGTATGCTGAATTTGTTCATTCTTGATTCATTCATTTAATCAACAAACATTTTTTGAGCTCACCCTAAGTGCCAGGCATTCATTGTCTTAGAGTCTAGTGATACACAATCGAATAGTACAGATGAATAGCACAATTGATTTCATGTTGTCATTTTTTCAATGAATTTTTAAAACCTAATTATGTAATTACAAATGCTATGAAAAAAAGTGCTTATGTTTGTATCGGTGGGAATGATAAAGAAAAGCCACGTGTAACACTCAGATGCAGGGAAATAATGAGGATTTTACTAAGAGATGGAGCATGAGCCTAACAAAAATAGCCACGTGTGTCGTTTTCCTTGCTTTTTTCCTTGTTGTTTCCATATTGGCAGCAGATTCTTGGATCATGTTTTTGTGAATTAGTCCCTTCTCACAGTAATCGCAGGAACATTATTGATTTATTTCATGGCTTTGTGCTAGTATTTCCATATATCTTAGATAGTTTAGTATTATACAAAGTTAGAACTGGCCAGGATCTTCAACATTTATCCATGGATATTGAGTTCCAGATAGAGAAATAATCTGCCCTGAAATCAGTGGCTAGTTAGTAGCAGCTGGTCCTGTTCTGACTCCAAAATGGAATTCCTGCCTCATTTGTCTCTTCAACATCTGCTCTACAACTAAATGAACTTCACTATGCCATTGGCTCTCTCTATATCTGATCCACGTATTTATAATAGCTATAGTGACAATATGGCTAATATATATCGAGAGTCTACTGTATGCTATGCAGTGAACTGAGGGCTTTATATCTATGACATTATTAATCCTCACAACAACCTTGTGAGAACAACAATATTATTTTTTTCATTTTATAGATGAGGAAACAGGCCAAGGTAATGATTCCTTTACCAGCTTTAAAAAAGTAGACGATCTTGAACAGCAAAATAAGTAATGATAACACTGGATTAAAACTCAGAATAAAATAAATATCCATGAGTCCATACTGATACCATTAAATAATTGAATAAATAAATAAATTGAGGAGAAGGAACAAATCTTCCACATAGAAAGATTCTGATTAATAAATATAGAGGAGATGAGGGAAATAAAAAATTACCATTAAAATACCACAGTAGTAATTGTTGCAGGTATCAATGTGCGAAAGTTTAAGGATAGACACAATACATGCAGAGTCTCAAAGTATCTCCCTCAACATATTTATTAATTGGAAAATGATAAATAGTAATATTAATAGTAATCCAGCAGACACTACTGCAACTAAGCATCACCAGTAATGAGATATAATGGTGGCTTGTACCCCTAATAATGATGCGCCGAAAAGGGAACCTCACTTTTGTGGTACTCTTGTTAAAAGCACAACATTAGTTTCATTATGATAAAACATTAAACACAAATTAAGCAACATTCTACAAATTACTTACCACTACTCTTCAAAAGTGACAAAGTCATGTAAATCAAGGAAAGGCTGAGGAACTGTTACAGTTTAGAAGAGACTGACTGACATGACAACTCAATGCAATGTGAAATCCTGGAAGAGAAAAAGGATATTAATGGAAAAACTGGTGAAAACTGAATAGGTTGCTCTCCGAGTTAAGGATAGCATTGCATCAATGTTTATTTCTATTTTGATATTTGTGTTATGGTTATGCATGATATTGACATTAGGGGAAGCTGGGTAAAGGATATATAGAAACTGTATTTTTGTAACTTTTTTAAAGTCTAAAATTATTTCAAAATTGGAAGTTAAGAAGTAAATCGTAGATTGCTAGGCCCCATCTCAGACTTAATTAGAATTTTTCAAGTCACACATGGAGGAACTGGTAGGGCCAGGATTCGAACCCAGGTTTGCCTTATTCCAAAGCCCATGGTCTTCACCAGAGCAATTTGTCTAATAGAGATTTGAAGTTAATGGAAATTCAGATAGAAAATATCAATGCTATTTGAGATAAAAATGCTCAGTGCAAAATACTATATTTTTTATATCCTGTTCTTTTAAATATACAGCAACATATAGATTTAAAGACGAAATAGAACTGAAGACTAAATCATTCTTTCTGGCCTTAATTCTCAGATCATCTCCATTTGTTTTAAATAGGGAGCATAATTACTCCAACCAAATGCTGTACTGTATATGCAAGTTATAATGTCAAAGCTAGCTCCATATTCGGTAGGTAGGAACTCAAAACTATGATTGTAAATGTCGCTGTTGTAAAAGTATGGCCAAAGTTTAATGATATATATACATTTTGGACTGTATAATAAGAGCTAAACCAAAATTTAAATGTCATTATCCAAGTGTGGTAAAAGTCAAGGCCTGTTTTAATATGTCTTTTCTCATATTTGGCACAGCTCATGTTTCAGATTGCTTTAGGATCTGGCAAGTAGAAGTTCTCAGCGGGCTGGAGTTACCTACCCTTGAGGGGATTGGTTGGCAAAGAGATGTGTCAAGGAGGTTGTTAAAGGGCTTGAAGCTCAAATGTTCTTTCTTCTCTCTAACTTTTGTACCAGGCACTACATAGTCCCTAGAGTTTTAACACTGAATATGGCCCAATCCCTGCCTTCAAGTAACTCCTGGTCTAGTTTGGGCAAAGGATCTATACATGATTTGAACTGGGGATTGGACAAGTAAGGGCCAAAGGAAGGAAAATATTGCTATTGGAACAGAAATGTCCATCACCGTATTTACACGTGAGCGCATTGGCATAATTTACCCAGATGTGATGGTTTTATTTTTGAACTTGAACTCCTCTCTTGCGAATAGTGGGCTTCTTCCCCTCCAAGAGTGGGGCTGTTGTCTAGAAGGAGAGAATGACATTTAGAGAGCTTTTTGTTCTGTATAACAAAATGGCAGGAATTGGGGACTGTTGCCTCAAAGGCAACTGGAAGCAAGCAGGAGTGTGGAAGCTGGTTATAGCTTATGCCCCAAGTTTCCCCAGATATGTCAGAGGAAGGAGAGTTTCGGAACGGCTGGGGCAGGTGGATACTCTGCCACGTATGGGAGTGGAGAAGTGGAATAATAACAATATAATGCAATAGAGTCATGTGCTGGTTGTGGGCTACAACAGGGCCTGAGATTCTATATTTTTAACATCTCAGTGATGCCATGTGAATCAGAATCTATCTCATAACAGGATCCCCAGGTGGTTCAGATGCACACGGAAGTTTGAAAAGCTCTGGTTGTAGAGAACACAGAAGGGAACAACGAAGTCTGATTGTTACAGTGATCAGGGCCATCTTCCAGAGGAGGGAACACTAGACTTTAATATAACAAGTAGGCTTTCAATAGACAGAGAGAAAAGAGTCAGAGCCTGCGAGGTAATAGGTAGGAGGGTAGAATTATTCTCCTTGGAATTATTTCTTCGGCTGAGACATTGTAGTTTGAAAAGTGATGAAAATGTATGTGTAATCAGGAAATAGGAGAGTCGTTGGATTTCCAGGTTCATGTCTGATAGTAATCAGTTCAACAAACATTGGACACCAATTATTATCATTCAACACGTGTGTTTTCCAGGTATGTGCTGAAAGGAGAACAAAACAGGTGTGTCCTTTCCCTGAGTTCTGAACCCAGAGGAGCTCAGGTTAGAATCCTGGGAAAACCACATACCAACACAGGAAGTTCTTTATTCTCTCTATTCCTTGGTTTCCACAGTTGTACATGGGATCATAATGGTATCCACCTCCTGGGTTCATGGGAGGCTTACGTGAGTAATACATTTAAGCACAGAGAATAGAAACAGGAACATAGAGAAGTTTATTAGGTACTTTCTATAATTAGTAGCTAGTGTGGGTAGAGTAACTGAAAATTTTGGAATGGGTTAAGCATTTCTGAAGACCTTTCGAGATTCCCTGGATTACAAAATCACCTGTTTTTCCTGTTACCTGACCTCAGAGAATATTAAACAAGAGGGTAAATAATATTCACCACAGTACTTAGTTTTGAGTCCATACAAAGACTTTTCTCTTTAGCTGTTTCATCCTGGCTCATTCCTTGCTAACTGTGTGACCATGAACTAGTTACTTAACACCCCAGTTCTCAGTTTCTTCATCTGTATAAGGACAATAATCATTGTACCGGCACATAGGGTTGTTATAAGGATTAAATATACTACTATAAGTAAAGTGTTAATATGGAACAGTGCTTGATCTATATTAAGCAGTTGATAAATCTTAGTTATAATCATCATCATCATCATCATCATCATCATCATCATCATCATCATCCTTCTTTTAATTATTTCCCTTAAAGAGCTATCTGAAAATTAAGCCCCATCTAGGGCATCACTCATATTTCAAGTCAAGGCTGTTTCTAACAGTAGTATCATATTCTTTATGCTCAAATCCTTGGCTGTTCACCTCTCTGGCTTGATGGGAACTTGACTTTGTTGGTTTTTCAGATCACGTAGAGCAGCGATCCCCAATGTTTTTGGCACCAGGGACTGGTGCTCCTATGGGAGCCTAATGCCTGATGATCTGAGGTGAGCTGTGGTGGTGAAGCTAGCACTGGGGAGTGGCTGCAAATACAGATGAAGTTTTGCTCTCACTGGCCTGCTGCTCACCTCCTGCTGTGCGGCTGGGTTGTTAACCGGCCACGGATGGGTTTCAGTCCATACCTGTCATGTGAGCAAAAAGAAAAATAGGGTGTACATCCTCAAAACAGTCTATCTGTTAAGAATTCCATTGCTATCGCAACTCCTCAAACTCTTTCACACACATTCTCTCTCCAATTTGACATTCTTTTTTTGGACATTCTTTTTGAATGTCCAATGAATTTGGACATTCTTTTTGAATGTCCAATAAATTTGGACATTCTTTTTAAAGTTTACATTTTTTAGCTTTGACAATTTCTGTAAAGGAGACAGATAGACTAAGTGCATCTATAGAGCTGTGTCCCTACCCTTTAAAATATGGCAGCTGCTCTGAAACTGCCAATCAGCCAAATCTCTTATTTTTTGTGCTGCTAGGTTGTATATTTCATTGTTACCTTTGTCATTCCCTTTCATTGCTACACAATATACTATTTCACTCTGAGGAGAAAAGAGAACACCTGTTATAAATCTTTGAGGATTTTTGTTCTGTATTTTTCTGTAAAGCCAAACCAGAAACCCCCACTGGAAAAACCAGCTGCGTCTCATATTTAAACATAACTATAATGTGTCAAGGGAAAGAAAAAGTAACTTAGCCAATAAAAACAGTGCACAGGGAGCCAGAATCTGTTTTCAAGATTTATGAGCTGAAAGCAAGTCACACTTTAATGAATATTAAATGAAATCCATCCTATTAATGAAAAACAGGCTGTATTTCCTATGGACATTTATATGGAAAGCCTCTTTTCTGAAACTCGAGTTCTCTTCTCAAAATTATATGCATGTCAAAACATTACAATAAATCTTCTAAAAATGAGAATATATATGATGGTTTGGTACTATGGAAATTATATTTTGTTTTCTCTAGAATATGTCAGGTTTTTATCTACAGGGACATCTTATGAGTGAAGAGTAAGGAAAGAAAGCAGGGTCTTATATTTCTATTTACTTTACCCTTGGTTTGGGGGACTTGTGATTTGAAAATGAGGTTCGGATTTGGTATAGGGAGTTGGATGTGGGCAACGTCTGTCCCTGGTGTCTTCAGTACTTTTTTCCAGTGTTCTAAATTATCCTACAATCCTGGCTGCCACAAGGAACTCCACCCCTACTTCTCTACCACTCCCACCCCCAAATGTCACCAGAAAAAGATGACTCAGTGTAAATATAACCTTTTAGAAGAGCATTTGCATTTAAAATGTTCTTGCTAAGTGTGGAAGGAAAGGCTGGGGCATTTGGGGGCTTTTAGGGTATGTAAGGAATTATGAGTGTTTTGTCAGGGAGTCTTCTGTCTGAAGGGCACCTGTCATATATTCTCTATGCTCTTGGTGATGTGCAGTGCAGAGATCCCAGAGAAGGAGATTGCAGTTTCTAAAATCACATTATAACACTAATTCGGAGCCTATCTGTTTGGGTTGGGTGTGTATGGGAGATACAGATATAGACTCTCCTAGAAGAGAGGCAAAGCTGGCCCAACAAGGAAGTGAAGATCTGTTAGAAATGCCTTCAAGCAGGAGGGAACCCTGTGCTAG
>NW_011888790.1:9730498-9767366 GCF_000151845.1 Pteropus vampyrus | reverse complement strand
GATATAGACTCTCCTAGAAGAGAGGCAAAGCTGGCCCAACAAGGAAGTGAAGATCTGTTAGAAATGCCTTCAAGCAGGAGGGAACCCTGTGCTAGAAAAAAGAGTGCAGTCAACTGTGTGTGGAAGACGCTTAAAGACCTAAACTGCTAGTGCTGTATTCACATGGAGCAGAACTGGAATACAAGGTCTCACTCAGCCTTCTAGAGTGACACTTCCAGAATATAGTCTGAATTGTCCAGAACTGTGTAGAAACACTTCCTTTTGCTTGTGAAAGGTGATAATTTGGTGTATCAGGTTTCCAGATAAGCCAGGTTACACGTACTTTTCCAGGTTAGGGTATACTATACTATGCCAGGACATCACTTTGGTCTCTAAATGGGAAGCAATACATTTAGTGGTTAAGAAACAGGATTTGATGTCAGACTAAAGAAAGTCTCTCTAGGGCAGAAATGGCTTCCATCTTATTTGTTGATATACTAATATCTTGCTCTGTTTCTGGCACAGAGTATATACTCAATACTATCAGTTGAATGTTGAGGAACTAAATAAATGAATATGTGAATGAATGAGCTAACTTGTTTGATATCCCAGAGCTGCTATATTTTAGACTTATGATCTTGGGCAGGCTACCTAAACTATCTGAGTCTCAGTTTTCTTATTGGCAAAATTGGAAAAATAATACTTTACAGTTGGAAGAAGTAAGACAATCTAATATATCTATAGCCCTTAGCACAATGCTTTAATACAGATAAGCTGTCATGATAGTGGTAGCAGCAGTATTAACAGTAATAACTCCCATACTCACAGAAGGGGGTTGTTTTTCAATGGAGAAGGAGATAAAATATTGGCATAGATTCTTGTGGCAGCCTCTGAGAAGACTGACAGAGGAGTCTTGTGCTGGAGTGGAGAGTCCAGACAGGAGGTATTTTAAGAGGTTTAGATGAAAGACTGCACATACTTTGCCCTTGGCCAAGAAGATAGAAATGGCTAGGGTTCGGTCTTAGAAATAGTGGGTTAGTTTGAATAGGAGATTGGCCTTTGGGAAGTGTCAGATATGTCTGGCCTTAAAACTCAGGCCATTTCTATCACACTGTACCACATATGCTATAAATAAATATATGCTTATTTCTATATAAAGAAAAGGGGAGTTATATCCGAGAATGCTGGTGTATGTGTGTATGTGTGTATGTGTGTTAAGGGCCTGGAAGGTCATGGAGACGAAGTCACGGGAGGAGGTGGTGGGAGAAAGGGAAAGGTGTGTGTTAATTAAAGTAACCTCTTGCTGCTTTTCCATTCTGGCTGGCGTGAGCCTTACCTGTGAGAAGCATGGCTGATAGGCTGACACGCTGGGTTTTCTAACACTTACATGCACTCATTTTTTTTTTTTTTTTTGAAAAAACGATGATGTTTGCCTCACATGATATTACACTTCTTTTGTAGCCAATTTCCATGGCCTTTACAATTTACAAAGCACTTGCTAAAAGGGAATACATAAAATGCACAAAGGGAAAGCCAATAGAGAAAGTTGATGCCATGAATGTATCTTATTAGTCATAGTAAACCAGGCATTGGGCAACGTATTTTACTTAATTATGTCTAATTTTTACAACCCCTCTCTTTATTTTATAGACGGGAAAACTGAGACTTAGAGAGGTTAAGTAATTTGGCTAGTATGTTATGAAGTCAGGGTTCAAACTCAGGTCTTCCTGAATTCCAAACAATGCTCTTTCCAGTACCCTGTAACGCATGTGCGTATTCAAAGCTAAACAAGCCTCTTACTCTCTGCCTTTGTCGTCTTCCCCCTACAGTTATCTTTCATGATGTGGATGGGCTAGCTCAGTGACATGGGTGAATATGTTGATGGAAAATAATTACTTGCTGTTCCAGGAACAATGGCTGTATTCTATTCAATAAGAGCAGTAAACATTGAGTCCTTAATATGTGCCAGGTACTCTGCTAAGAGTGTTACATTGATGATCTAATTTAATCCTCACGACAAGCCCATGAGCAAAGCCCTATGCATGCAGTGGGCTGAAATTACTACAAGCACATTCCCAACTCGCTGCCAGGCATCACCAGGGTGGGGCCCGACACACTCGCTTCTGGGCCAGATGTAGTAAGAAAATTACTCTGGGGACTCTGGTTACTCAGTTCACAGCATTCCCTGCCAGACCACACACCACTGGTGTAGGTCCTTTCTTCCCTCAGAAACAAGTGAGTTATAAGGGCGGATGAGGTTCAGTGCCAGTCAATGTGATCCATAAGCTGGGTGGGACAGAGTTTTTGTGGAACCACATTCCACCTTGTTACCTTCTTCCCTGCAATAGCAGTAAAAATATTAGTTAATATTTATTGAGCTGTTGCTAAGTTCCAGGCACTGTCCTAGTCATTGCACACGTATTTGCTCATTTAATCCTCAAAAACTACTCGCTGAGGGTGGAACTGAGACAGAAAAGTCAAAGAAGGCCATCTACCCAGTGTCTCACAGTGAGCAAATGTAAACGCTCTGGTTCAAACAAGGATGTCTGTTTTTAGAAGCCAAATGCCTAACAAGGTTTACAGCTGACAATCTTCACCAAACTGTGTGTTCTTTGAGGAGTATTGTGTTTTCATCACCTTCCTAACAATAGTAGGGACTTGGTGATTAAGGAGGACCACTGAAGCGATTGTTTTAGGTGATTGGTGAGCCCAGAGCATAATGTATGTGCTAAGTGCTTTTTCACCAACTTGGATTAAGGCCAGAGTTATTTTCCTTTTCTAGATCTGACCTCAATGTGCTCCCTTTGGTCAGTTGGCTTCAATTATGGTTGTTTCATGCTCACCTTTCCCAGCAGCGTTTTCTTCCTTAGCATTCTGCTCACATTTCACTTTTAACTAAGCTTCCCTGCTCAGACTTCTCGTCTGTGCGAATGAGGTTTGATATCCACAAAGGATATTTTCCTATCAAAATTCCATGCTTGCTGCTTTCCGAGCTGTTTAGATCAGAACCCCGCAGAGGAGGCATTGTTTTCTCAGAAAAGGACCGTGCTGGAGGCTCTTCATTCATCTCAGTGCCCCCCTCTCCTGCTCTGGTTGTGGTGTCCTTATCAGTTGATGTACTTCATTAGAGAGGTCTTGGGCTGGTTCTTAGGAGCTTCCTGTCCGCCAGCTGCTGTTGTGGGGATGGCAGGCACCAGGTGTGTCCAGCAAACATACCTGCCTCAGGGCCCAAGGCCTTTTGAAGTTCCGTAAGAATGTCACACTTCAAAGAAATCTACCTGCAGCTGTCACCTGGCTATCTAGAGGAGGCCAGAGAGTTAATATGCAACTACAAAACCCAGTCCTCCCACCTCCCACCAACACCTGGGCCGCTGAAGCACATATTCTTCTGGTGCAGAGAATTTGAAAGCATTGTTCCTAATTTATCTCAGCATGAGCTCAGTGCCCTGTGTCTTTAGATAAAGATCCATTGTATATATCTGTGCAACAATAAAATAAGTAAATGAGCTGCATTTTTCTTTTCTGAATAGAAATTATTTAGTAATGAAGTATTTGCAATTACTATTAGCAGAAGTTTAATCATGAGACGAATTTGTGAAACAAGAGGCTTTGTACAGATGTGGCACCTTTTATCTGAGGATCGCAATGCATCGTATGCAAATTAATGAACTCACCTGTAGGCTTAGTATGCATGCAATTACTGTTTGAAATTTTCCTTGGGCATCCAGCACTCTGGGGCTGGGGTGGGAAACCAAAGTGTATTTATAAATTGTAGCAAGGTGAATGTAGATTAGACCTAAAAAAAGGACTTCCTGGTCATGATGTTATTAAATGCTGGCCTGAACTACTGTGGCAGTTTTTAAAGTCTTGCATGATGAGAACTTCCTGCTGCTTTGATGGAGCCCCTTTTACCACCAAACCAAACTATCATCCTCTTCCAGTAGAACAAGCTAATTCTTCAACTTAAGCACAAATAGTCAAGCATCAAAGGACAGAAAGAGAGGGTTGGAGTGGGTGACCTAGGAAAACCCAAATTCTGGGAGGCTCTCCCTTACGACTTTGGATTCTGCTAAGACCAGGGCAGCAAGAAAGTGTCGATGCCTCAGGAACATCATAAAGAACAAATTTTGTTTAGAGGAGACTTCGTTGCTACTCCTGTTACCAAATTCAGACTTCTGCACCCTTTCCCTTCTCCCTCACCTTATACATTCCAATAAAGACTATAGATTTTTTCTTGTTTTTGAAAAATACGATAGACAAATATCTGTATACATGTTTTTAGGGGGGAGTTTCATTTCTAATTTCTGTCTAGTGCTAACAGATAAACCAGCCATGATGTCCTAATATTTCTCCCACACTTGGTTTACGTGAGCTTCATGTTTCTTCTCCCTCCTCCTTCTTGGGCAGGGGAAAAAAATTTTGGAACACAAAAGGCTCTTTGCAAACTGTCCATGATTATTCTAATGGCGGAAACTTATTCACCACTCACTCTCTGTTCCCCAATCTCCTTCCTCTCCCAGGCTTATTAGAACAGTCAGTAGTTTCCATAGCTTTGGTGCTAAACTTCGCAATTAGTTTTCTTCCACCCTTAGTGTTTAGTGAGCCCCTGGACTCACGTCAGCTGCAGCAGCGTGAGTGAAAGGTCAGAGAGGTTGAAAACAAGAGTTTCTAGAATTTGGCTGCTTAGTTCAAAATTTGGCTTTACTACACACTAGCATGGGAGCTTGAGCAGGTTTTTAATCTCTGCCTCAGTTTCCTCATCCGTCAAATGGGGACAGTAATAATACCTACCTTATTGAAAAGTTGTGAGGATTAGCATGTAAAACACTTAATAAGCACATAGTAAGCACTTAAGAATGCTATGAAAACAACAATTTTTACTGTCAATTAATTGAACTTGAAAAACATAAGGATGAATTTTCTAGGGGAAGACTTATGTTATATCTCTTCCTAGATCTGGAGCATCTTCAACTATTAGGGTGTTTCTTCAATTAGTTGGATTTCATTAATGGTTCAAGAAATCAATTTAATTGGGTCTCAACTAACTTAAGAAAAAAGGGAAAATAGCAGCATACAGGCAGATATTGAGAATAGTATTGTTTTATAAAACTTTTTGTTTCTGTTATACATGTATACTTATATGTTATATGTTTACTTACACATTCAGATATGTATATTTACATATATATTCACAGAAAGTATACTGAATCACAATGTAAAATATCTTATTTCAATTGCAATAAAAAAATGAAAAATATAAGACTTAAAACATACAAATGAAAAAGAGTGCTTGTTGCAATCTCATGACTCCTCTGCATTGTGAGCTATGTACTGAGCTCTTTCAAAATGATTTGGTCTTTCAGAAGTGTGATCAGGAAAGTCATAAACTGAGGGAAGAATAAAGTCATTTAAATGACTTACAGGGCAAAGAGAACAAAAATGATTCCGTGCAAATTGTATGTAAATTATAAAAGCTCATTCTTTGCAAAGTAGGTACATGCAAAGTGTTAACATTGTTATTGTATTAGAAAAACACTTGGAAAGCATATGAATAGCTAATTCACAAGAGAAGTGAATAGCAAGCAAGCATATAAAAATATCTTCAGCCTCATTAGTAATAAAGGAAAGAAGTGAAATTCTTTTTTCATGTATCAAATTAACAATTTTGTTTTATAATAGTACTCAAAGTAGAAAAAGTTACAGAAAAGTATATACTTCTATGCAACACCAGTGAGAATAAAAATTGGTACAATTTTCTGAGGAAGCAATTTGGTGATTCGATTGCAAAAGTCATAAAAATGTAGATATCCTTTGGGTTGACAATTCTACTTGAAAGAATTTATTCTAAGGCCATAATACAAATGAACAAACATTTAGCAATCAGATGTTCATTGCAGAATTGTTACAGTAAAAAAGATCGCAAGATAAAACATTTGTTTAAAAAAAAGACAATTGATAAAATAAACGTTGGTGCACTGATAGAATGGAATGAGTTAGTCATTAAAAATGGTGCTGTGGTTGGTTTCAGGGGTAATTCCCCTTCGTCTGGTCCTAGTGCCCACAAGCAAATCCCACTTGGAAAGGAAACTTTCTTTGGGCACCAGGCTTCTCTTAAATTATTTAGACTTAGGCCTTAAGTTGTGTAACTGTGCCAAAGTACAGCAGATTGAATTTAGGCATAAGTGTTAAGTTGAACAATAAGATGTGATTGGCTTTCAGTAGAATATAATGTTGAAGAAATTGCAGGTTACTTATGCATGGGCCAAGTAGCTCACGCCTGTCCTGCTTTGCTCCAGAAGAGCCTTGAGCACACCCGGCTAAGCTTTGGTCACCCTCCCGGGTAACCCAACGCAAGGTCCAGCATTCGGGACTGTGTGTTGTTGTTACACCCACTGATGGGACTGCCTTCCCTCCCCTAACTCAACCAGGTGAACCCAGGGCTCCAAATCAGGTACTGGCAGCTATCTGGATGCTGCCCACATATCTCCCTGATGTCAGCCGAGAGCTGTGGGAGTTTAGCACTTACTCTTTCCTGGCTAGAAACCCAGAGACAGGCATGGCTTAGGGATCCACTTACTCTTCCTTTTTTCCTCCTCTTATCTATTGAGTCTAGCTCATTGGTTAGAATTTTAAAAAATGTTTCTATTCCTACTTTTGAAATGAGGAAATTAGCCTTTAATCAGATTGCAACATAAGGAAAGTTGGCTAACAATGTGGCAAGTAAAAAAAACAGCTATGACACAATATTATGTACATTATAGTTTTATTTGGGGGAAGATAGTATGTATACATGGATTCATACACATTGAAAATAGATGGAAATAGGGAATAGATATTCCATAAAGTTAACAGTATTTTTTTTTTCCTGATGGGAAAACTCAGGTGATTTCTCCTCTTAGTTTCTCTCCATTTTATAATTTTTCTCTAAAAAGCATATATTACTTTAATAAGAAAGGTAAAAGAACCTTTTTGCCATCGTTGTCTTGTTCACCATGGCCTGAGTCCTAGAATGATATCTAGTATATAGCAGCCTCTCAATATCTGTTAGATGAATGAATAAGTGAATAAATGAATAAATGTTGAAATTTCTTTTGGGAATAGAGAGCAATAAAGAAGGGTTTTAATTCATGGTTCTCATCAAAATCTTCCAATGTCCTCAGTTTGTTAGATTCACAGGTTAGAGTGTTGTCAGCTTGAGTTGAAAAATAGTTATTCTCTTCTTCGAAACCACCTATGGCTTTGGGCTCCCCATTGTGTGCCCTCTTTCTTCCAAGACAGATGGTCCCTGCGTGCTGACCCAAGAAGACTGGCTACTGCACGCCAGCTAACCCAGTCAGACTTCCCCTGGGGTGGAGTAAGGCCCATGGATGTGACCAAGGTCCTTGGGGCTCAACTCAGGTCTGGCCAGAGGTTGGAGACTGAAAAAACAATCTCTCCTTAAGCCACAGTTGTCTGCGTATTCAGCGGCCTTAGACACTGGGGGAGGTGGAATTCACCATTCACCCTCTAAGAATGTTAACTAGCCCTTCATAGGTGCAATTCACTTTGAGGTGAATTTTTGTTTCACTAGCGAGCCTGTGATGGGAGTCAAGTGCAAAGGAAAAATTAAATCTGGTTTTATTCAAGTTATATAATTAATTCTGGTACTTTTTTATAAATGGCTTTGGTTTGTCAATTGAATTAATGGTGAGGTAGAGATTGGTGACAAAGTGGCTATGTGGTTTTTGTTCCTTGTCTTTCTTCATGGAATTGATTTGAAGAATAAATTAGCTAAAGCACCAGGTGCAGGAATGTGGATAGTGATTAGCAAATGAAAGTTCTTGTCCATAGCCCTTTAACTCTTCACCTCTGGAGGCTGGGGTAGCTAATTATTTAAAGCTGGTGTGGGAATTTAGCTCCTGAGATTGACTGGCAGATTAAAACTTGGATTGTTCTGACCAAAAGGAACATAGCTCTACACTTCATTAAGTGTCTCTGTGGCATTTTGTCTTTCTCTGTCCTTCTGGCCACTCTCCTGTTCGCACCTCTTTTGGAGGCTGCCATTGATGAATCTAAAGTTTCCACAGTACCATGGGGTTTGTGGGAACTGAATAAATTTCTTCAAGATTGAACATAAAAATAAGTCCTGGCCCTAAGCCTAAAAGAAGTCACTGGGAACCCAATCAGAGCCGGGCAGAGAGCCCAGGCCCAGGCTAATGAGACATTTACATTCTAGGCCTTTCATTTCAGTTTGGTCTTCACAGGACTCGTTTGTGAGGAAGTCCAGAGAGGGTGTTACAGGCTCAGGCCAGTGCTTCCTAGCTTGGAGCCATGAGTTCCTACAGCAGAGTGGGAGTATTATTAAAACACCAAAAAATCCAACACATTCAACACATGACACATCCCCAGCCCAAAGCAATTAGGACTTGTTGTTTGCAATTACTTGTTCTTTTTAAAATTCTCTTCTGCGTCTTTGCATGTTTCACCTATGTTCAACTTGATTACTACTAAAGTCTAATCTTTCAGTCTGAGAGGCAGTGGAAATAGAAAATAGGTAAATGTAATCTCATTGTTTTCAGTATTTATAGGAACACTTGATCCTGAGTTCAATATTCGTTAGAGTTTTTGGAGAGTATTTGAATCTATCAGATTCAGGAAAATTTTAATGTGACCCCAAAGAAAATTGAGAATTGGAAAGTAAGACCTAGGAGGAAGTTAAAGGTACAGTGATCATTTTGTTTGGAGGATAGTATTGGCTTTTCACTAAAATGAGAATACTAAGAAACGTAGTCAACTGGTCATTAATGCACTGAGAGGACAAGAGAGCAAGGACTTACATTCACGTAAATGAAGCATTTTTCTCTCAGGTGAAAGTTGTTGGTTGCTAGTGTGGCAGAGTGCGATATTTCACCTAAAAATGAGAATGCAGTTTATGTAATTTGTGCCAGTGTACGGAGAGGAAACCACATGGCTTTGCCAGTAAACTTTCAAGTCTCTACTAGAATAGGGCGGAATAAATGGGAGGCAAACACAATGGCTCTTGAGATAGAGAAACGTTGTTTCAAATCAAGGGTGAGAAGAAATGAAGTTAAAGTTCATTTTCAGAAATATCACGTTCCCAGATTTGGGAATTACTTTTCAACAATGACTCTTGTAACATGTAGTACCAGAATCTCATTTTTATTTGTTTTAAGCGCAACTTCAGAGGTGTCGAGAAAAATAATTCCAAAGTTGGAGATAAGATAAAAAGAGGACAGCATGTCCTATCAATGTCACATTGGGAGGTGTTAAAAAGACCACCAAGGATTATATAATTATCCAAGGAAAAGTTACTTTTGCTTTGACACATGATTTACTACCAACTCTGTGAGGTTTCCTGTTGATTTATAGATTTATGTCTGGTAGAAAAAATTAACCCCAAAGATTATGGTTTCATTGTCCTGTAGGACATTAACCAGTTTTGTGTTTAACTTAGCAATTTTATTCATACCTTCATTTTGCCAATTTTTATAAATACTCAGATCTCCATACGTCCTTGGAACCAGCTTCACCATTCTGCTGCCCGCTTCCCTTCATCTTCTGCTCTTTGATTAATGCTGAATGGAGTCATGATTTTATCAGCATTTATTTTGTGGAGGCCTCGTGTGTAATCCCACCTATATTCTTCAAAAGCACTTGTAAGCCACCGACAAAAATATCTCCTGATATAAATCAGTGCACGAAATCTGTCCTTGTTCTTAAAAGATGTTAGAGAGAATGAGATTTCTTCACAGCAATCCAGTAATTTTATCTAAATGGGAAAATCAGTGTTCACTGTAGTTCAATACTGATCGTCAATGAACAGGTCTTGTGTATATACAGTTCGTGCTGGCTTTGTGTTAAAAGTTATGTCTACCCATATAAATGGTTTGGAGAAAAAAGACTGAATTGATTCGAAAAACTCAGCTCCTTAGAAAAGAAAATAAACTGAACCATAAGCAGTTGAATTCAGTCAGAATTGTTTGTTCATTGCCTGAATGAATTTGACCCCTTGTCCTTGAATAATGAGCCACTTGAATTCAGTTACTTTTTTGTGTGATACAGTTGCATCTTTGAAATTTTGGAGATGCATAATGATCTCAGTCTTATGCTCATAAAGAAAAACAGGCATGAGAAACTGTGCCACTTTAAATGCAAACAGATACACGGATCTGGGACTGTGGCAATTCTGTCCTTCTCTTCCATTCAGACAGGCAAGATCTCTTTTTAGAAATAAGGACCTGATACCCAGAAAGGAAATGCATTTGCACTGGTTATACGAAGCTGGAAACAAAACGCATGACAAATGAGCTCCATGTTTATCTTAATGTTTCAATATTTAAAATCAGAATAAAAGTTTTGATAATCTTTATAGATAGAAACATTTACTTCCTTAGAATACCCATTCTACAGTTAAGTGCTTAAATTCTTGCTTAGCGATATACATACATGGACTGCTAGGAAGTTTTTTCTAATTGCGTAATGATAGAAAATAACAAGTGGGTTGTATTTGTTTTATATTTATTTTTATTATTATTTTTTAAATTAATTAATTTTTTATGGCGACATTGGTTAACGAAATTCAGTAAGTTTCAGCTGTACATTTTAACAGTATGCGTTTTAGAAAGGAGTATTCATCATTTTTGTTCTCCAATCTATTTCATAAATAGGGCATGGCCTTTGTTTAAAAATTGAGGTAAACATGATTCTTATTGTACTAGTTCCTTTCACAGCTTGTTTCCAACATGGAGTTCAACCAGTAGTGAATAGGAGGGAATGTTTAATTTTTTTTAAGTCAATATTTTGAAAATTTAAGAGCAAGGGAGAAATTCTATACTCCCATGATTGACAAATTAGAGTTAAAACTAAGATAGAATTAAAGTATAATTTTTAAAATATGATTTTACTAATCAATATGGCAGTTATTGGTATTTTTAAGGCTGACATTCCTGGTATTGTATGTTTGCAGGTATTTAAATTACGATAATTAGAAATGGACATACAAGCTTCTCAGATTTATTTTTTTTAAAAAGCTCCTTAAAGGTAAAGATGTTCATTATTCATTTTCTAGTAAGGATTTATAAACGAGCATAATAAAAAAAACCTTTGATCTTAAAATATCTTCAAATTAAAAAAAAATTAGGATCCGAAATAGTCGAATCTGGTTTCTAGAACCAAGCAATGTTTCTATAGTTCTGCACTGAAAATGCTCATCCAGCTTTGATTTATTTGGGAAAAATAGAACTAGTGATCTGAGGGCTATCAGCTCCTAGGCACAAGAAAGTTATTTGGTCAAGTTTTTGTTTTTTG
Organism: Pteropus vampyrus; assembly: GCF_000151845.1. Taxonomy (NCBI): domain Eukaryota; kingdom Metazoa; phylum Chordata; class Mammalia; order Chiroptera; family Pteropodidae; genus Pteropus; species Pteropus vampyrus. The sequence goes on along the minus strand of NW_011888790.1, from coordinate 9,756,080 downwards.
ACAAGCACTACTTGAACAAAATACTTATAACACCAATATATATATTCCTAGCTGAATATACAGAAATAAATAAAGACTCATAAGGACTCAACATCAGTTCGTAAGATGAGGTGTTACCATCGGCCAAGGAGGCCCCTGCTTTTCTGCTCAGTGATTTTGAGGAGAGGTTTCTATTACTTGCAGTCAAAAACAAACTGATAACTATTCTTAAAACGTTTCCCTTCAGTTTTTTTTCTTAATGAATAAAACAACACTAAATTTTAAATAGGAAAACAATGGTACAGATAAGTTTTAGTTCTCATTTCTTTAGATGTTTCAGCATTTTGTTCAGGTGGTAGCATATGGCTTATAACTGGTACCTTACAAAAACTCCACTAGCTTCATTTTCCTGTAGGTAGGCAGATAAATCTTCAGCTTAGAATACTTTTTACTAAAGAAAAAATTTTTTTCTTTTACTTTTTCTTGAAGTCACTCTTTAGAGTTGCACACAAATTATTTAAAAATGACTTCCTCACAATACCACCAGCCAGTTTAATTTCTCCACGTAAAGATATTTTGGAGTGACTTAGAAAAGCCACTTCAGCAAACTGTGTCAGGAACTTGATGAATGTTATTATGGTCATCCCGAGACACCAGTCCTCATGACCAAAAATTGCTTTTTTCTGTGAAAGAATATAAGGATTCGCAAAAGAAATAACATAGTTCAAAGCACTAGGGAGGGAAATCTGGACAGTTTGGAGTTTTTAGCCTTCAGGATTTAACAGGTGGAACAGGTTTGTGTTGCTTGGTGTACCTGGTAGAAAGGTTCGTAGTTCAGCTCCAGCTCACACAGAACTGACCGGAGGCAAAACTGTGAGGCAGAGTTTGTTCTCATCTTTGCTCTGATTTGGCCAGCATTGTAGATAAGCTCATGGACTCCTATTTACCTGAGTTCAAATGCTGACTACATTTCGTTACTGTATGACTTTGGACAAGTTGCTTAAACTATCTGTGCCTCAGTTAACCCAGCTCTAAAATAGATATCAGTGGGCCCTACTATTGCTTGAATTAAAATTGACTTAACATGCATAAAGAACTTAGAAAAAGTGCCTGCTGCAGAGCAAGCATTTAATAAATCTTAGCTGTTTTTATTTTCATCATTCTGCAGCTGGTAGTCTAACACTCTCTGTTAACTTTATTTCAGTTGTTCCTCTGTATGTGTTTTTAAATTTATTTTGTGTGTGTAATAATCACATATCTAGTCCTAACAGTACATTCAAAACATTAATGAGTAAGTCGAGAAGAATTTTAGAGATGGACAAGTCCTTCCCAGTACTCTGAAATCTAATCACGTAAGTGCAGTCTACTTCAGGCTCCCAAATTACCTGATAAACAAAGTTAAGGAAAATTTCTGTTTAGGGAGCGAATGCTAGGGGTTTCCTTATAGGATTCATTGATAAAACACTGAAAGAGAAAAATACCCTGTTCTTAAGTGACACGGGTTTTGTTTCTTTTATGAGATGTATCTAAAATATTTCAAGTCCTGTACATACATAGTCAAAACTATCTCTTTCTCCTGCATGTTCTCTTCTTGGAAGTCATTTCTTCTCTCTCACTCATCCTTTAGTTCTCGGCTTGGACATTATGTCCTTTAGAAGACTCTCTCCCCTCCTTGAGCTCCCATAGAACTTATTCTACCCTTACTCCCCACCCCAATATAGTATTTAGCATGCTGCATAGAACCAGCTGTCAACTTGTCAGTCTGTCTTGCTGGGCCATAGATTTATGAAGACAGAGAAATTATCTATTTATTTTGCTTATTGTCATAATCTTGGCACCTGGCATACTTAGTACATAGTAGATGTTCAATTAAATTTTTGTTGTATTATGTAGGGCATCTCAAGGCCTTTAAACATTGATGGTGATGGCTTTTATTAGCTTTGAGCATTAGTAAATGTGACAATGGAGAGACCGGGTGAGTCTGAGGTTTTGCTGCACATATTTTCATGTGTAGAGTATATAGGAGTTTCCAAGGCAATGGGAATGTGCTTCAGTTTCTACTTACTTGCTTGCTTTCTTTCTGCTTTACTTTTCAAATTTTAACTCCTGAAAAACGAATCATCCCTTATTAATTTGTTGCAGGGGCTGGACAAGACTTACAGTAGGTACTAGGATGGGGAAGAGGCCAGTCACTTTCAGGTTTACTTTTTGTGCCATCACAGAATACAGCTACATTTTGTTTTTCAGTTGAAAGGACAAGTCCCTGTGCAAAGCCCTCATCTGTGGACAGAGCCTTTGTCTTGTTTCCTTTTCCATATTCTGGCCCTTGGCTACTCGGCTACTTGGAAACTTTTCCCAAATGTTTATGAGTATCTCTGCTGTAGTGGATAACTTGGGGTTAAACTTCCTTTTGGGGGAAATAAACAGTACCCGTCATTCAAAAGCTTCTTGTTATTCAGATTCCTTTGTGGGTGTCAGGTTAACCCAGCTGGACCTGTGGGCTCCCTTCTATCATCTCATCTGCCTGTTTATCTCACTAGCTCATGTCTCTCTGATGAATGAGAATGTTAACTGGTCCAACTGTGTTGTACAGTATATGCAAAATGATGTTGCTGTTTTGTCAGAGGAGGAGTCCTTTACCTTCTTGTTATTTGAATGAGAAGAAAAGGTCTATTAAGGTTTGTGCTGGGTAATGATTATGTGCCTCTATTTTCTTTTAATTCCTGCTTTAAAAAGGAAGTGACTCATACTGTAGATAAACTAGACTTGAAAGAATGTCTGGCTTATGCAAAGCTCTTATTTACATACTAGTCTCTTTCATTCACAAGGAAATAGGAACTCAAGGACATTTGAACTGAAATTCCTCCCTTTTTATTTCTGTTTTTTTTTTTGATAGGCAGTGGCCTAAATGATCTCTGGGAGGTTTTTTCTCTGCCCTTAACACATCTGCCACCCAGCCTTTCCTTTCTTTGTTGAAAATAGGAATTCCATGAATGTAAGAGCAGAGGCCAGAAAGATATTATAAAAAATTCTTCTATCTTACATTCTTAACTCCTCAAAGGCTCAGACCTTCCACCAGTAATATTTCCTGTCATCTTGTCTATCTAGATGAGGCTACATTTATACTGTACTATGTCCTTCATAGAGTTTAGAGACCAGGTTAGGAGCACATGCCTTAGTGTCAGCTAGACCTGGCTCAGTTTCATACTAGCTATGTAGTCTTGGGAAAGTCATTTAATCTCAGGGCTGCTTTGTTGGTGACGTGGGAATTCACATAAAGCTCCTGGCCTACTATCTGGCCAGTGGTGAACTAATCCAATATTTGAGATTATCATTAATAAGAATTTATTTGTAACCTTGGTTTCTAATTCTTTTTTTTAATCTTAACATTTTTTTCCAATGCTTCTTCTAAATCAGTTCTTCAATTGAAACAATTTTATTTCTCAGTATTTGTTGAATAAATGAATCAACAATGAATGAATGGTATTGGTGTATGTTCTCAATTATAAGAGCTTACTATATTCTTAAAAATTCTAATTCAGTCCTGAGATTCCTGGTTAAGCAGACCGGTTGCAGGGTGAAGAGTTTATTCTGTTCACTTATTGAGGTAAAGGGGTTCCTAGAAGCCATTATTCTTTGCCCTGCCCGCTGGCTTCTGAACCGGAGATGACCTCAGGCTGGAGTGATCTAGAACAACTCCCATTTAGGCTTGGCCCAGTCCTCCCAGCAAAACAGCACCTGGGCAGGGCACTAGGCAAACAATCCTCTCTGGTTTTCCTCTCCTTTAAAATAACCCTTCCTACATTCAATGACAGTTATTAATTCAATGGCAGCTCACATTAGTTCAGGTATAAATGACTAGGAAAGGTAATTCCTTTGAGTTTTTCTCATAGATTCTACTTTTTATTCTTTTAATATTTCTTTTGCTCTATGAATCCCGCTTTGGTGCATATTCGTTAATTTGTTCTCTCCATCCTTTTCTTCCACTTCCAATTTACCAGCTAACTAGTGGTGAGTAGAAACTGGAAGGCTTGAAGTTAAAGCATTGGTGACATAGTCCTTCCATTTAAGCATTCAACAACCATTTAGAAACATCTTCTCCGTAACCAACACTGTACTAGGTGTTGAAGATATATTAATTAAAAAAAGAGAGAGAGAGAGAGAGAGAGAGAGAGAGAGAGATAACCCTTGTCTTTATGGGAATTATAATCTAGCCTCATCTTCATGGGAAATTTTAGGGTGCCTTTAGGACTCATCCAGCACCCAACATCACAATTTCATAACCATCTTCATTCTATTTGACTTTTACCTTCATTCTACTTCAGCCATCCTTTTTCATAGGCACTCATAGGCATTTACAATTACACTTGATCTTGTCATCACCTAGAATTGAAATCTTAAACTCCATAGACTGGCTTATGAACCACAGCCTCTTAGCCTACCAGCATTCTCACCCTCATTTTCCAGCCATTTATTTTCTTTGGGACTCACGGTTCCTTTTTCCCCTAGTCGATCAGTCTCTTGCATATGTTTATGTCCCTTCCTATCTAGCCTAGACAGGAGGATGACTTAATGCTTTGATTTTTCTCTAATTCATACCATCATATCCCTTGTACCTCTTCTGCTATCACATCCTTCAAGATCCTTTCCCTCCACCAATGCAACTTCTTCTTTCACAGCAACTTCTGAATGCTGCTAGGTTAGTAATTTAACTTTGTCACAACTATGGACCCCAAGAAGAAAGATTCATTTGATGTGGACCCCAACAAGGAATTTATCTGCTGGGATGGACTCCCCAGGGTCAACCAAAGGCACCAATTTTTTGACTAGCAGACATCTGCTGACAGGGCCTCATTTACTCTGAATATTGGGAAGAACCAAACTAAAACTCTTAAATTAAATTCTTGGCTTCCTGCACTATGCCCAATTTGTTTATCCATCTGAGTCAACCACTGCAGGGAAACTCTGGTTTCTTTTTGTCTTTCTACCAACAGACTAAGACCTGCCCCATCTAATCAGAACTACACAAATTGTATCCTTGTTTGCACCTATTTGACCAATCAGAACTGCACAATTTGAATACCTCATTTACATAAAATGGACCTGATTGGGAACCTGGGCAGGAACTTTTGCTATAAAAGGAGACCTCCTCTTTGTCTCAGTAGAATATAATTTAGCTTGCTACCTGAGTCTGTGTTTCAGGCTGCAGCTCCTTTTGCTTAAATAAATGTTTTTTATTCTTTATTAAAATCTAAAATTAATCTCAGTTTACATAACAAATTTATTGTCTTCAACTTCAGGCAGGCTTACAATGCTGCATAGTAATCTTTCTATTCATCTTTGGTTATCTCTTTCTTTCACCATGATTGCCTTATTTTTTCTTCTGGCTTTAAAAATTATATATTATTGGTTCAAAATTTTTATTATGGAAAATTTCAAACATATATAAAAGTAGAGAGAATAGCATCACAAACCTCCATATATCTATTAGTTAGCTCATGATCAATATTGTTTCACTTATGGCCTCTATATTATCCCCAGATTATTTTAAAGCAAATCCTTGACATCATATTATTTAGTCTGTGAAAACTGTATGTACTCTAAAAGATAAGGACACTTAAAAAAACTAAGCACAATAGCATTATCTCAGTATAAAAATTAATAGTAATTCTCTATTACCATTAGATATACAGGCAGTTTTCATATTTCCTTTTTGCCTTTTGATTTTTTTTTTTTTAAGTTTGTTTGAATTAGGATATAAGTAAGGTCAATATTTTGTGATTGTCTGACATGGTTAGTAAGTTTCTTTTAAGGTATAGTTTTCTCCTTTTCTCTTGCAATTTTTTAAAAACATTTTTATCTGAATATTTATTTAAATTTTTTGGGATAACATTGGTTAATAACATTATATAATTTTTCAGGTGTAAAAGGCTGTAATTAAACATCTGTGTACTCTATTGCACGCTCTATATCTGAAGTCTAGTTTGAAATCATTACCATATTACCATGACCAACTCTCTCATTCCTGACAGCTGATCAGGATTTATAGGAAGAGCCACTTAACTGCCTGCCTTATTAGTTAAGAGTCCCTTAAATATCTCTGAAACAATCTATACCCCTGTTAGCATTTACATCTCTCATTCCCTTTTCTGCTGGTCTCTGAGGAAAGTTGTCCCTTCTCCGTCCTATCTCAGGCTGATTCTTCCATTGGTATCCTGGTTTCCTGTCCACTTGCCTCCTTAGTGAACAGCCTCCATTTTTTATACTCTCCCCTGGAACTTTATCCTCTCCCTGACTCTTCCTCTTAGGATATAAACATGTTCAAGGCGCTCTCATTTGTACAAACTAAGCAACCAAATAACACAAACACTTACACACACACAAACAAACAAACACACACACACTCCAAAACTTCTCTCAGCCTAGTGTCTCATTCTAATTTTGGTCCCATCTCTTACCTTCCTTTCAAAAACAAGTTTCTAAAAAATTCTCTACATTCAGTTTTTTCCCACACTTCTGTTTACTCCCTAACTCACTGCCTGGCTTCAGTTTCTATCACTCCTCAGAAATAGTGCTTTGCTTTCCAAGGTCACTAAAACCTCCTTCTGGCTAAATGCAATAGCCTAATCTGAGTCTTTATCTGATATCTCTGCAGTATTTTACAGTGTTAGCCACTTGCTGCTTTTTAAAACGATTTTTAGCTTCCATGAATTGGTATTCTTGGCTTTCTTTCTTCATACTGCTCTGATTCCAACTTCTCAATTCCTCTGAAGATTTTTCTTCTTCTATCTGACCTTAAAATGTAAGCATTTCATGAGTTTATATATACTCTCCCTGGATGATTTCATTAATTCCAACGAATTAAATAATTACCTTAATGAGAATTCCCAAGTATGTATCTCTGCCTCTGAAATCTCTCTTCTGAGATCTGGATCTATGTGACCAACTACCTATGAGACAGACGTTTTGATGTCCCTCAGGGGACTCAGACTGGACATAGCTTGAACTTTATTCATTATGTTCCCAGATACTCTCCTTTCTACATTGTCTATCTTTGTGAATGTTATCACCACCTACCCAGTTGTTCGAGATAGAAATTTGGTAATTATCCTTGACAACTTCCTCTAGCCACTGCTCTCTTTCTTCCCATTTATAATAAATCACCAACTGATATTAATATTACTCACTTTTCATGTTCTCTTCTCCCAAGCTCCTTACATTTTACGTTGATTACTGAAATAGCCATAATGGGTCTTTCTGCCTCCTGTCCAGAGCCCTCCAATTCACTTCCTACACTGCTACCTGAGTGGTCATATTACTGTTCTACGTGATCATATTACTACTCTACCTTCAATGGCTTTTCATTCCTCCAGGAAGAGAGAAGCTTGGTAACATAGTCTATGAAGCCCTGTATGACTTGATTAGATCTTATCTCTTCATCTTCCTCTCATTATTCCCTATCTCATACCCTATACTTCAACTTCTTGCATTTCCAAAAAGGGTCTATTTTCTCATCTCTAGGTTTGTGCCCATGCTACCCACTCTGATTAGAATGCCCTTCCTTCTCTTTGTTTAACTCAACCTTTCAGCCTCAGGTAGGAGTCACCTCTTCCAGGAAGTCTTTTCTGATCTCTAGCCCAAGGTAAGCACCCTTTTTATCTATCTGCCTTAACAGTGCCTCTTGATAGGCTCACTACTCCATCCTGTCCTCCTTCGGTTACTGATTTATCTGAGATAATCTGAGATGTGAGCCAGTGCTCATTTACTGGGCTCCCCAAGCCATGGTATGTTCCAGCTGGAGAAGATTACCCCCTCCTTTTGCAGATAAAGATTTGTCTGTTTGCAGCTTGCTGTCTTAAAGAAGGGAATCTAAACTTCCTGCTTTAGCAATTCAATAACTGTTTACCAAAGACCTGCCATGGGCAAGATCTTATGTGAGACATCTCCAGGGTATATAGAAACCTCTTTCTCAGATTGCTCAGTGAGGTAGAGGAGATAAAATATCTACTTAAATGAGTAGAATACAATCAGTAATGATGTACAGATAAAATGCTGTGAGACTTCAGAAGAGGGTGTGATAAAGGGCCTTGAGGTCACCAGGGAGGTCTAGTAAAGCCCTTATGGGGGCTGATGGTTGAGCTGAGCCTTGAAGATGAATGGGTGGAGAAGAAATGTGGAGGAAAGAGCATTCGGGGCAGAGAGGCCAATGAGAGGAAAGGCAGAGACTATTTTGAATTTTGAAGGGCATATTCTGCTATGTATTCATCTGAAATTTAGCAGGCCCTTTCACTGTCCTTTTTTTTTTTTTTTTTGTAATTATTGAAATTGTATAGCACCCGAATAATGGATCTTCTGCATTTCAAAGGTATATAGCATAGATATATTATTCTGTAGCATCATTTTACTTTGGCTGTCTGCTTATACCTAATGTTCAGAGAGGCAAAAATTTGGCAATATTTGTTTATTCGATGAAGAGTTATTGATCTTTGCTAAGGACTGGGTGCATAATGGCATCTATAGAGATAAATAAGACAAAAATCACTGCTTCCAAGAAATTGGTGTTGTAGGTATGGTAAGTGATAGAAAGGTTATCAGACGGTTAAAAAACAAGATAATAAATACTGTGGCGCAGGTATGAATAAGTTGGTATAGGAACTGAGTGAGCAAACAGAGCCACTAACTCTGCTTGTGGGAAAGAGAAACCATCAAAGGAGATATGAAGCTGATGAAGTAGGCAGGGGTGGGAAAGTGTCCCAGAGAGATACAATATGTACAGAGTGAATGGGAAGTGAGGAAATGGAACCAGGGTAGGGAGCTTTTTGTTCTTTTGTATATTTGCAACAGGGCTTCAGCAATGGTCAACCACCCCCCCCTCCCCCGCCCCAGCCCCAATATATATGTTCTTTAAAGGAGAGGAGACATAGAAACCGGAAAAAGAGAAAGGAGAAGCCCTGGTTCTGCAGATCTGACTCAGCAATTCACATGCTGTGTAACCAAGGAAAGTTACTCAATATCTCTGGGCATCTGTTGTTTGGGCGAGGGCCAGATGATATTTAGACTCCAGCTTAAACGATCTAAGACCCTGTTTTCCATGACTTTCCCTCTGATGATGAAACTAGACATATGTATATTGTTGGACACTGGATCAGATTTTTGGCTCAGTATTTGCTGAGAGATAAAACCTGTTTTCAGACATTTTTTTCCCATGACTGAACAGTGTTAGGTTTTTATCTGTGAGCAGTGGCTGTTCATCAGCTGTTTTCCTTAGAGCGAAGGAGGGATTGTGTGTGTGTGTGTGTGTGTGTGTTTTAACATTCTAACACCTTTCCTTGCTTCAATATCAGTACTGCTTATGAACTACACAATATTGTGATAAGAACTGAAATTACTCATTGACATTATCATGGGGCTATTTTGAAAACATTATCTCATGTTCATTTCCTAGAATATCATCAAGTCTCCACAATATCAGTTCCTTAAAAGAGCATGTTGTTTTTGTTCCAACTGAAGCCAAAAGATTTTCTTGAAATTTGTCTTCAGCATTACTGACTTCCTTCTCTAATACTGTGGCCAAAAGCTTAGCTTTTAGCGAACTCTTTGCCATAGCAGAATCTGATATAGTTTGCAGAATTGGACTATTTTCAGTAATTTCTTTGTTTTAATCTTTATGTAGATTATTTGCATTATAGATTACTTATGGCATATTTCAAATCCTGGACTGAATTTTTTTCATCATTACCTGTAGTTTTGTCACATTTTCCCCCATCCCCACCACCCAGCCAAACATCATGTACTCAGTTAAGAGAACTAATTATTCTTAATGTAAAACAAAGCATCATTTCACAGCTGAAGCTGTGAAATTGGCATTTTATATATTCCCAAAGGTAGAAAAAGAGCTTCCATATTATCTGAGAGTTTAGTTTGACATGTTTCCATTAATGTGGAAAAGTGATTTTCTGTCAGACACTTCTCTTGTCTGACTGAATCCTGAGACCAGATGAAGTGAGCATTCGTTAGTGTTTGTATGGAAGGAGTCTTTTAAGAGCTAAAGAATTCCAATTCTCTTTGCCTTTTCTGATATATTAATATTTTTATGCACTCATTTATTCAAAACATTTAATTCATTTTTTATGTTGCTCTCTAAATTGCTATGTACAAAGCTAATTTTAGACAGCATCCTTAAATAAGTTTAAAGCAATAATAGTTAAGCAGGGAGAGAGTCAGCAGTGTTTTATGATATCCAAAGGAAGGGGCACACACAATAAGAAAATTTGCAGCTTCCAGGAGGTCCAGGGGCTTAATGGCTTAGATTTCAATCATCAGAACTTAAGTCAGCAACAGTCTTGTCTCCATGCATGAGTCATAAATATTAGAATAGGCAATACGTTCAGCAGATGCTATGGAAGAGTTTGTTAACAGGGAAAATATGGGATGGCTATATCACACACATCAGCATGACTCCCAGAACTGAGTCTTTTAGGCCTGCTAATTTCTTTTTGAGTGAATTAATGGACATGAGTAAACACGTTAGGATATTGCAAGAGCATTATTAGCCCATGAGGAGGATTTCTTTCAAGTCAGATTGAGACTGAAACCAGCTAGCTAATGAATTTACTTACAGGATCATTTATGAGGCTGCTACAAAGAGAATTTAGCAATAAACAATTCTGCCAACTATTGACCTTTTTTTTTTTTTTTTTGCTGTAGCCTTTCTTTCTGTATTTCTTTGGAATAATACCTAATATGCAGTGATCAAGATTTTGCTTACCATTTAATATAGCACTTCTTAAAAGAACCTCTGCACAAAAGAATTTCTGTACATTTGGACATGCTTTTAAAGCTTATGTCAAGATAGTGCCTTGGATACTGCATTCATTTGTTATTTTTGAGATCGTCTGGATAGAAGAGGGGTGGGAATTTATGCAGATTTTTATTGAACACTGTTTTTAGATAGTTTTTTAAATATTTAATATATTGTATTTGCTAATTTAGGAAAAGAAAGTATTCTTTTGAGTTCTTGGTTAGTGTGGGCTATTATACTTGCCATTTTCTGGGTCCAGAGGGTACAAGACTGATAAAATAGGTAAATAGAAGTGAATGTAATTTCGGTATGGGGGAGTAAATGTGAAATTCCTCCCACCTTTCTAAGTTCTTTTGGCTTGACAAACAATCCAGTTATCATGAGGCATATTAACAGGAGAAAATAAGCAAATTTATTATGCATGTACTTGAATGGGACCAAAGTTTTTCCACCCTAAAACTGCCTTTTGGGATATTGATTTTAAGCTGATTATTAAGAAATAACAGACTCAGAAAGAATGTTTGACCCTCCCCATTTTCTGCTTAAGAGATTCAGATAAAAAAATCTACTCGGGAAAGAAATCTTAGCATAATCATCTTACCCTAATTTGAATTTAGTATGGTAAATAGGAAGGCTCTAGGCAGGGGCCTATTAACTAAATCGCCCCTATAGTATCCCGTTGTTTCTGGGTTGCCCAGCAAGAATTTGCTTGCCATGTGTGTTCTACTCTTCCTCAACTACCTGTAAATTACCTATTTCCTTCGAAATCTCAGACCCCTGCCTCTTTCTCCTTTGCCCATAATGACCTATAAACCTCAACTGCCCAGTGTATTTTGGGGTCTCAGATCTTATGATTCCCTACCCCGGCTCCCCCCCCCCCCCCCACCCCATATGTACATTCATAATAGACTTTGGACATTTTTTCCTGTTAAGCTGTCTCTGTTAATTTGATTATTAGCCCAGCTAGAAGAACTGAGAAGGTGAGAGGAAAAACTATTTTATTTTAGCTCCCACATATGTAATGAGGGGTCCATAAGAATGTGGGACTTGAGGACAGATTGGGCATTTAAGGCTTATATGACATTTTGAACTAAGGAGACGGGTGTGGTTTGGGACTCAAAGGGCAAGAAGGCAATTCACATGGAGATGGAAAAGCAAATGTTTGGTCACTTCTATTTGAAGCTGATTTCAGAATTACATGCTACTTGCTGAGACTTGTTTGCGCTACTTATCAACTGGGTAACCTCAATATCTCTATCTGAATAACGGCTCTAGGAAGTCTTAGCCCATAGAGTTCTTCTGAGAGTAAGATAATTTATATAAAAGTCCCTGCTACAATGTAAGGCCGTTAATATGACTCAGTAAATGTTGGTTGAATCTGAATCAGCAGCCTCACATAGTATTGGGTTGGTCTTTTCATGTCCACATTCATAGCAAGCTTAGGAGAAACAAGTGGTTGACTCTGTTGTATAATTCAATGATGACTTCCCTCCCTAAGTCTCTCCTCACCTTTGACTGCCAAGGTACATATCTGAGATAAATTTTTGCAGCTGTAGGCAGATCTGTATTAAATATTAAAGCACTCCGACTCAGGGCTGGGTGGGCATGGGTATGTGTGGTGATAGAGACTGTGGATTGCATAAACATAGCTACTATAACTTTGTGGCCTTCTGCTTTGCAGTCTCACAATCTACCCCTTTAGAGATTTCTTTTCCCTAGAGCTTACTTTCAACCGTCAATCAGATACCTGAGATGACTAGTTTTCTGAGAATAATTAACATAAACACAGTTGTTCCCAAGAATCAGGGATGGAAAATTAAGTAAAGGCTTGTTCCTTCTGTGTTTGAGAAGTATCTAGCTTTTTTCTCAGGAAAGTTCAGGGAAAGTCTGTTTTTGTCTTCTTTACTTTACATTTCTTGATAGTTTCCCCCATTGTACCCTCCTACCATTTCTCTGCTAAGATACATGTCGGACAGCTATTGCTTAGTGTTCAGAAGGTTCCCTGAGGCTCCTAGGGCCAGATGGAAAGACAGCTTCATCTTGCCAGTCAGCTTTAGGTGTTGGGTTGCCCTACGCATCACACCTACCAGGCTGGATATAGAATGGTGTTGCAATCCATTAGCGATGTATTCCATAGGCCCATGAGAAAGGAATAGAAACACATGCTGATCCTGTGCTTAGTAAATATAAGTACTCATTTAAAATTGATTGGGGAATGAGGAAAGGGAAATAAATTTGCCTGTATCCAAACCTGAATTTGTTTTTTGTATGTTAAAAGCTAAAGGGCTTTTAGTGGACTTTACTACATATTTCCATGTCGTTTTCAACAAGTATAATGAATCTTCATTTTCGAAATCATTAGTAAAGTGATCATGCCTTGTCCTCTATAAATATCGCTGCTTCTTCCCTTTCCCTTCCCCTTCTTCACTGTCATTACCCTAACTTCTATGTATAGAAAAGGAGAGAGGTCTCTTCTAGCTCAATAAACTCATATTGTAGATAAAGTGTAGGTTTTGTCTGTGAACATTATTGAAATATTATAAGATCTGAAACTTTGGATCCCAAGTTCTTCATGGTATTCTGCTGACACTTTTCAGAAAGCTGGTCTTGCTCTGCCTAGATCACATATTCTTTTCTGAGGTAAATTCAAAATCCTCCCATGATGGAGACAACTGGAGTGGCAACTTGAAATGCCTCTCGAGGCCAGGCAGGTGTAAAGAGGGCTAGCTATGGGAAGGTAGTAGCCAAAATGAGATGCTAAATAGCACTTGCCCCTAGACTGGAGAGCCAGAAGGCAGATGCCCATCTACACTCAGCTCCTGTTGATTGTTGTAGTGAACTTGGGGCCCAGAATTTCAAGAGCAGACATTTGAACATGTTTGTGGTTGTGCAAGCATGATGGGGGTAGCTATTACATGTCTGTGGACTGGATTTAGCCTCAAGGCCTTCAATTCCTGATATCTGAGCTAAATTAGGACGAGATCAATGGTGTTACAAGCAGGTGGTCAGAGATCTTTATTTATGGAATAAAAGGTGTATATGTGTAGGGGGTGGAAGCGGGTAGTCAGTGCAGAGAAGTGAAGTTTTGAGCCAAGTCCACTGCAGAAAGCATCCTAGAAGGTAGAATATACAGCAACAACAACAGCAGCAAGCTTAACTCTGTGCATAAATGCAGAGAAAACATACAAAGGAAAAAAAGCAGATAGGAAAGGAAAAGAGCTTACAAATTTTACAACTAGTATAGCAGAGCCTTTTTAGAAAGATTCTAAAGAATGTGGAATCACTGAATGCCCTTTAGAATATAGAAGGGCATGTTTGACAGTGAACCAGGAGAGAGAGAAACTGATTACTCCAAACTGACCAGAGCATTAACTTGTTCCTAAGAAGAAATTGGTGGTCTGTAGGTAGAGTATGCCTGAAATTAGTTGTTTAGGATGGTATACTTAAATATTTGATGATTATAAGTAATTCTCTAGAAGATTCCTTAGTATTAAAAGCCGCAGGTTGGTCTGCCAGTTGATTATGCCAAACCCCCAGATCATGGGACAAGGCTAGAAGGAGACTTAGGGGTCACGCAGCACCTCTTTTTTACAGGAGAGGATTCTGCACCCAGAGGAGTAAAGACTTAATCGATGTCACAAAGTTTATAATCCATCTGGGACTACAACCTACGCTTCTGCTCGAACCTAACCCTGAGCTCAGATCCTGACAGCAGTACTGTCCTAGTAGGTCTCCCTATCTCCTACCCACCCACCCAGTGAAGGGAAAATTCAGAAAGAGCAGAAAGGGGTGGGTTGGAATTACGAGCTAGCATTTGAAAGAAGACCAGGCATATTTGCTGTGCTCTTCCTTTTCTCATTCCTAACTTAGTGATGCCCGCAATAGATTCTTTGCTAAAATTATCCCTGATGAATAAAACGAAGTTCTTACATGTAGGTGGAATCTAGCAAAAAATTTTTTAAAAAGTCTTTTTATTCATGATATAAATTTATGTTAAGTTTCTTGTCTCCTTGAAATATAGGAGCTAATATCCCTATATTTAAGCATCTAACAAGGGCATATTCATCACGTTAGAACATAATTATTATGTTATTTTTGTGTGTGTGGTTTTAACTGAATATCTAGACTTAATTTTAATTAAAGTATTTTGGTTAGGGTAAGTAGTGAGATAAATGGAGAGCTATTGCTAACTTTTTTTTAGTTCTCTACTTTTGTGTTGTGGCTAATGATCTTCTAGCATAGGGATTCCTAACCTGTTATTCCATGACAGCACACGCCACTGAACTTCTAAGCTTCACCAAGGCAGAGATTCTCAAGGGAAGAAGGCCATGCATACCCACCCCACAAGTGTATCCGAATCTGATGCACAGTGGGCTGGATAGTAGAAGCCTAAGTATTTTGAAAAAGCACCCCTCAAAGAGTTGATACCATTCTTACTGGGAGGTGTGTTACTCTCTAACTCTGAGAGTCTTTAGATTGTTGGTTTCCATCTGGGGGTCATGGCTTAAATTAAAATGACCAAGGACCGAAAAGGATTGTCCCCAGCCTCCTGGCCAAAGGAAGATCTTATGGAGACTTTACGAGCTACAATGTGTGTGTGTGTGTGTGTGTGTATGTGTGTGTGTGTGTGTGTGTGTGTGTGTTAGGAAGGCATTAAAGGAAGAATATCCTAAAGTAATCATGAACTCAAAGAGCAGTCCTCACTGTCATCAGCCACTCCAGAGGGTAAAGGGAATTTTCCTCTCCTGATTGTGAGCTTCCATGATTTACCAGCTGACCACCAGACTTTCAGAAGCACCTTGGTCTTATTTAGTTTCTCTCTGGTTCCTTGAGGATTGAGGGGATAGATTAGAAAGAAAGAAACAGATTAGTCAAACATCCTAAAGATAAGTGGTTGATTTGATTATCCTAAAGATAAGTGGTTGATTTAATTAATTAATAAGTGGTATCTTGATTATCAGTGTTGTATGCAAATTTTGTCTGCTGCGAAAATACAGTAGGCCCTTCCTCTGATTCAACCAACTGTAGATTGAAAATGTTTGCAAAAACAGGTTATACCATTGCTGACATGTACACTGTAGTTACGCTTACAATGGTTGCTTGAGTCTATACTGAACATGTATAGACCTTTTTTCTTGTCGTTGTTCCCTAAACAGTACAGTATGACAACTATTTACTTAGCATTTACATTGTATTAGATATTATAAGTAATCTAGAGATTACTAGATTACAGGAGGATGTGTGTAGGTTATGTGCAGAAAGTAAATTATTTTATGTAAGGCACTTGAACGTGCATGAATTTGTAGCTGAGTGGGGTCCTGGAATCTATCCCCTGTGGATACTGAGGAACAAATGTAGCTATAATAATGTGTCAGTGTAGTTCATCGATTGTAACAAATGTACCATTCTGGTGCAGATGTTGATAATGAGGGAGGCTTTATGTGTGCGGGGGCAGCGAGTGTATGGGAATTCTCTGTACTTTCCTTTCAATGTTGCTGTGAACCTAAAACTACTCTAAAAATAAAGTCTATTAAAAAAATTAGTATACCTTCTTCTAGTTCCCTTTAAGCACTAGTGTCCTATAACTTTGTAGTTACTTATGGTGAGAAAGAGTTGGGACCTCTGTGCTGGAAGGAGTATGCTGACACATTCCTTTTCTCTTTCTTCCCTACTCTGCCCACCATCTCCCACTTCTTTATAGAACTGCCGGCTTTGAAATCCCTTGCCCTCTCTCTGAGGTTCACTTATGTTCAAGAGAATGCCTGGTATGTAGCAGGTGGTCAATCCATTTCCGAATAAAGGAAGGAATGAATGACCCTGGCTTGGAAGTTATGAGCCTTTGGGTGACATTAACTTACACTCCAAACTCGAGGGACTTTTTTTTTTTTTAATGTGTTAGGAGAACTCGAGCAATTTGGGGATTTTTAACCCATACATATTTGTTAGGGGCTAAAATGATTTCTATTTTTAGAATAGGATGTTATAAATGGAAAACGATTTTAGAGGTTATCTAATCAAGCACTGGCATTTCTTAGATGAGATTTCATGTGTCTGTGCTCCTGTGTGTTTGAGGAAACAGGTCAAGAGAGGTTTACTGATGTGTTCAAAGTCACAGAGCTGGTAGAGAGCCAAAGCTGGTGTTTTAAAGCCCTGTTCTTCTGGATCCTAGTAGCACATTTGTGACATGGGTTTTTTCAGAGAAAACCTAACCTTGGGAGGTGTACTGGGAGGTGATAAATGCCACATTGGTGGTGCCCTTCTATGGGAATGTGGATGTAATGTGTAATTTTTCTTTATCATCAAGCTAATTTTTACTATGGAGAATATTTTTACTTCTAGGGAGGGCTATGTGGCTTCATTTTGATCCTGAGCTGACGTCTTAATGAACTTCTAATACACACACACACACACACACACACACACACACACACACACACGCATGCACACGCACAAACACATATTTTTTCTTCAATTGGCTGACATCAGGGGATTCTGAAAGTGATTTTTCGTAACTTCAGATTCCTACTGAGAGAAGCAAATTTAATAAGTTGGGGCCTGCTGATAACCTATCAAACATTAAGTTTTATCTTCATGATCAAAAAGGGGTGTGAGTGCAAACACTTATCTTAGATTCATCTCAATTAAGCACTTTCCTCACGATTGGCTTGCAAACATTGCCTGGCTGGTGGTGAGAGTCTGCTAACATGTATGTTGGCAACAGAAACAGAGCAGGCAATCAGTTGAAGTGAGATCTTCAAGGGTGTCGGATGTCATTAAGAGAAGACTTGAAGTCCTTTGGAATTAAATGGAGAGAGGTTGAGTTAATTTTACGTTTAATTCTCTAGAAAATATTTTTATATTTTCTTGCCATCCTTGCTAAATCACTGTTTTTCTGCCTGCCTACTGCCTCTCCTCACCCCAACATCATAAAGTAGCTTTGGAAAAGAAATAATTAATGTTAACTGTGGGGGCCTTTTGGATATTTGACTTGATTGACGCAGAAACTGAGTCAATGAGGTGGGTGATCCATGACAATGATTTAAGAAATAGGAAACCTATAGGGGCTATTTTAGACAAAATAGTAATGGTGGGTGGGCTTCTCGCCTTTTCCTGATTATTCCTTATCACTTCTAGAAAGGCACTGAGGATGTACTTTACACTTTAGCATTAATTACATTAATTTCACCCCCTTATTTTTTTGCTTTTTAAGAAAGAACTATCTAAGACTCTAAATTTTTTGGTCTCATGTGGCTTTCTAAAATCCATTGTAAAAGTCCAAGGAAAAGTCTTCTGGGTTTAATTGAGATCTGATTAGATTCTAGCTTTAGTATTTTCCTCTCTCCCTCCCTCCCTCCCTCCCTCCCTCCTTTCCTTCCTTCCTTCCTTCCTTCCTTCCTTCCTTCCTTCCTTCCTTCCTTCCTTCCTTCCTTTTCTCCTCTTCTTCTTTTCTCTCTCTGTTCCCGTTCTCCTTTCTTTTCTATCAAGAGAGGAGATGGAAGGAGAAAGGTGAAACTGGAAAATGTGCTTTGTAAACTCTTTATCCCTGCTAAGATGTAAATATATTGCAATTAATCAATAATAAAATATAGACTCTTCAATAAAAACAATTTCTCTTCTCTGCTTTTTGTCAGGTGGGTACCTAAGGCTTGGCCAGAGAAATTCTGTGGTGCTTCAGGCCTGATGTTTATTCTAGGGGTCCCTCTTTCCTCCCTGTGAAAAGGCTAAGGTTGGAGAGCTCAGGCTTTTTTGCAGCTTCCCATGTGAGGGTTTGGGACTTGGAGTCCTGAATGTCCCTCTCCTAGAGGCAAGAGAAAAGGGGCAGTCTCCATGTAGGCTGCTCCTTCAGCCCCCACTGTATATTGAGGACTGTCTGAGGTGGTGATTATACCACCAAAGCAAAATGTCCTGTTACTTCCCTCTCTAGCCTGCTCCCCTACATGAGCCTCCTCTACCATGAGCTTGGTCCATGGGAGGAACTCAAAACCTGTTGGTTGAATGAGATATTAAGAGGCACTTTTTGGGGAGTTTTTTTTTTTTTTTTTTAAGATTTGTCCTTTATTGGTGATAATTATATCAACAATAATGAGCAAGATATGGAAGGGTTAGATAAAAGCAAGTGAACTTACTTTTTTTTTTTTTAACAGTAAGGCATATTTATATTTATGCTATGTGCTCATCTCCTATAGTTAGATTTCTTTCTGTCACTACATATTTGACCCTATTTACCCTGCCTATCTCCCCCCTCCCCTCTTTTCTCTCCCCTCTGGTAACCGCTAGTCCTTTTGGGAAGTTTTGAAGCCATTTCCTTAATTTCTCTAAAGTTTTCTTCTGGCACTTCCTGGTTTGTACTATGTGTTTTTTTTAATCCCCTCCACCCCTTAGCAGTTCTTTCACCCTGAAAATATAACAATGCATTTGTGATAATATGTAGATGTTTATGCTTTTAGTGAGAGAGCATTAAATACTAGAGAAATAGAAAGGTTTTTTTTCTAGATATAATTTAAAGCAGGATTTTAAAAAATGCTAGTTTCAACCTATTAGTGGGTTGTCAACTCAACAGAAAGTCATGCACCACTTAATGACAGAGATACGTTTTGAGATATGCATTCTTAGGGGGATTGATCATTGTGTGAACATCATAGAGCAGACTTACACAAATCTAGATAGTATAGCCTACTACACACCTAAGCTGTGTGGTATAGCCTATTACTTCTAGGCTACAAACCTTTGCAGCATGTTACTGTACAAAACAGTTGGAGATTAAATCGAGCACAAGGAAAAAATGGCACGATCGAGAGATGTGAGAACACGAGATATATGAGGCTGCTGCTTATGTAACATGGCATAATTTTATAGCAAATTTTTTTTTAAAGTAGAAAGAGCACACTCTAAAATAATAATAAAAGGAAAAGTATAGTAAGTACATAAACCAGTAATAGTCATTTATTATCATTATTAAGTATTATTATGTGCTGTGCATAATTATATTGCTATACTTTTATATGAATGGCAGTGCAGGTTTGTTTATACCAGCATTATCACGAACATGTAATTATGTAAGAGTAATATGTTATGCCAATGCCATGGCGTTATGATGTTACAACATTATGATGTCACTTGGTCATAGGAATTTTTCAGCTCCATCTTACAAAAACATTGCAACGAGGCACGTGACTATAGTGGGTTTCAATTTGCAGCAGCATTTTTTTTTTAAAGGAAAATATTGAATAGAAAATAGCAAGGGTGAGTACTGTTTTGTGAAACTTCTGTTTCCATTACACATCCATGGGATAGCACGTGCTGGCATGTGTGATGTGAAGTCTGTTTCTTATAGTGGGTCCATAGAGTTTGAAGCTATTGATTTAAGGTATTCATGCTTTCTTGATTTGATTAAAGTAGCAAATGCTGTCTTTATGAGATCTTAAATCACTGAACTTACATTTCCAGAGAAACTACTTCACATGATCAAAAGTAAAAACTTAATAGATAAAAGAGCTAAAGTAAGTAGTTTAAATATCTATCTATATTAATTGTATTAACACTGAGCCAGTGGGCTTATACAACCAGCTCTCCACTGCTCCAAATTAAGAGTTA
Organism: Pteropus vampyrus; assembly: GCF_000151845.1. Taxonomy (NCBI): domain Eukaryota; kingdom Metazoa; phylum Chordata; class Mammalia; order Chiroptera; family Pteropodidae; genus Pteropus; species Pteropus vampyrus. The sequence continues at coordinate 9,735,706 of NW_011888790.1, read as the reverse complement.
GCTGATCACATTTTGCAAAAACATCATCTGCTTATGTAAAATATTCTTTTGTATTGAGAACATATCTCATATATGTTCTCAATACAAAATATGATATTTTTGTATCGTATCAAAACAGATATGAGAACATACTAATTTGGTTACCAATGGAGATAGAAGGGGCTTTTTACTTACCCAAGAGAGCCCTGGAACAAAGTTTTATCTGGATCAGGGTATTAAATTGTGTTGGATACATGTGGGTGGAGGCAGAATAGAATTTAAAAGTAGCGTCAACCTCCTGGTGACAGGCTCTGTTCCTTTTGCAGCCTCTCAGCTGACTTGTTCATTGGGCACAAGATAGGTGACTCCCTGACGTTCTTATCTGGTCAGCTGGTTATCTGAATGGGGACTCTCCAGAGCTCCTAGAACTTGTGGAGTGGGGTTGTGTCATAGGAACTGCACCCTGGGCTGGTGTTCACAGCTAGAGTGGAGGGTGGCAGAGTTGTGCCTGGCTCTGCTGGGAAGCTCATCTCAGACTGTAACTAAAAGCATGAAGCTGGCACTGGAATTGTTGGAAAAGCTGTAAAAGCACCACACATGGCTGCCCCCTTTCCAGTGTGCAGTGCCCAGACCTGAGCTACTATTTAGTCTGACAAGGATGGAGGTTTTCCCCTTTTGGGCAATCTGCCCTGTATTGTACAAAGGACAGCACAAAGAAGCCAATTGATTTATAGATTCTTTTTAGGGAAAACAAAACAAAGCAAAGCAAAACAAAAACTCAAATGAAATTTCAGCTATTTTACATCTGAACATGGAAATAGTGCTGCATGTTTAGATTCATAGCTTTGGAAATTTCTCCTGTTGTCTAAGGTCTTGTCTTTAGACAGGCTAGTGGGTAAAGAGCATTGAAGCTCATTGAAGCTGTTTTTATTCTTATTCTGTTCAAGAACTAGGCCACTTGGCCCTCTTAGACAATATAATGGATCCCCAGACTCAGGAGTCAGCAGATGGCATATGAAAATATATTGGTGTTCTATTTGGAAATTGACCTTTTAATTTTGTTCTTATTTTCCCTCTTCCTTTCCTTTAGCCTTCCTCCTCTTCCCCCAACCTGTTATTTGAGAGGGCAGGGACAAAGAAATGCAAGAGGAAGGCTGTTGGTGATCTCCCCCACCTCCAGCAAGTGATAGCACATCCCTGTGCTTCTAGTATAGATGCCTCTGCCAGTCCAACTCCTATTTTTCATGTGCAGCTCTAAAAAGTAAAGTAAACTGACATCTCATTATGGGGGGAATTCACCTCAAGTATGAATATCAGAGGTGAGGCTTTGACAGGAAAATGCCTCCTATCTGCTCTCTCCAAGATCCTAGCCTTTATTCCGAGACCTTAGAACTCTCATTGTTGCTGACTGTGGTTAGTGAGAGAGTGGAAAAAGAGGAGGCACGTTAAATGCTATGGATGGGTCCACAGTACTTTTCACTCAGTAGAAGAAACTGGACACTTGTGAGGGAGAGGGGGATGGATCAGTTATGCCTTGATCATTAAGTTGCTGGAATAACTAGGCCTCTCATTTTCTTGACATCCTGTTATTTGGTCATTAACCCTACTGCCCAGGAATTGAGTGCTAGAAGAAAGAGGGAATGAATTAAATAAAGTAAGGGCAAAATGGGTGAACGTGGTTAAATAGGCACAGACTTTCAGTTATAAGATAAACAAGTCCTGGGGATATAATGTACAGCATGGTGACCATAAAAAATTAAAAAATAAAAACTACAAGTGAGTATTTTCATTGGAGAGTAGACAAATCTGATTCTACTTAATAAAAGAGCGTTTGGCTCAATCTTTTTCCCTCCTATGGTAAAAGGAGGGTGTCTCCTTATTCTGTTCTTTACTTTCCAGCCACTGCATTCTAGTAATCTGATTTCTCAGGGTATTTGACTAGTCAAGCGTATTCTGATGCCAGTTACTGAGGCTAATTGAGACTTGGTTGTATGCCTGCTCATTATTTTGCTTACTTCCTAGTCTAAAAGCAAGAGCAGTTGCTCACACTCCAGAGTTGGGCCAGGAAGTAGCATCATACGGGATGACTCAAGGTGTGAGGAAGGCTCTCTCCCCAGTATCTTTCCCACCACCCAATCACATCACCTGAAATTGTACCATTAGAGAGTTATTTATTTGGGCTAAAACGTAGCCTTATTTTTCCCATAGAGAGGTAATATCATATATATTTTTTAAAGTTGTTCATTTTTCTACATTTTTGAAATTGGTATATGTTACAAATGATAATTATAGTGGGTTTTTTCCCCCACTGAAGTTTTATTAACTTTATAATGCATTTTCAGTAGATGGTAGCTTAGAATGTTAAATATGATATACTGAGCCATGATTAGCTAGTTAATCATATCTAAGTGTAAATTATTTCAGATTTTTTGTTTCTGGAAAGTCACCTGAAAAAAAGTGCTATACAGAATTAGGAATGCTAATATAGTTTTTAAATTAATATTTATTGAGCACCTTATAATATGCCAGGCTCTGTTTTTATTAATATCATCTTACTTGATATTTAAAATAATCCTATAAGGCAGGTATTACATTTTGTTATTATTATCATTATTATAGAACTCTGGCTCAAATAATTTGAATAGCTTTCATTTATTTATTAACAAATATTTATTGAGGATCTACTAGGTACCAGGCATCCTTTTAGACCAAGGATTCAGAGGTGAATAACAGGCACAGTCTCTTCTCAGGAAGCTAACTGTGATAAACAAGCAAACCAGTAATTGAGATAATGTCAAACATTAAGTGCTATGAAGAAAATAAAACACAGCGTATCAGGGAATTACTGATTGTTATGGGAGGGGTCAAAATTATATAGGTGGAGGGGACAGCAGGTGCAAACCACTGAAGCTTTGCTTAAGACTTTGTGACTCTTCAAGGTCAGCCAACTAGTGAATGGCTCTGGGTTTTAATCCATTTCTGGAATAGCAGGGGGGTGGGTGGAAAGTTTTACTTATTCAAGGTGAAGCCATGAGAATTATCAGAGCATGTTATTTGAGATATTTGCAGACCTGGAATGGTGCCAGGACACCTGGGCTGCAAGGTCCACCCCCCACACTGGGAACTCTAGAGACTTCAGAGGAAGTACTTAATCATTTCTGGAAATGGGATTGTTCTTTGATGTTTTCTCATTCTGTTTGCCTGCCGACCACACCAGAATCAGACATTTTAAAGGCCTCTCTCGCCTAATGAACTAGATGCTTTGGAGAAATCTGCCAAATAATAGAAATATTTCTCTTTCAGCTTAACTGCTGACCCAGACTAGTCAGAGAAATGGCCTTTCAAAGGATAAATCTATGAAATTCCATTTCTGGGGGCAAGTGCCTTGATTTGCATTGAGCATTGTTGTAAATGTCAACTGTCCAGCTCCCACTGTCAGCCTGAATGGCCATCAGTGTTTATCCTCCCAAGAAAACTGCACCGACTTATTTAGTGCACGGTTGGTGGCTGTGAGGCCATACTGTTTCTTGTTAATCTCAATCATGCCCCTTTTATCTGTCCTCCTTACTTTTTCTCCTGCGAGCCACTTTCAGATTTTCCAAAGTTATGATAAAATGCTGACTTCTTTGCTTAGCTGGGCTGTTAGTTTTCCTGGGCTACTCTGCTGAGCCGGCATTCCTGGGGCCGATCCTGTGGAAGGGCAGGGAGGGTAGGAAAATGTAAGCTGGTGGGAGAATGTGAAGTAGTTGACGAGATTGAACAAAGGGTCAAGTTGTGGTGGTTTCCTTCCATTGCAACTAGAGAAGATATGAAGAGCCCAGGGCACAAAATTACTCCAAATGAAAAATACCGGAATGTATGTGCTGTCTCGTTTAACCCTTTACCCCCAAGACCTAGAACGTAGTAGGTGTTGAATAAATACTTAGTGAATGACTATCATGGCAAGTTGTCTCTACTCGCTTAACCATACTCCCCATGGCCTCTGCAGTTTCTTTCTCATTGAATGCTGCTGGGCTTTTGCCAGTTGTCTGTGCTTGAGGACAGGGTTGAGACTAGAAAAGGAGGGTCTGCTGGTCCTATTGCTGGGCTCGATTGGCTGCAGCTAACGTGTCTCTTTTTCCAGCTGCAGAGCACTTTGTGTGTGATAAATGATACAGAAACCTGCCCCTGACAGCCAACTGGCCCCTTACCAGTTCTTTGTAAATACCAGCCAGAGGCGGCTCTGGTCCTGTGCCAGGCTAGAGACAGCAAGAGCAAATCTTGCAGGTTCTTAGTTCTCACAAGGTGCTCATCATACCTCTACTGGTGTTGTCACAGCTCCAGATACTAGTTGATGAAGTCTTTGTAATTTTCCTTCACAAAATCTACAAAGGAAATGTCATTCTCTCACTTCCCTTTGCCTGTATGTTTGCCTTGGCGGAGGATTCTTTTGTGTTCCTCTCTTCTCCACCCTCATCTGTTTGATTCAAAATGTTCTCTCCTCCTGGTTACTTCTTATTCCTGGAGGTACAAAACACAAGTTTGGCTTGATAGAAACTTCAAGAGGATGTGTTAGGTCTCTGAAGGGGTCTAGATTGACAATTCTGTATGTCTTAGAGCCTATTTTATCTATCCTTCCATCAAGCTGCATTATACTGAGCCAGTCTAGAAAAGAGAACTTATAAACATAAAATGCCTTGTCCAATGACTGAGGGGTTATGCTACCATATTTCATGACTTCTGAGACTTAGAGACTTTCATACTTTAACACCTCAAATTTCGTGAGGAATCTTTCTTAAAATGTAAGCACGCATCAATTGACAGTGTTTTTTTCTTTTCTGGTAGTAAATTTTTAAAAATGATGTCTCTTACAATAGATGAAATCTTAGATTTTATTAAATAAGGCAGTTAATTTTGGCCAGAAATGTCTCAATTTTTGATAAGACTATTTTTTTAAGAGTAGTTTTAGGTTTATAACAAAATTGAGAGAGAATTATAGGGATTTCTCTATTCCCCGTGTCACCACACGTGCACAACTTCCCCCATTCTCTACATCACTCACCAGAATGGTACTTTTTTTTTTTTTAAATGAAGAATGAAGTTGCATTGACAGATCATAATCACTTGAAGTCCAAGAGTTTACCTCAGGGTTGTACATTCTATAGGTTTGGACAAATGAGTATGATATCCATCCATCACTGTAATATTATTCAGAGTATTTTCACTTCTTTATTTACCTCTCTTCCTCCC
>NW_011888790.1:9711296-9729343 GCF_000151845.1 Pteropus vampyrus | reverse complement strand
TTTGATATTAACATTTCAGACTAACCTATGAGCAAAATTTCTATAATCAACCTATTTTTGAATGTGTCCATAATTGTAATCATTATTTTAAATATATGTGGATAGAGTTCTATAAAGGAGGAAAGGAGCCAGAAGTGAGAAAGCCTGGGTTCTAGTCCTGCTTTTGCTTTAACTAATTATAAGAACTCGCAGAAGGTATCGCCTTTTAGCCTCTCCTTTCTTGGCTATAAAATAATGGGTTTGCAATGATGGCAAGGGCTTTAATTTCATAGCTGCCTTTTCTCTCCATGGGTCTATACTCAGAGCCAAAGGTATAGGCGGGGGCACAGCAAGTCTGATTAATATCTCTTCGGAGTGAGGTTATGTCATAGTGACTTGTGAGAACCTGTCATGCTAGACCAAATTAATTTTCTTTGTAAGATATGATCCCATAATGTGAACATATAAGAAGAGTTAATAGTTATTGAGTGCTAGCATAGTGCTGGGCACTAAGTGGCTTGAATTGTGTCTCTCCCTAAAACCTTGAAGTCAAAACCCTCAGTACTTATGGATGTAACCTTATTTGGAAATGGAATCTTTGCAGATGATCCAGTTAAGATGAAGTCATTGGAATGGGCCATAATCCAACATGAATATGTCCTAATTTAAGTAGGGAAATTTGTACACAAAGACCAACATACATACAGAGAGAACACCATGTGAATTGAAGATGAAGGCAGAGACTGGGGTGATGCATCTATAAGCCAAAGAACTGCAGTGATAGCCAGAAAACCACTAGAAACTAGGAGAGAGGCATGCAACAGATTTTCTCTCACGGCATTCAGGAGGAACCAGTCCTGCCAATGCCTTGGACTTCTAAGCTCTAGAAACATAAGATAATAAATTTTTGTTAAGTCGATCAGTTTGGGGGACTTTGTTATGGCAGCTCTAGAAAACTAACACATTTCTGTAGATACATTAAATCATTGGAGTCTCACAATGACCTTATTCACTTTTTCCCCAAGGTGATAGCATGAAAGCACAGAACAAAAGAAAAAGTCCTTCTCTTGTCGGATTTACATTCTAGTGAAGGAGGCCAGATGAAAAACAAACAATTAAATGTCATATATCAGAATATGAGACATATCATAGGAAGAAGTTAGGCATGAAAAGGGAGACAGAGTGTATTTGGAGAAGGGCAGCATGAGGTTACTCTTTTCTGTAGAGTAGTCAACAAATATTGTGTAGAAAGAGTACTGCAACTTCCCAACAACTCACATGAAGGCAACTCCTGGTGTGCTCACCAAGCAAGTGCCTTTATTCGTCTGTTTGGGGTGTGGCAAAGCTTAGATTCATGGAGATATTTGCTCAAGGTTATACAGACAGCAACTGGGGTAGTTGAAATTTAAAGAGCTCACCCTCTTATTCACCATAAGGGCCTTTTAGACACTCTTAATCTCTATTGATTTCAGTGTGATTTTATGTTTGTTCAGCCAGAGTCTAATTTCAGCGTTACTACAATTAGGTAGAAAATTTACTTGACGACCCTCTCATAAGCAGTTTCCAATGATCTGGCATCAGTGTGAGGAGGTGTATGTCAAATGATCTTATCATCCTAGGAGTCACTGATATCTTGACTGATGAAAGACATTGAGGGTGTGCTTAATTAGCCTGTCGGTAATGCTGCATCGAACAGAACAATCGATAGTACTAAATAGGAAGCACAGTCATAGGCAAACAGGACAAAAGACAATGATACGAGGGTGAGAGTAGGTACTTAGGAAACCAAGCCATAAAAATCATTACAGGACCGGCTAGTCACAGTCATTATACTGAAAGATCTGTGGGTCAGAGATGATCATTAGATGAATCAGCAACACCATGTCACTGTGGGAACAGAGTTAAGGCCAGCCAGGACAGACTAATTCTTCCTCCATGCTCTGAGTACTTTAATCTCTTATTAGTGTGTTACAAATACTACTGCCCACTGAACCTAAAAAGGAAAATATTTTAGTTTAAACAATAAAATTGGAAAAGTTAAAAAATAAGACTCAGTGTTAATGCTTGTTTGAAGAAAGGGACATTTTCATGCACTCCTGTTGGGATTCTGAATGACACTACCTATCTATCTACAGGGCAATTTGACAACATATTTTAAAAGCTTTCACTGTGAATATCTTTGGAACAGTTGTAATTTCAGGATTTTTTCCCTCTAAAGAAATCACTGGAGTGGTATGAAAAGATTTAGTTACACAAGTGTTTATTGCAGTATAATTTATAATAGCAAGATTCATAGGTTCGTATGGTAGAATATTATGTGGCCATTAAAAATATTACTGCTAAGTGAAAAATTTTAACTATTTTCAGGTCACACACACTTTTGGGAAACTGATGAAAGCAATCAACCCCCTACTTGGAAATAAAGCACATATGTACTTACATAAAGTTTTATAGATAATTTTACAGACTTCGTGGACTATGTAAAGTCCATGGACATACTTAGGTCAAAGACTACTGCTCTCTAGTAAAGAGTAGTAATTAGTGACATGGGAAAATAGTCACAAAAGCACTTATGTGCATTGACATATGAGACTGAAAAGATACGTATCAAAATAGTTATATTCTTCGAAAAATAAGATAATGGGTTTTAAAAAACTTCTTTGGGATTTTCAATATTTTTCTAATTTTCCACCATAAAATGTATTATTTCAATATTATTTTAAAGAATATGTAATATGGAGTAAAAAAAAAAAAAAAACAACACCAGAGTCTTAGAGAAGTCCCCAAGAAATGTAACAAAAATGACAGATGACGAAAAGTACAAAGGAATAGTAATATGTTGCCAATGGTAATAGGAACCCCTGTGAGGAAGGCACAAAACTGTTTTCTGTGCTCATGGAATATTTAAGGGGATTTAATTTAAACTAAAGGTTATGTTTGGTTAGAAAAGAGAATTTCTTTCCTGTCAGTGCTGTAAAATACTGAGCTGGGGCACCCAAGGATGAGGTAGAACCTCTGTCCATGGAGATGCAAAAGGTGTAGCAAAAGATCATTGATCATGTCATTTAAGCATCCATCTCCCTGAGGACATGAAACAGAATCAGATGATTTATCTAGAGCCCTCGTGCTTAATTTGTTTGTTTTCAAAGCAGAGTACACTGGTACAAAAGAGGGAGAGGTGCTGTTGGCCCTCAGTGATCTGCTCCATCCCCACATCCTACACTGATGCCTCTTCTCATACACCCGATCACATGGGGCAGTGGTGAGTGCTGCTTCTCTAATAAGGTGATTTGGATTTCCTATTATAAATATTGTCTACCAGGGGAATTGGTGACTTAATTTCAAGATAGTTGAGATTCATTTTTATGCCTTAGTCTAATCCACATTTCTAAGTGAATTATATAGTAGAGAGTCTGGTCAAATAAGGTTATCTTCCATGCTCATAATTCTTAATGTTAATGACCTCTCTGGAAGAAAGTACTCTGTTTATTGGGGAGAGTGAATCCCCTGGAGAGCTGCTGAATCTCTAATCCACTCTGTAGGCTTGGCAATCCTTTGACCTTATTATTTCTTGTTTCTTATCATGTTTACCATTCTTTTTATGACCCCAAAGTACTGCTGCTAAAAGTATATACCTTAGAACAATTCAGTTTCTATAAAAGACTGTATGGATTGAATATAATTGTACTGTACACATGTGCACACATACATATGCACACATAAACACATACACACACATTTGTACTGCATGTATAGATGTAAAAATAGGCAATATAGTGTCATGGGTAAGAGCATGGGTCTGTTGACAGATTTCTGAGTTGTGCTCCTGGTTCCACCATAGCCCTGTGAACTTGAACAACTTATTTAACCTTGATAAACTTTAGCTTATCAAAATGAGAATAATAATGGTTATTTTCCTGATGGGGTAATGGTGATGATTAAATGCATTAATACAAGCACAATGATTATACTATTGCCTGTATACAGTGAGTGATTGCTAGTGGTATTAACACTCGCTGCATGTCAGAAGGTTTGTGAGAGAGACTCTGATTTATTGTCTTTCCCAGTTCCAGGTCATGAAACTTTTGCTTGTTTCTAAGGCTATCTTACTGGTCTTCAAGGCTGAGCACCATAGACTTCTTGGGAGTATAGAGTATCTTTTCAGATCCATAACTTCACAGTCTAGTTGATTATCTCTTTACATATTCTCTGCCTTCCAATAGGAAACCTGAATTCTTCTGCGATTCTTGTTCCCTGGGATCCCAGACTTTCTGACATTTACAGCTGAGACAAAATTGAGTATATCGAGATGTTGAAAAGGACACCTCACAGAATCATGGATGGGTGTATCTCCCTTCACAAAGAAGTAAAATTTCTAAAGTTGTATATAAAGAAAAAATTTGTAAGTCAAATATAAACTTGTTGATATAGTTTTCCCTTTCTTGGGTAAAGATTTTGCCCTATTCTCAAATAATGCATCAAGTAAACACAGATAACAATACCCTCTATTGTATTAGGCACTATCAGAAATCTTGGAAGTTATTAAAGAAGTAGAAATCTTATTTGTCTCTATAGAGTCCATGTTTTAATTGAGAGTCAGGGAAAATATAAATTATGTTTTTCCCCCCAATGTTTATGAGCCTGTTTTGATTGCTCTATACTTGTGGAGAGTAGAAATAGTCTGTATTAAACTTCACAGTTTGAATTTCAGAAAAACATATCTAAAATATTTTTACTTTTTTTGATTTCCTAAAGGTTGCTTGTCCTGGATTTACTGGGACAGCTTCTATTTCATATTATTTCATTCTATTTAATAAAAGTGATGTATTAAATCTGCAACCGGTGAAACTTATGTAGCCTTCTACAACTTTTCATGCAAATCAAAAACAGAACAACAACACACCTTCATGGACCTGCAGTTCTGATATCTGGTTCTGAAAATATGGTCTTTTGGACTCAGGGCCCTTTTGATTTCATGGGCTTCTTGAAAATGTTACTTAGAAAAGGAGGCCAGCATAGTCTGACAGTCTCCTTTGAGGTGAGGACAATGCTTTATTATTCATGCAGAGCTTCTGGGATTGAACAGAGCCTTTGGCACAGTCCATCAGGGTGCATCGTGACCTCTGTACCGTGATTGTTGGCCTGTCAGCTTTTCCATCTGTCAGAGAGAACTGAGAACAAAGTTTGAGTGATCTTTCCATTGTTTACCCCTGGCTCCTGCTTCCTCTCCTCTCTGCTTCCCACAGCTGCTCCATTGTCCTCCACTGGTTAGCTTCCTCACCTGGGACATTTTGAAAACTGGATAGTCCAGGGATGGGGCAAGTCATTGTTGAATGTCTGCCCCCGGTCAAAGGAAGACTCTCGACAGCCTCTGCTCTTTTTTATTTTGAAGGAGATGACAAGAACATTGCTAGGCATTGTGTCACAATGTAGGTTTGGCCTGTAGTGCCCCAATTGTGAAATCTGAGAAGCAGAGAGTGCATTGTCCTTGGACTGACAATTCCTTAGCTGGCCATGCATGTATGTATGTATGTATGGTTCTGACTTTAGGCCATAAAGCTCAAAGAAATTTTCCTGCTTAGAATTTAATTGTACAAATAATAACTTTAATGCCATATAAAAAGGATACTTTGATGGCTGAAAGAAAATCTTTAGGGCTGACCTGATCCCTGAAGTTAAAAGAGGAGGGGAGAAAGGGCAAGTCAAGTGTTTTCAATCTCTCCAGATCTGTGTTCTAGTTCTGCAAACTCTTATGGTTCACAAACTGTATCTGCTCTAAAACATTTTAGAAATCTTAGCACAAAACATTCTCTAATAGGCTTCACAGTCAACTCAAAATAATTTCCCTTAATTAGGTATAATGGATTGTCTGATGAACTGTACAACTCTCTGTTTGGTCTGGCAGAGGTAATTAGCCATGAATAATTACACTTGGCCATTTTTTATTATGCTTGTGTGAGAATTTTGCTTTTACAGTTGCCATTTGAAGAAACGTAAAGACTTTACTAAAGTAAATATTGTATTTTTTTCTTTTAAACCATGTATTTAAAATCAGAACATCTTTACTTAAGGTCTGCCACATCCCCCCAACTTCCACCCCTGGCACACACTGACTATGCTTCTGACAAATCATGCACACTGTCTGTTTTCTCAGCTATAAAATAGGGTTAATGATGATACTCATGGGATTAAAGGAAATAGTATCACGATTGCATTTAATAAATAATAATGAGACTTGCCAGAGGCTTGAATAAGCAATGTTTTTCAAACAGTGGGGTTGCAACCCATTACTGGGTCCTGAAACCAGGATGAACAGTTAACAAAAAAAGAGTGAAATAGAACGGGATGGTAAACATAAGTATGCTCACGGGTAGTAAAGGCAAGTGTTGTTTCACTGAAGGTTGTGAAGTGTTTGTGTATTCAAAAAGTTGTGATGTGTAATGTATTTTTTACTGTGGATCAAAGACAATGATATTTGAGAGCCACTGGAGAAGGTGTGCCTTATAAAACAGAAGCAACATCAATTTTTGGGCAATGTAATTTTATCTACTATATCAGTTTCATATAACTTTTCTAGATGCTCTCTCCTGAGTTTGTATCAAAGGTTAAAAAATAAATTTTTTAAGTCTTAGACCCACAGAATCTTAATCAAATGCATTAAAGAACAATTTCGAAAGCACAGTATTTTCTCTCTTTAGTAGACACCCACCTAATTGCCAGGCTCCTACATCTCTCTCTTCATTACTGCTATCTCTGGAGCTCTCTCATAAAACTCAGAGGCGAGACTGGCTTTTTCTTCAGTTCCAGGGATAAATCCTGACAGGTCCAAGCCAATCATAATGTTTTAATTTTCCTTGATAAAGATTGGTTTTGGAATGAACATGTGACATAATTCCCACCTTTGAGATGTAAGTGGACTTCTCCTGGGGTTACTTCTGAGAATGTTTTCTTTGCTGATAAAAGCAAGTCACAGGTAAAGGTTTTCATTTGCCCTTTCTTTCTTCCTCTACGTGGTCATCCACTGATGCCTGGTTCTGTGACAGATATCTTTTAATACCGAGAGGAACCATCTGAGGACATCTTGGTAGATGGCAGAGCAGAAAGAAGAAAACTGCTTGGGATCTTTGATGGCAATGTTGATTCCCAAATACTCATCCCAAAACTGTATATTTCTACCTCTGACTTCTTTCTGAGATAATACATATTCTTTGTGGTCTAAGCCATTTTATAGCAGGGTTTTCTGTTGCTTATAGCTGAAAATATCATAGCTAATGCACCCAGAATAACATCTTGATTATGTTTCTAAATGTAACCCTTGTCACTAAATATCCGTGGAATATTTTGAGCTTTACCACATGGCTGTTTCCAACCTGAGAGCCAGATGTGCGTCAGAAGGTTTTATATAATCCTCTTCCAATTCATTGTGCCTCCTACTTTGGAGCCATCTCTCTACAGAGGTTGTTGGTATAGGTGTGTGAAGGAGGGAAAGAGAGTCTTAATGCCTCATATAGGTATTATGCTTTGTACTTTTTGAAATAATTTTACATCTATTATTGAACATTCATTAATTGAAAATTATTTATTGAACACCTACAAATGCCAGAGTGTTACGTATTTTGAAATATGGTGGTTAATATGATCAACATAGTTTTCTTTGCTCTGAGCCTAAAATCAAGTTATTCTTAGTAACTTTGTAAAGTAGAGTGACTATCATGAAATTTGTTATTTTCTACATTTATTCATTAATTCACCATGTTTTTGATGAGATTCTGTTATCTACATGGTAAGCTAAACAGATACAACTCTTGCCTACTCCACGTGGAGCTTAAAATCTAGCTCTTCATGATTATCTTACAAGGTAGTAAATATTATTAATTCATTCACTCAACAGGTATTTATAAAAAGACCTTCTATATGCTAAGTACAGATGAGAAAACTGAAGCCAGAGAGGTGAAATGGCTTAATAAGATAAAACAAATTAGTGAGAATGCTGGATTTAGAATACATAATCTTCAGTGATCTAAATGACCTTCTCACTTGATTACATTGTCTTTTAAACAATGCAAAGGACAATGAGAATTACTTCCTGAGCGCAACTTGCCAAGTTTGTAAAAGAATTAACATCAAAATTGTCCTTTTAAACAAGGCATGGAAAGTTAAGCTGGAAAATGCCTCTGAACTTTAAATGTAACATTTACTTTTATATCCCAGGGGCCAACAAAGAAACAAACAAACAAAAAAACCACACACACACACACACACACACACACACACACACACACCCCACAAAAAACTAGCCCCAATATTTTTAGCTCGAAAGACTGGAGCTCCAACAAAATGTAAGGTTTATAAATGAGCAAATAGGACTATTAGGGTGCATTGGGAAAAGTAAAAATTCTATAGTTTAGAATTTATGGAGGAACGAACACAAATCAGTAAGTACCTTTGTAGCTATTTGCTTCAAGTAGATATTTGTCTATATTCTATTTCCCCCAAGAGTCCATGTATCCTATCTGTCTGTGCTGTCAGAATTCCTGTGATCGCTTTGTTGTTTGTGCCTTTCTTCTCTTCAAACCTTTCTTTAGATTCCTTACTTTTACTAAATTCATTTTTGACCCGGCTTTATCCAACATTGACTCAAATTCTGAATCAGAAGGGAAAGAAAAGACGCTTAGAGGTCATCAGCTATAGAACATTTAATGCTTAAGGGACTATAAGTTTCTAAGTAGCATAAATTGTCATAATTTGGACTCAGGGTTAGAAAATAACACCTTCTGAAATGGTAACTAACAAGCATCAACATAATATGAAACTAGTTGCCTACTTGAAATATTCTTAGGAAATAGCATACCTTAAGAGATGGACAATAGGAAAGAAGACAAAAATGTTGAATAAATCAAAGAAAGAAGGTGAAGGAAAGTGGTAGGGAATTAGCAGAGAACATGGAATAAGAAGGTCACCTTTGTACCCTGTGCCTTTGTACTCTGAGATGAGTTGGTCTCAGGAAGTAAAGGTGGCTCCAGTAGGTCTTGCCTTTCTGATCTGCATATAGATTTCAGGTGGCTCTGGGAGTACTAGAGAGCCCTTGGGTGAGTTGACAGGGAGGCTTCCTATCAGATGACTGGTTTTCTTGGAGTCATCTCTCCCTTTCATAACATGTATAGAATTTTGTCCCTCCAATGGTATTGATAACATTCTATCTTGCAATATAGTTGCTAGTTGAGTGAATGCCCTGCCTGGAATCTTTTAGACTGTACTGTAAAAGGATTGATGCATTCTTTGTTCTATTTACATATTTCCAACATAATTCCTGGTACATGGCAGAGAATCAGTGAATATTCTTAAATATTCGATCAGTGAAATAGAACCATGGGTGTGAGTGTGAATATTACTCAAGTATAGAGGTGAAAATTGAAATGTGTCATTCTATTTTTATTGCATTTCATTTAACTTCCTTAGTAGTTGTCACTTCTTTTGCTGTGGTTGTTGTTACCTTTCAGTTTAGCAAATAATCTAATAGTGCAATATTGGAAAGCTAGTTTCCAAATGGAGGCAGAGAAAGCAACAAGATAGTGACAAAATGATCATCAAAAACAACGCCATTAATGGAAACTCACTCTGGACTGTGCGACCTCCTTGGGCAGGAGCATATGTAGGCAGACTAGGCAGCATGAAGTATTTTTATTATTGTCATTTTTTGTTTGAATTAATTTGTTGTTCTTTTCATAAAACAGTTACAATAGATTTTTTGTATCCCTGACCGAATATAAGCCATAGTATACACATATGTTTCATTTTGTATGCAGTTAGAAATATGCCCATTTTTATAGAAAATGAATTCAATGTCGAGGTCGCCAATAATCTCCTAATTGAAAACTGTGGCACCAATGTGTTATTGAATAGCTGAGTTCTCTCTCAAGTGATTAAGGGTGAAAACAAAGAGCTTGGTTCCATTCTCTGGAACCAGAATGCCTGAGCTTGAATTTCAGTTCTGCCTCCTACTATCTCTGTGACAAGTTACTTAACCTCTCTGTACCTCAGTTTCCTAATATATAAGTTAAAAATGATCATTGTTCTACCTCACAGGGTAATTGAGAGATTTTAATGATTTGATATGTGATAAGTCATTAGAATGGTACCTGACGCATAATAAGTGTTGGTTATTATTAACAATCAAATATTACTAATACTATCAATATCAAGTATAATAAAATATTAATAATATTAAATTAAAAAATTTAGAACCACTACATATGTTAACATATGTTGACCAAGAAAATAATACAATGATAAAACCTTTTATAAATTGTCATGCTTTTAGATAAATTTATATTTTATTAAAAGCATTTATATGTACATTTGAAACATAGCAATACTAGGTATTTTAAAATATATGTGGCTATATCTGTTTATATTGTGAGGGTACAAAAAATAATTTTCCTCCCACCTTTTGAAGTTCTTCCGGCTGGGCTAATAACCCAATGAACATGAGAGAGATTAACAGAAAATGTCCAAAATATATTACAGATGTACATGTGGGAGTGCTATAAGAATATGAGACACCAAATGACAGATGGAGCAGTGGTGGTTTATATGTCATTCTGGAGCTAAAGAGAAGGGGAGGGTGGTTGTGGTTTGGGACTTCAAAGGGCAGGAAGGCAATTTACATGGAGATGGAAAAGCAAATGTTTGGTAAATAAATGTTTGCTGGGCCATCTTTAACAATGAAGACTCAGAGAGGACTTTGAACAAATGGGCCTTGCTAGGTTCTTCTCTATCAACACGCTAGTTTATATTAAAACATAGTTATTTGTGATAATATCACCCTTCCTGGAGCAGGTTCTCTATCAAAATTCGTTTAGGCACGTAAAGATTCAAAAGTTCTTCTGAGTCCCTTGTTTCTTCAAATAACCAACTTAAATCAGTATCCCAAAGGTATATTTTGAGGTGGCAAACTCCGCTTCCCTTTAGTATATACACATATATGTACGTATATGCTCTTAGAGCATTGTTCATTCAGCCTTCACAGGAAGCACGGTGTATGAATTTGTGGCCCCTGAGATGTCCACAGGATGTGCAGCCCTCAGGGAACCGCTGGCTTCCTAAAACTTTATGCTCACTCTATATATCAGTCTTATAAATTAGTATAGATCCTTTTCCTGAAAGAAATTTCATTGAATCTGAAAGAAATCAGGCTAAAGTTTATCTTAAACACTTCAACATAGTTAAAAAACCCCAACAGAACTGGTACAGTATCTTGCTTAGGCTAGTGGAGTTCGCTCCATGATACCGGGGATTTCATGGATCTGATGGAGGAGTGGAGGAAGAACCAAGGGCAGTTTTGTGACTGGAGATAGTATAGACAGCAGAGTGCTTAAAAACCCACAACAACTCTCTGAGAAAGGTGGTAGGTATTAGTAGTGTCTCATTTCATAGATAAGAAAACTGAGATTCAGAGCAGTTCAGTAACTTGCTCAAAGCTTTACAATAAAGCTGAGATTCACATCTAAGACTGGCTGACATCAGAGCACTATACTTTTATGCTATTGTCCTTCCGATAATGGCTCTTATTTTAAGTAGCCTCAGGATTGTGCAAGTTTTTATTTTTGTTGTTATATTTTTATTTTGCCTGATCCCCAGAACACACCACATTGATGTGATGCAGATAGAGATAATAGAAGAATAAACATAACTATTCATCATGTCATCTAGCATCAAGAAAAGGTCTGGGATCTTCTGTGAAATTCCTTATAGATTAGAGACTAAAATTTAAGTTATTTGAATCAGTTACTTGGGTATAGATGATAAGTAAAGATTAGGCCCATAGGTTAGGCCTGCTTGAATGTCTGTGGGCAGGGAGGTAAAACAAGCAGGGTAGACCTAAGTCTCCACTGTAAAATGAGTGGTAGTGGAGCTAATGAAAAGAGTGGTAAGAAAGAGTTCGTTCCAAATGGTTGGTTATCTTTCAAAGGAGGGAATGGGGCCAGGGGAGAGGGGGATAAGGGAAGACTCTCTCAAAGGGAATGTATACCCAAAGGATTGATTATAAGGGAGGAGAGGGAAAGCACTCAGACACAAGGAAAAGAAGGAAGCTGATAGCTGTTATCCATCAATTCTCTGGTTGGAGTGCCAGGGGGAGGTCCACAATGTAGGGTGTAATGGGGGAGTGTAGGGAGGAATGACAAAGTCTATTCATTATTTTTTTTAGCTGTTCCATACTCTAGGATGGCATTTAGGTGTCTGGTCTTGTCTTAGGCTAATACTTTCTAAGATATTTACCTCTTATTTCTGACATCTGGCCTGTGGTTTCCCCTTGCTTCTACCATTCCTCCCTCTCCCCAGCTCGTTTCAGGGTTTTCTTTCTTTGATGATTCCAGAGGACGCTCTTCTATTGCCTTGTTTTATAAACTGTTATTTCTGTGAGTGTGATTTGTTAAGATCCTTCCCTTTGTTACAAGTCTCCTTCCTGAGTGTCTGATGACCCTGCGAAGAAGCAACAGTAAGTGAAGATGAACAATTACTTATTGAGCATCTACTATGTATAAGGCATTGGGAAAACCATGATCGATGAAACAAAGTCTTTATTTTAAAGAGGTGACATCCCTTTATGGAGGTGACCTTTCAAGAGGTAAAAACATAGTTACAAACAAATGTATATAATTCAGGGTAAGAATATAATATTAAGAATGTGTGCAATGCTGAATTTGAACAGTCTTTCTCAAGAGCTCTCCCATGCCAGTGGAGCCCATTCAATCTCCGGAGAATTCCACCTGCCTAAGAGATCAGTGTAGGTAATTACCTGGCAGCAGGGCAATGGTAAAAACAGAGGAATGGAAATTGAAGGGATGAGTCAGGGACTGTGGACCGACACCACATTTTCAGCAAGCAGAGGACTATGTTGGCCCAGAGTATGCCTCTGAATCTCCCTGACCAGCCTGTTAGTTTTATGGGACTACAGAAGAAATACAGTTACAACATGTAAGATAATTATGCTTTCCCATCATAAAGAGAAAATTTCTTGACATTATCTCTTCTTTTCCTTCTCTTTACTTAGATTAAAATTGGATGGGTTGGTCTTACAAATTTTTTTGAAGAGGATTTAAGAAGAAACCGGATGAAAACCTGTCTGGAAGCTAGTTACATTATTTTGAAGAAATGATGGTTCATGGAGCCTGGTCCTGAATGCTGAGGGAAGCATCTGAGAATAATGAACAATTATCTGGGCACGTTTACCACAGGGTATGTCAACAGAGAAGTGTTGCTCAGAAAGCCCACCCCAGAAACAGTTGACTTGGGGAGAAGATAATTTTGCAAACAGGAGGAACCAAAATTTGGCACTCACCTTTGGAAACACAGTTTAACTGATACCAACAGATAAAATAAGATGCTTCAGAATAAAAATTTGCTAAATAATAGGAAGAATCGACCTACCTTTGAAAAGTCATCTAAACATCTATGAAAGTATCTTTATTCCTTACAATGTTAAGGGATAACACAAATGAGGAATATTAAAATATTGAGTAAATATCCTCCTGTTAGAGGATTTCAGGGAAAAGTAACCAAAACATAGACAGAAAAGAAATAGTTCTTGAGAAGACTGATGATCTTTTCCTTTAGCTATTCTTTTCTTTTCTTTTTTTTTTTTTCTGAGAGAGATAACTTTAAATGGAAATGGGATTTCCTGAAATAAGAACTTGCAAAAGTCTCTGAACTCCCCAAGGAAGAGGATTGACTCAAGATCCAGAAATAGCAAGAAAGAGAAAGTGGTATCAGAAAGCCTGTGGCCCACTTGTGTGTAGGCAGGAGAGTTGCTTCTAGGCTGTCTTAATAAGAGGAACTATATAAAATATGAATCAGTAAAGATACAGCTGACTAGGGGCCAGGAATTGTGTCTTTGCTTGTTCACCTAGAAGAAACTAGAAGAAACCGTGATTCTTTGGGCGGTGGAGTTCCCAACATTGCGAATGGTGTCATTTCAATTCAATAAATATTTGTTGAATATCTGTGCCCCCCCCAGTGTCATGGAGGTACCAAAAGCTCTAAGATTTTATTCTTGTATTCTTCGATCAGAGCTGGGATATGATTTGTGAGTGGGATGAAAATGTTGGGATTTTGGGATAAAGAAAAAAATATATCTTATACAACAGTGTGATTGTAAAATTATTCATAGGTAATTGATCTGATTTTTGAGACTCCGGAGCTTGTTTGGTAGCAAACAGAACATATATAAACCCCGAAGCCCCAACTCTGAAAGGTTGTATATTTTTCTCTTTGTTGTTTCTCAAATAGCGACTAAAATTTGGATGTGGGGTGGGTAGGGGGGTTTACTCAAAGACATGTATTAGGGAGAGAAGCCATTTTCAAATTGAGACCTTCGTTGACTGAATATCTGGCTTTTAAGGAGAGAATAATCCAAAGTGAAATTGCTGGATTTCACAGATGTATTTATCCCTCTATAATTAAAAGATCAGTCTTGTACAGTTCTTTTCTCCAAAGATTATTCTATAATGTGAATAAACCTTTCTCAGAAATGACAGCTTCTCTTCTGAAACCTTTCATCTCTTCCACAGCTGATTAAAAGGGCTGCTCATGGTCTTTTTCAGCTGCTTATAAGGACTATAAAGCAAAGCAGTACAGCAGAAAGAGATGAATAAAGATTCCTTTGTTCCTGATCACGTGCCTCCAGAGAGAACACCACTGCCCTTGAGGCGCTCGGTTGAGCGGGTTCAGGATCTTCCCCCTTCCTGTAGCAGACTGCATGATTCTCTCACAGAGCCACATGAAAAAGCTGCACTGTTTCCTCTGGACCATGCCCCCGCCATCGTTGCTGCCACTGCCACCTCCATTCTCCTTTACCCAGACAACAGAAACTGCTAACAGCATACTGTTTATTTATTCCCTCTGCCTAGTGGAAACTTGTTTCAAGCAAAGTAGCAGGGCTCGCATGGTGTTAGAAGGTTCAAAAAATTGAAATACATTTTGTAAAATAATTTGGCTACATTATATGCATGTAAATGGTGTCTGTTTAGGGAGTTGCAAAGGAATGAATCAGCGTATTTGTCAGGGAGGCAGAGGAACAGAGGTCCATATGTCTTCTCTCTTTGTGAGGCATCACATGCCTTTAGTTAGCACATCACATCTGAATATCTGCCCAATCCATGTGATATGTTTGTTTTGATTTCTTAAGCTTATAAATTTCTTGGAAAAATAGTCTTTGGAATCTTTTTCTCTCATTATCTTAAAATTCTAATTTTAGTAATTTCTCATTCTCTTTTCTTAGAAATCATCACGATCTAGCTGATTTACCGATCATTTATTATTGTTTGTAGTCCTGACCCCTATGCAGAACCTCGCACACAGCAGATGCTCAATAAATGTGTTTCTGAAGAAGAGAATAAATAGAAAATGAAAAAGTCAAAATATTAAACTACTTATAGTGAAAATCTGTTGAGTAAGACTGTCTGCTTAGGAATATTCTGGTGTTGATACCAGGCTCAAATATTAGGCTTCTCTGAAAAAGGAGCTAGTTTCCCTTAGGTTATTACTGAGCTGGACCCTTGGAACATAAGCTCTGGGAAAACGTCCACTACAATGGCTGTTGGGGGTAAGATCAGGGGAAAGATGGCCGGAGTAAATCTGGTTTCACTTTTCCTCAGGAAAAACTTTGGCTATTTAGCTGCCTATCTGGGACTTACTAGTCTATTAGTAATTCTTTGAGTGTGAAGAAGAAAATAAAGGGAAATATTGAAGATCTAGTTTAATTTACTGAAGAATATGCTTCTCTTCTTATGAAAGTCCTGAATCTGTCCTCCTCTATCAATGGGACTAGGCATGACGGCAAAGATGGTGGAATACCATCAACATTGTTTGTTAGCCGTCAGTCCTGTTTGGGTGTGCTGGTATGAGACAGTTGCCACCTTATTCCTTCTGGGAGCAGTGGGTAGGGAAGGTAGATAAGCAATATTATTCTCTCCTCCAAGGTCATAACCAGGAGAGAAGCCTGTATTGGTTTTCTAGGACTGCTATAACAAAGTACCACAGACTCAGTGGCTTAAACAACAAAACCTTGTTTTCTCAGTTTTGGAGGCTAGAAGTCTGAGATCAAAGTGTCTGCAGGGTTGGTTTCTTCTGAGGCCTCTCTCCTTGGCATGTAGATGGCCATATTCTCCTTGTGTCTTCACATGGTCTCCCCTCTGTGTGTGTCTGTGTCCAAATTTCCTCTTTTAAGGACACCAGTCATATTGGATAGGGCCCACCATAATGACCTTATTTAACCTTAATTACTCCTTTAGAGACCCTATGTCTAAATATAGTCACATTCTGTGGGACTGGGACGGGGAAGGGTTGCAACATGTGAATTTCAGAATGACATAATTCAGTTCATAATAGAGTGATAGTGGCCAGATCTTTGTTACACTATTAGATACGGAAGCTATAAAAATGAAGAATAGATAACTACTGATTATAGGCAAGAGTAACCAGAAAGAGTTAGAGATGTTGAAATAAAGCTAAGAGGCAACAATATAGTTTATGATTAATTAAAACAAAACAAAATAACTATATTTCCCTACATTGAGATAAAAAAGAAATTCCTAGCATGCAGGAAGAACATGGAAAATTTCCACTCAAACAGTATAAATCAGGCTTTCATATTTTCGTGACATTTGAGGCTTTAAAAAATGAGCAATTTGAAGGGTGAAGAAAACTATTAAAGTGTAGGAAAACAAACTATAGAGATAAGACAAGAAGAACCGAAATTATTTAGCTCAATAAAAGCTGAGAAGTGAAATAAGACAGCTTCATGATATGACGAATAGAAGGGGCCTTAAGTCAACTCCAGCTGCTGTAACAAATTATCACAGACCGAGTGGCTTAAACAGTAAATATTTATTTCTCACTGTTTTGGAGGCCGAGAAGTCTGAGATCAAGGTACCAGCAGATCTGGTCTGGTGAGGCTCACTTCCCACTTCCTGGTTTGCAGATGGCTGTCTTGTAACCTCACAGTGGCAGAGAGTGAAGAGGGAGAGAGCAAGCTCTCATGTCTCTTCTTTTTAAATGACCTGATTTCTTCTTAAAGGTGCCGCCTGCTGATATCATCACATTGGAGGTTAGGATTTTAACATATGAATTTGGGGTGGGGGACATAAACATTCAATTCACAACAGTAGGATAATAATATGGGTTATTGGATAGTGTGGACAGAGAGGGTATCCATTTTCACTGATGTCAAAAGTTTCCTCCAAGAAATTGTAAAAGAAATAAGCACTCATATGAGTGGGGTTTTTGATTGCTATAAAACTCGAGGGGCTTGTCTTCAAGATGCCTTTAGAGAGAGAACAAATGATGATGGGTTTTGAGAGTCTTAAATTGAAATGCAATATGGAGACAAAAAGTTCAATCCTAAAATCAAGAATAGGTAACCATTGACTGTTAGGGCTAGAAGAGATGCTGTGATCTTGCGGACCAACTTTCTCCTTTAATAGGGACCCACAGAAGTTTGGATTCCGAAGTCACTCAACTAGTGTGCAGAACTGCAGTCGCAAGTCTCATTTTTGTTCTTTTTAACGCCTTAAATGGTTTTAAACAAGTTACTTAAACACATCATATTAAATATAGATAGAGTAGCATGTGAACTGCAGAAGAGTGTAATGAAAATTTAATGATTTAAAATATTGAGTCCTATGTGATTGAAAATGTACATGACTCCCATGTTGCCCCCCAAATCCTAGCATTTTAAAGAGGTAATTAAATGAAAATGGGAACATATGGCATTTTAGTTAATGACCTTTTTGTAGAACCAGAGCTCAAGGGAAAAATCTGTGATTTGACTGCTCAGAGCACCCCATGTAATTGTGCTATTATTGCAGCTATCTGATTTTCTAGCACAGAAGCAGAAACCGTAGGGTTATTTATTGCTAAAGGACCTCCTGTTGTTTCCTATTTTTTTTCTTCCTTTACGGCTTTGTTTTCCCATTTTGAGAAAGATATCTATATCTATATCTATATCTATATCTATATCTATATCTATATCTATATCTATATCTATATCTATCTATATCTATATCTAT
>NW_011888790.1:9684394-9710211 GCF_000151845.1 Pteropus vampyrus | reverse complement strand
TAAGGGGCTAGGAAGCATGGTAGTGAGCAAGAATTGTTGTATTACCTCAGAGCTCAAGGTAGACCCCTCTGAAAAGGTGACCTGAAGAAAGCGTGGGAATGAGCTGTGTAGACACATGGGGACGAGCATCTCAGTGAGTGAGACTAGGTGTGAGCTTGGTATGTGCAAAGAGAAGCAAGGAAGCCAATTTTGCTGAATCAAAATGACTAGGGGTGGTGGTGATGTAGGAGATGAATAAAAGAAAGACAAAGTTTTGAGATAGATCATGAAGGCTCTTGTAGATTCTCGAAAGGAACCTTGCTTTGACTCTTTGAGTGAGATGGGAAGCCATTTGTGGGTTTTGAAAAGACTGATATAATTTGACTTTTAAAAGGACTTCTCTGATGACAGACTGAGAGAATAACTTTAGAAGCGTTAGGGTGGAAAAAAGAAGCCTAGTTGGGAGGTGATCGCAATAATCCAGCAAGAAGTGCTGGCGGCTTGGCCAAGGGTGATGATGGTGAGTTGTGAGAGTGGTGGGAGTTTCGATCTATCTGAAGGTAAAGTCAAAAAGATTAGCTGATGGGTTGGATGTCCAGTGTGAGAGAAAAAGGAGGAAAGGATGACTCAAAGGTTTGGGACTGCCCACCACCGAGACAGAGAAATGGTCTGAGGAGTGGGTTTGGGTTTGCTTTAGGACACAGTCTGATATGACTATTAGATACCTAAGTGGAGATGCTGATAAGGTGGATAGATGAGGCAGAAGTCAGTGCTGAAAATCTAAATCTGGGAATTGTCAGTAAACAGTTGGTATTTAAAGGCAAGGGGCAGAGATGAGAACATCAGGGCATTTGGCAAGGAGATTGGCTGACCTCGTGAAGGGAAGGCAGTCAGGCCAATGTGGGAGAGTGAGGGGCCAGGGACACAGCTTGGTGAACTCTCAGATCCAAAGATACTTTTTGTTGCAATTGTGATTTTTACCCAAAACACATGCCTATTTTGCCAGGGGTGGCTTCCTAAGGTAACAAGGTACACCTTTGCAGTCCTTAAATAACAAAGCTACTGTGTTTTGGATAGTTAGCTTCGAGTCTTCTATGTCATGATTGATTGTAAGTTCCTTAAGAGAAAATACTATCTTCTAATTCACTTTTATATTCGGCATAAAACTTAGAACAGAACACTTTGAATACAGTAGGTGTTCAGAACATACTTGCCGAGTGAATTAATTAGAAAATTACCTGAAGTTTCAGGTATCTCTTAAAGGTGCTTAAACAGAGAGCAGCCATTATGAGGATTAGCTGTGCTAGGCTCTCCTGGACAAATGGTCTGCTTTGTTTGGAAAATACCCTGAACAGATACAAGTGTGAGACTCTTTCGAAATTAATTACTATGGGAGTGGCTTCTTAGGTATAATTTTTATAAGACTAAAGATTATAGGATATTCAGCTGCTTGTTTAAAAGTATTTGTCCCAAGTAAAAGTTCTGCTGTGGGTTATGGCAGAATTATTGGAAAAATATATGCTTAAATTGAAGTTTCTAAGGGGCCCTTGTAAACACAGGCAATTACTTGCTCAAGGCAGTTAATTGTAAGCACAGATGGGTACTTGTGTTACCAATTACTCATTTGCACTTGTGATTACCATTTGCATTAATTCATGAAATCTAGGAGAATTCTTAGGTACTAAGAAAGGTTTTAGGCATTTAAAAAACATATTACAGCCATAAGAGAAGACTAGAAGGGAACAAACATCTGAATAATAAACCCTATTCTAATGACTATATTCAAAGAACAGTTTTTGAAGCTTATTGTTCCTGTGGATAATAGATTTACCTGACTATTTTGCTTATGTTTTTTCTATTCGTGCTGTCAGCTTAAAAAAAAAAAAAAAGGAAAGAAACAGCATTTCAGCATTTTTCCTTTTCTGTTTTTCTTGTAGCTTTCTGTTAATGGTGGTTTCTGAAACTATTTCTACTTTGATGACTTCTAATTTGACAGAATAATTTTTTTCTTGTGAAAGAAGTGTACTCAATTTAATGTTTTTGAAATAACTTGAAATACAGATCTTGGGAAAAAGCGGGTAAAAACCCCTGATCCCTGAAGGTTATTGTGAAATGTCAAGGAGACCTGCTGTTTGAGGCGGTTATCATGACAGCCCAGTGCTGTGATAAATGAACAGTGAATATAAACAGAAAATGAAATAATTTTGAAATAATTATTGAATATTCTGCTGTGAACAGACTGAAATAAATGCTCTGTGAGGAAAAATATCCTGTGCTGAGATGTTCTCATGTGATATGTCAGTTTTTAGTACTGAAAAGGGAATTAAACTGTCAAACTTTCTATTGTTTCTAAAGCTACAAAGAACTTTAAAGTCCCTCAAGGCACTTTGCAGGATTTGTTGTTTTATTCTTATAGTCGAATCTATTGTCTAAAACATTTTGGGTAAAGAATGCAGAGAGTAAACCCAACCCGTGGAAGCAGTTTAGTTGATAGGACAATGGGTTGAAAGCCTAGAGACTCCTGAATCTCTTTTTGGCTTAAGAGAACTGCTTAGGAATGTGGGGTTGAAGAGTGAGGGTAGTCAGCCTGAGACCCTCTGAGAGGTCTAGCATAATCCTTGGTTTGGGGGATTCCCAGTGGTGATTGGGCCAGTTCTTAGAGTCTCTTGTTATAGTCCATGCTTTGCATATTCCTCCTGAACTGAGGAGATCCAAACCTATGGAACATTGTATCAGTTAGGATAGGCTAAGCAATACTGCAGTAACAAACAATCCTCAAATCTCAGCAGCCTAAAACAACAAAGATTTACTTCTTTCTTGTGCTATATGTTCATTTTGTGTCCACACTTGGGGTGGGGTGGAGTGAGGGCTCTGTTCATCAGAGTTACTCTGGGACTTAGAAAGATGGGGCAGTCTCCATCACTAACACTTCTGGTCACTGTGCCAGAGGGACGAGAGGTCTTGCATTATCAATTACATGCTCCTTCTTGGAAGTGACTTATTTATCTCTGCTCACAAGTCATCTACCTTAAGTTGTCACTCCGTAAAGGGGCCAGAAAAGGTAATCTTACCCTGTGTCTGCCAATAGGGTGAACCAGAAATATTTGGCAAACAGCACCAACAACTATACCAAGGAACTTTAGATTTAAATGAACTCCTTAGGATGTTCTTAAATTGGTTCCAGGAGCCACAGAACTGTCATCTGTAGCCAGACTTGTGCCCATGTACTAATTGCTTTTCAGGTAATTTTTTTCTTTTATCACATGCTCACCTAGTAGGACAACTATACAATGGTACTGAATGCTACATTGTATACATTAAAAGAAAAAAAGAACCTTTCATAATGGATGATAGGTTTTAAATAACTGTAGGGCCACTTTTTAGGAATTTCTGTGACATATGAGAAGAGATTCAATTGTATCGTTTGTGGTTGTGTATAAGATTATCCGAATTCTAAAGCCCTCTATTAAAAGCACTCAAAATTATCTGAACACTGGAGTACCTGAGCTGTTTCTCTTTAGCAGGAGGCATCTTTTTTACATTCTCTTTTAGTGCTGAGGTGTTTGGGCATTTTGTTTTGAGAAATGTCAGTAGATCAAGAATTGTGCTGAATCTGAAGAGTCAGAGGAGAATTGAATCACTCAGTTTGTTAGCCAAACCAGCTCATGAAATAGAAAAATCTAAGGGAAAATAGATGAAAGGAAAAGAAGAGATAGATTAACATTTACTCTTTATAGCTTCTTGATTTTTA
This sequence comes from Pteropus vampyrus, assembly GCF_000151845.1. NCBI lineage: Eukaryota > Metazoa > Chordata > Mammalia > Chiroptera > Pteropodidae > Pteropus > Pteropus vampyrus. Next base: position 9,706,481 of record NW_011888790.1, on the reverse strand, counting down.
GAAAAACTGCATTCCAGCTTTGACAACAATGTTTATTCAACAAGGTAGATGTATAATGTATAAAAAAAAAATTGAGCTGACTCTAATATTGATCTCTGTTTCCTCTTCACAGAGGACCCAGTGATTGTACCACCTGGTATGGTTAGGGTAATATGGTCCATTTCTTTTTATTCTTTGTGGTCTGGTCTAAGTGATCCCCTTCTTGCTTAACAATCTTTATTGCTCAGTCTTAGTCTGTGCTTGAGTATTTCTCAAAGTGCATTCTGAATACTGAATTTCCATCAATTAATTTCTGCGGAAGTCTTTGCTCTCTTCCAGCATGAATTGCAAATTCTGACTGTGGATATGCAATGCTACAGATCTCTATTTTCCACTCTGGGCTCTATTTCCCCTCCTACCCAGCAGCTGCTTGCTCTTTGGAATTCATGTTCTATGTTCCTGGGGATCAGTGTTCTTTCCTATGCCTGTGGTAATGGGTGGTAGGTATTTAGACCCCCCTTTCTTGGCAAGATTCACTCTCACCTGGAATGGATGCTGAAATTTCATTACTCATTTTCATAGAGAGATGATACTTTTCTGTTTGGTTCTACAGGGAATGCTTAAATATCTTCTGGCAACAGTGGTTCCAGACGAGACTGCTTAATTGCTTATTGATTGCTTATTAACCTTTGTGTTACAATAGCATTTTCAAATTTATTATCCATTTCCATTTCTGTCTATGCTGTTTTATAGCTATGACGCATTGAAAAAATGATCAAGATTTCTCTTTTCCCAAATCTGTAAAATCACTCAGACTCTCATACTGAAAACAAAACTTATCAACTTTGCTTGAGCTAGTAAGTAACCCACATGACACTGTGCATGAATGAATGTCAAATAAATTCATGTTTTTGATGGTGGAGGTAATTATATTGAAGAAAACCATCATGCGTGAACCAGCATCTGATTTTATACAGTGGTCTGCTTTAATAAACATATGCTCCGCAGGAAATGATGTTATTGTCAGAGAGAGAAGCCGTAGAATTGTAGAAGGTGAGAACTGGAAAAGACAGATATTTTTTTCAAACTTATAAGGCTATAAAATCCTTTTACTAAGGAAAATTCAATATATAAACAGAGAAGAACTGACTTGTGGCTAAAGTGCGGTGTTAAGAATAGAATCCTTGAGAACCATACATTCTCTAACGCTATATCCCAAACTTCCATGGTGCAGAATATGAAAACCAGTGATGTCCAGTTCTCTTTGTGTACACAGAACACTAAAGCCCAGAGAAGGTATGTGACTTCACCGGGATTGTGGCAGGGTCAGTACCACATCCAGGTCTTCTCATTTGCCTACTTTTGCCCTTTTTCATGAAAATGTGGTCTCTTCGTAGTCAGAGAGTGTTTTGTATAGACAAGAAGGGAATGAACACTTTGTGTTATTACTATTGCTACTGAAAAAAAATACACGTGAAAAATATTTTTTGAGATTATTAAATAAAGATTTTCTACTGCGAAGTTATCTCATTAATGAAAGAGAAGAAAATGGGCTTCAGCAAAGTCCCTGTCAAAGCAAAGAGAAAGAGAGAGCTCTCTGTGCTCATCGGTCAAAACCCTCTCGCTCTTCCCACTTTCTTCTAATTGTGCGTGACCCAGTGTGAAATTGAATGAGAATTTGTTACAAGTCAGTAGAGCTTTCCTGCTCAGTAAGGCCTTATCTCAGTTCTTGGAGGGAAAAGGAAAAAGAAAAATAAAAACTACAAAGCAAAACAAACATTACCCCCACTATTGCCATATCTGAAACATGAAACCCTAGTCTGCTAATGCATTTTAACAATTCCCAGACTAGAGAAAATTATGTGTACTCCAATTTACACATAAATCAGTAGTTGTCTGCTGTGATTGAACTGTGCACTGGAGAACTGTACTGTAATTATATTCATGCCAGGCATCAAGGACAAATCCCCTAGGTTTTGAGTAGGTGTGAGACAAGAAAAAATTACCAGCCCAGCATAGAAGATTAAAAAAAAAAAAAAAGATTCACAAAGCTTTTCTTTCAGAATAGTAGGTTTAATTACATATTCTTCGTCTAACAAATATCAATTCTCCAACCCTTGCTAAAATCATGGCACTTAAAAAAATGTGTTTGGGGGAAAAATGCTATAAAACAGTTTTTCCATATTTCTGTGGGTTCTCAGTTGTTTTACTTGTTCCTATTTGGATTAAATTTTTTTCCTGCTTCTGAAAATTGATTAAATATGGGCACTAGATTTAAAATGTTCATCTTTCTTCTTTCTATTATGACAATTTAAAAAGGCACAATAAAATCTGAAATTGCAAATCACACCACTGCCGTGAAATGTTAAATTTTACACTACAGTTTCTTGGGGGAAGTTTTGAGGCCACCAATTTATGAGTGGATTGGGGATCTTTCCATAACTCTGTCATATGATAGAAAAACTGATTATTCTGCTGGAGTCCCTATTGGTGGAGTGCCTACTATGTGCCAGGTACTGTGGTTGATGCTAAGAATATAAAGATGGATTAGATACAGTCCTGGCTTTTGAGATGCTCAGAGTCTACTCAGTGACTGAGTAATAATGATTAGCTCCTGACTTCTCATCTCTGATTGTGTTTCTTACACACAAATAGGCTGCCCCATTCCCTCCTCTGACAGCCACAGAATTCTCTTTTCTTGATCTGCTGTTGGTGAGAATTTCTCTACCATTCTCAATGTTCTTCATTCCTACCACTGTAGATAGCAAGGACACTTAGGACTCTACTGAGGGATAGTGAACCTCACCTGGGCAGGGTGGGAGGAGGCTGGGTTCCCTACTTGCTCTGTCTAGCAAGTTGAGAGATGGAACATGCTCACATAGATGTACGTTTTTAAGACTTGAGCATCAAGCACATTATGGCCTAGCGTTCTGATCTGTGCATAAAGTCCATGAAGCTGTTTTCTTTGAGGAAGTATTTTAACAGAAGATTAAGGAAGGCAGAAGGTTGGTTATTTTGGTTTGCTCTTCTCAGAATTATGTTTAGTTTTCACCAGCCTATAAGGCAGAGGTTGAATCCCAGCTGAGTGTGGTTAGAAGCTATTTGTTTTAGCTCACAGTATATGGTGATGGTTCTTTTAGATTTGAGTTAGAGGTCAACTTTTTACATTTGAGGGATTTCACATGAAATCTAAAGTCTGATTTTCTTTAAAAATCAGAAGATCTGGTAATCTGGCATAGCAAAAGTCAGCTGGTAGCAGCTGCCTGGTGTAAAGACTATGTTCTTTTCATTTTGCCACCAGGGTCTTGATTTACATTTTCTTCATTATACCCGAAGACTTTTCAGATTTATCCTGTGTGGGCTGGGGGTGATTGCATCCTACTCCACAATCAATGGGGTAATTAAGTTGATCCTAGAACCAGTCTCCTCTGAAAAGTTTTTACTGGCCCACAGGATGTATGGTTTTGATTGGGTTCTCATATTTTTGAATAAAGCTGTCGTGGTTTGTGCTAGCTGCCGAAGAGACTCAGAGCCATCAAGGGGGATTATGTGTAAAATAAAGTGTCATCCATCTTCCAACCTAGCTCCCCTTTGCCACAGTTGCTTTTTATTCTCATGGTCTGAAATATCCACTAGAAAAAGAATATTATGCCTAGCAAGATGGGAGTTTAAAAGAAGAAGACATCATCCCTGGTACTGTGGTAAAGATAGCTGAAAATTATTTTCATATTTTTTAGATAACTAATATTTATTGAACTCTGTGCCAGACCCTGAAGATAGAGTAGTGTATTAAAGGGATAAAAATATATGTCCTCACTCTGTTTTACGTTTTAGAGAGGGAGACAAATAATAAACATTGTGTTAGATGACCTTAAAAATATCAGAGTATTACTAAAAACCTTCCCTATAAGATCAGGAACAAGGCAAGGCTGTCCACTATTGCTACTGTTATTTAATATAACATTGGAGGTCCTAGCAAGTGCAATCAGGCAAGAGAAAGATATAAAAGGCATCCAAATAGGAAACGAAAAAGTCAAACTGTCACTACTTGCAGATGACATGATTCTCTATACAGAAAACCGTAAAGACTCCACAAGAACACTACTAGAAACAAGAAGCAAATACAGTAAAGTCTTTGGATACAAAATCAACGTTCAAAAATTCATAGCGATCCTATACTCTAATAATGAAGCGTAAGAAAAAAAGGGGAAAAAATAATTCCTTTTGCAATTGCAACAAAAAGAATAATATATCTAGGAATAAATTTAACGAAACATGTGGAGGACCTATATAATGAAAACTACAAGACCCTAGTAAAAGAAATCAAAGAAGATACAAAGAAATGGAAAGATAGTCCGTGCTCTTGGATTGGAAGAATCAACACAGTTAAAATGACCTTATTATCTAAAGCTTTAATACAAATTTAATACAGATTTAATATAATCCCCATCAAAATCTCATTGGCATTTTTTAAAGAAATAGAACAAAAAAATCATCATATTTGTATGGAAGCACAAAAGAACCCAAATTGCCAAAGCCATCCTGAGGAAAAAGAACGAGGCTGGAGGCATCCCTCTGCCCGACTTCAAATTATACTACAAAGCGACAGTAATCAAAACGGCATGGTATTAGCAGCAAAATAGACTCACTGACCAGTAGAACAGAATCAACAGTCCAAAAGTAAACCTATATTTATTTGGATAAATAATTTTCAACAAAAAACCCAAAAACATACAGTGGAGAAAGGAAATCCTCTTCAATAAATGGTGCTGGGAAAATTGGAAAACCACCTGCAAAAGAATGAAATTAGACTGTTGTCTATCACCACACACCAAAATTAACTGAAAATGGATTAAGGACCTGAGTATAAGACCTGAAACAATAAAATGCATAGAAGAAAACATAGGAATGAAACTCAAGGACCTTGGGCTTAAAGAGGATTTTATGAATTTGACTTCGAAAGCAAGAGAAGTAAAAGCTAAAATAAATGAATGGGACTACATCAAACTAAAAAGCTTTTGCTCAGCAAAAGAAATCATCAACAAGGTAAAGAGACAACCATCTGAATGGGAAAATATATTTGCAAGCAACACCTCTGTTAACGGCCTAATATGCAAAATATACAAAAAATTCGTACAACTCAACAATGACAAAAAACCAAACGATCCAATCAAAAAAGAGGCAGAAGACCTAATCATACACTTCTCCCTAGAGGACATACAAATGGCCAACAAATATATGAAAAGATGCTCAACATCGCTAGCTATTAAGGAAATGCAAATCAAAACCACAATGAGATACCATCTTACACCTGTTAGAATAGCTATAATCAACAGTAATAACAAATGCTGGAGAGGATGTGGAGAAAAAGGAACCCTCATACCCTGCTGATGGGAGTGCAAATTGATACAACTACTATGGAAAACAGTATGGAGGCTCCTCAAAAAACTATGAATTGATCTACCATGATCCAGCAATCTCTCTACTGGGTATTTACTACAAAGACTTGAAAACTCATATCCCAAAAGATATTTGCACACCGATATTCATAGCAGCATTATTCACAGTGGCCAGGACATGGAAGCAACCGAAATGTCCTACAATAGATGATTGACTAAAGAAGCTGTGGTACATATATATAATGGAATATTACTCAGCCATAAGAAGAGATTAAATACTGCCCATCTGTGACAACATGGATGGACCTCAAGATAATCATGCTAAGCGAAATAAGTCAGATAGAAAAAGTTGAAAATCACATGATATCACTTATATGTGGGATATAAACCTAAAAGCAACAAATGAACAGGACAAACAAACAGAGACTCATGGACATGGACTATGGACTATTGGTTACCAGAGGGTAGTGTGTGGGGGAAGAGGGGAGGTAGATGGGATAAAGGGGAATCAAATATGTGGTGACAGAAAGAAATCTAATATGGGAGGTGAACACACCGTGTAAATATATATATGCCTTACAGTTAAAGTGTACAGTTGAAACTTATTGAATTTCATTAACCAATGCCACCATAAAAAAATTAATTAAAATAATAATAAAATATCAGGGTATTATGTATAGTGTTGAAGCGGGTAGGAGAATAAGGCAGGACGGTGAAAAGGATGTATTGGAAGTAGGGAGTTGCGATTCTAGATAAAGTTTCCAGAGAAGGCCACACTCTGACTGGAAGATAGCGAGGGAACATGCCATGCGGATATCCAGGGGGAAGAGAATGCAGAGAGCCACAGTGATCCAGGTGAGGGATGGCAGCAGGTAGATGAGATACCATCTTACACCTGTTGGGGGCATATTTTGAGATATATTTTCAGAGTAGAGCTGACAAGATTTGTTGGCAGCTTGAAGGTGAAGTATGAGAAGAAGAAAGGAACCAAAGATGACCTCAGGGTTTTCACTCAAGCAATTAATAGACTGGAGTTGCAGTTAACTGAGTTGGGGAAGACTGTAGGAAGAGCAGGGTGGGGAGGGGTGAATATCAATATTTTGGGGACATGTTAAATTTGAAATGAATGTTAGACATTTAAGTGAATGTTGAGAAGGCAATAAATTCTGGCTACTTTCACTAAGCTATCACTTTGTCTTTGCCTGTACAAATGTGCTATAGGAAGTCTAGATAATAATTAAGCGTAACTTTATTCTCACGCAATTAAAGGATGATATGGTAAGAAAAAAAAGATCTTTCAACAGTCAGACAACCTGAAAGAAGGCCAATTTTAATAACTGTCAATTTAACATTAGATTCTTCTATTATTAATGCAAATTTTAAAATCTTCATAAAAACTAAATAGTCATTAGAAATCACCTTGGGATGAGGGCTGGGAGAATAATTTTTTACTTCAATAGTTCTAAAATAAATATTTAATGCTGATAATAGAGATGCATAGCAAGTCAGTAGGGAATATGCATGACTCACAAAGGAGGCATAAAGTCTTTTTAAATCAAATTGAAATCTTTTTGTAATAAAAGTTCCTTGAATTTTCTTATGACTTTTTTGAAGTCAAGGGTTTCCTAGGAATAATCTCGTTAATCTGAAGTGAGACTAGCCAGGACACAAAGTATTATTTCTAATTTATAGATCTGGCTGTGGAAGAAGAGAGGATTCACAATAGAGTCACTATGAGTCTTGAGTCTTGGCAACTCAATGTCTACACAGGGTTTGGAGCCTGCATTTTCTTTATTGCAGATAAGTTATTCTCTAGTTTAACTAAATTACGTCTTGCTTTTTCTCTTCTATAATAAATAAATAAACAAATCCTCGTTTTGCTTTTCTTCGTGGCTTTTGTCATTTTAGCTCAAAAGATTTTTCTGTAGAGCTAAAAGATTGTTCACATTAAAGGAAATATCTGAGCTTTGACCAAGTATACCATAGTTTTTAGTCTTAGGTTTCAAGCTGTGGACAGACTCATACATTCTCTTGTCAAGATGTGTGTGGCCAAAGTTTCAAATAACCAAAGTAAACCCATCCCTGTTGTCACATAATAGCAAGACATGACATAATATCAAGTGTGGCCAGGGATGGGTTAGTCTGTACCCAATTTTCAGTATTCCCTTTAGAGATCATGTACACTTAAACATGAGGGAGTCATTCAACAAACACCTGCTAAACAGATAACTGTGAGGAAATGGACTTTGATAGAGGGAAGCCCAGTGTGTTTTAAGATTATATCAGGATTCTCTAATTAGAATTTAATGGAAAATGTGATTATCAGTAACCCCTGTGTCACATCTTTCTATTTCCGTGACCCCAGACATAAGAAATTTGCCTGCTAGCCTCAGTTAGAACAGTCTAAGGCAAGGACTCCTGTTGACTAAGCCGTGTCACATCCTCACTCCTTGGACCCACCACCATCGCCAGGGCCATGGATTAGTATGATTTGTTGGATCTTGGTAATGTGGCTTGAGGGCAGCAAATTGTGTTTGCAGATGCTGTAGACTCACACAGAATAGGTAGTAAGAGAGGAGCCATTTCCAAAGAAAAGAGGAATGAAGTGAAGCTACTATTAAGGGAAGGGACACTGAAAAGGCTATAGCAGCAGATGTTACCTAAGAAGTCACCATAAGCAGGACACCAAAAGGGGAGTCAGGTATCAGGGATGTTTTACTGCAGAAGTTATTGCCTGGCCTGAGTAGTTTAAAAATGTATCTAAATACTGAAGAAAGAGTAAGAATTCTCTAGGTGTTTATGTGTGTACTTATATGCAGACACATGAGAGATTAGGGTGATCCAGGTAGAGGGAGCGGGATGCATAAAGGTACAAAAGTGGGGAAAAAAGTGACCTACTCTGGGAACTAATATGTGGCTGGAGCAGAAGTGAAGATGATCATGCAGCAAGAAATGGAGAGCTTTGTACACCATGGAATGGAAAGTCACCTACTGAATTTAAATCAGCTAATTTTATTGAGCACTTTTAAGTACCAGTGCTCAGTGTTCTATGCATTTCACATGGACTCCTGGGGCAGGTGAGAGAAGAAGAGTCCAATCAGAGAATGAGGATAAATGACCAGGCACAGAGGAAGAGAAGCCAGAGTGTTGTCAATAAAACCAAAATCTGTAGGGGCATCAGTATGTGTGGTTTTTGGAGCAGCTTGGCTCTAAATGTGGAAAAAGTAGGCATTCAGTGAGATTGGTCTGGAATTTATGGTTTTCTGGGCAAATGTGTTTGATCACAGGCAAAGGACTTGAAGGTAGTGATGAAAGATGCTGCATTAATGGACCTGAAGCCCTGGCAGGTAGGGCAGGAAATGAGTATAGAAGGGGCTTAATTAGGAGAAGTTGGTCAAAGATGGGAGGGTGTAGTGGGTATAAAGGACCCAGAGAGCTGAAGGGATAGAAAATTATAGTCAGAATGAGGTGCTAAATTTCAGATTTAGGTGGTAATAAGGTCCAAAGGTATGGTCGTGGGTCATGGGTGTGAGAAGCTGAAGTACAAGGGAAATGTATTAGCCAGGGTTCTCCAGAAAACAAGAACCAATAGGAATCTATCTATCTATCTATCTATCTATCTATCTATCTATCTATCTATCTATCTATCTATCCATCTATTTAATCTATCTAATCTATATATCATCTATCTATCTAAAGGAATTGGCTCATGTGATTAGGAAAGTGGGCAAGCCCCAAGTTCTGCAGGGTAAGACAGCAAGCTGGGAACCCAGGAGTATCAATGGTTTAGTTTTAGTCTGTCTGAAGGCCTGAAAACCAGGAGAGTTGATGGTATAGTTCCAGTCCTAAGTCTAATGAACTTGAGACCGAGGAAAGGTGGATGTTTCAGCTTGGGTGTGATGGCAGTAGAATTTTCTCTTTCTCAGGAGAGGCTCACTCAGCCTTTTAGTTTTATTCATGCCTTCGACTGATTGGATGAGGCCCACCTATATTAGGAAAGGCAACTTGCTTTATTCGGTTTACTAATTTAAATGTTAATCTCATCCAAAAACACCCTCACAGAAACACCCAGAATAATATTTAATTAAATATCTGGTCACCCTGTGGCCCATTCAAGTTGACACATAATATTAACCATCATAGGAAGTGATTCATTTACTTCAGAACCTCTGTACTTACTCTGGTCTTTCTGGCCTTGACCTTCTGGCTCCAAGTTCCCACTTTTACTCCTGCCTTTGGCCATTAACTACAAAAACTGAGTGTGCTCACTAGAACTGTGATGAAAAGTTTCTGTGCAGATTGGGAGTTGGGACTAAGTTTTGACCCAGCTGGGCAAAGAATGTTTTCTGGGAGAGACCTGCTATTAAGAAAGATATCTATAAGTATCGCTGCTATTGTTTAATCTGTGCTCACTACACAATTCCCACAGTGAAAAATCAAGGGGAAACTGGTTCCTCAGAGCATTTGAGGACCAAAGAAAAGATTGCAGGTACCATCCTTTTGTGTCATCCTTTAGGTGAGCCTGATAGAACAGATAACAGATGCTGGCTACATGCATCTACATAAATTCACCTGCTTAGGGACTACCCAGGGAATAGATTATGATTAGGCCTCTTTTTTCCTGTGTTAATGGAAATAATGGAGATTCTAATACATTTGTGGCTTCCAGTAGTGAATGAATTGTGAGAAAAGTTTAGTGATTCTTCTTACCCCAAAATGCAGCAGGATTAGTAAGTAAGCTATTTCTTTCCAGAGTTAATATGGTATTAAAAAGGCTACCTCTTCTGAGCTTCCAAGAACTGATTTTATGGAAGTGACCCTTGACAGAAAGTGTTAAAAATTGGACAGCTTCTCTGGGTATAGGCCTTGGGAGAGACAGATAATATTACCATTCTAGATCTTTCTTTCTTCATTTTGCGTCTGATTGATTGTATTCACAAGCTATGGGACAGCTTATGGCTGTTTGAACTGCATGGAACTGAAAGTCTTACATACATGCAATGCTCCATTAATTCCAAAAGAACCTTCAAAAGTGTTCACTTAGTTCTCTGCTTAACTCAGCTATTTATTGATTGGCTTGGATTTTTACTCTTTCATCTGCCTAGGATTGAATCCTGGCTCTATCTTTTAGTAATGTGTAATCTATAGATATCAGTCCTCTTATCTATAAAATAGTATAAGAATAAAATCTACCTCCTGGGTCACCATGGAGATTCAATAAGATATTCTGTATAGTTACTGCAGTGCTTGGCAAACAGCAAATGCTCAATAGATGGTAGCTCTAATTTTTATTTTGTTATCCTGCACCTAAAATTCTTTCGGATTGTCTTTGCAGGTATGTAGCTGATCTATGTTTATTGGCTCAGTGACAAAAGAATGTTTACCTAACTGTGAATCATATTTTATAACCCATAGGTGACTGTTTTATATTTGAAAGTGGAAACAGGGAAGTCTTGCTTTTCATAGTCTGCCCAAGTAAACAAATTCCATTTGTTGGGTGCATTTAAGAGGACAGACAGAATATTTGGGCAGTAAATCTCAATTTCCAAATCCCATTTCTTAGCTTTCAACTGTGCAGGAAGAAATCAGTAATTACATTTCTGATACTGATTACTTTTCTGTTCCTGACTCATCTCAGATAATGCCATATGACACTGTGACTCTGGTAAATGGACATATAATTTGTTTTTTGGATTTAATAGTATATGAGTTGGAATTCTTTGAGCACTAACTCCCTAAAAAGGACAACTTCTGGTTGCAAATTATTTAGTCTACATTCAATTAGGAAACTTGGGAATGTTTAGATATTCAGCCATTTTACAAGCCAGACTATTTGTGTTCAGAGAATGTCTGCTGAATCCTCTGATTTGGTTCAGATAATATACAGGCTTAGGCAACTCTTGTTGCATACCAGTGAAACAAAGTTAATCACGTGGCTTAGTGAACTCCATCTTAGTTTATACAGTCATTCTTCAAACATTTGTACTGAGGACATACGAATGAATGTGATACCATATCTGTTCTCTGGGGGGCTCAAAGGCAACTAGTACCTTCCGAAAAAATATGGTGGTTTTAGCAGGAAACAACCATTTACCCATCTATCCACCCACCCATTGATTCAATAAATAATAACGAAGCATTTATATGGACCAGGCACCAAACTAGGTATAAATGATTCAAAAATGGGAAATACATATACTCCCTGTCCTCTTAGCCCTGTTAAAACTTGTGATAGAGATAAACAATTAAATGCAAATTTATAGTGCATTATGATCAATGTTGGATAAAGGATCACTTATATAATATATACAAGTTAAGGGGCTAGGGTAATAAAGGTAAAATACTCAATTCAGAAATGATTTCTTTTTTTTCTTTTGCCTGAGACTGTAAAGATCTGAAGCCCTGAGCAGAACAGAATTCTAACCAAAAGAAGTCACATGAGAGGGTTTTACCTTTAGAAATTTCTTTGGTTTATTAATTTGTACAAATGCAGTTAGGAGTACAGATAGAAACAGTAATAGAAATATAGTTGGTGTCCTAAGTGGAAGAAAGCCTGTATATTAGGCATTGGACTTTGAGTAATTACAGACATAAAAACCTCTGAGTTTTTTATGATGAGCAGATGAGCACTGACAACAGGAAATGGACCAAAAAAAAAAAAAACCTATCTGGAAATAGACAACAAAATAAAATGAAAGAAGATGCGTATGTGGACTTAGACAATGACAGGACCTCTCTTCTAAGTAGTCCTGGCTAAGGGCTTCACCGATGTCCTAGAGAGAAGGGCGTTTATACTTGCAATTATTTATATCCTACTGAACATATTTCTGCTTAAAATAACTATAAGTAAGATATGTATTCAATTTATTTAATCACAGGGGATTGTATTCCTTAAACATTGTTTCATTTTCTGCATCATGTCCCGAGTTAAAAACAAAACCAAACCTTTCTCTTATTGTTGGGAAGAACCTGAATCAGATGGAACTCACCGATTCTACTATCCTAGTATCCCAAGCAGGTAGCTTGGTTTTGGTACCAGGCCCTGAAAACTGAGGGTATCTGTGAAGTCAGAGGTTTCCAAGGCTACTAATGCATAGGAAATACCCGAGGAGCCTGAAGAAATAGAGATAACTTGTCCCATCACAGGAGATTCTGACTTAGTAGCTGGGAATATATTTTGAAAAAGGCCTCTTGAGTGATTCTGATATACCTAGTCTGACATGGTACCAGGTTAACTGTATGACTTCTCATTTCTTTCTACTTTGAGATGGGCCACTCATATTAAAACTTAGAAATAAACTTCTGCAGATTGCCAACTGCTCTGCCCTACATCTTTTCAACCATGTTTTATTCATTGTGAAGCATTCTTTCTTGTTTGTTACCTGATACTGAGACTTCCAGGAAAATTTATTGGGCTAAACAAGTAAGGGATTTCTCTAAATGATTTAGCTACTTATCCTCTTTTATCTCAAAGTGGGATTTGGACAAAGTAATCATAGTGTATGTACAAATTTTAGATGCAGTGTAAAATATAAAATGGATGAAATTACATTAATGGTAATTTAAAATTCTTATATACTTTTTTTCATCTCACTCTCCTTTCTTTCATCTCTTTTGCATTTTTCATTGACTCTAAAATTTGTACGTACACTGTGATTATTTTATCTAAACCCTGCTTTAAGATAAAAGAGGATAAATAACTAAACCATTTAGAGAAATCCTGTACTTGTTTAGCTCAATAAATTTTCCTAGAAGTCTCAGTATCAGGTAACAAACAAGGAGGAATACTTCACAATAAATAAAACATGGTTGAAAAAGATGTAGGACAGAGCAGCTGGCAATCTGCTGAATTCAACACATTTGTCCAGCCGGCTTTTTTAGACCCTGCCCTCCTTGCCTCTGGTACGCTCTTTCAGTGTGGTACACCCCACCCCATGACTCAGAACCCAGCTTCTGTGACCTGGGAACCATCTCACTGTGTCCCTCTGGTTTGGCAGTTTGGTGATGGCTTGCTTTCTCTGTCGGGGGGCTTGTCTGAGCCATACTCTGCCAACTTTGATTAGCCTATCAGACTCCTTGGCCCTCTCCTGGCTTTTTTGTACTTTGGCTCCTTCCCTAGGCAAATGGCCTTTTGAAGTCACAGTACCCAACAAAATTTTCCCAGTGTTTGATCAGCTTGATGGTTAAATAATGTTTTCCTTATGTTTAGCTGAGATCACTTTTGTCATAATGTTGCCATTATCTTCTTATCTGATCTTCTAAAGACCAATAGCCTCATAATATCCATTTTCCGTTCCTTTAATCTTCCCTTTCATTCATCGCTAAACTCTCCCTCTTTTTTTTCCTTAAGTAAATTAATAAGTATAAAGTACTTTGAACAGTTCTGGATAGAAAGTAAACATTTTTGAGTTTTTTCCTTTACATCCTTTTAATAGTACTTTGAATAAAGGTAGACTCATTTCTCTAATAAGTAAGTGATTTCTCTAATAAAGATCACAGTAATAAGGATAGAGGTTAGATTATTGTACTGTTCCTTTTGGTACATTCCAGCAACATGCTGACTTCTGCTTTCCTCCCTCATAGCCCCAACCTTCAGCCTCACACACCTAAATTTCTAACTTTAAATTTGTTTTCAGTGACAGTGAACTCCATGTTCTTTTTCTCCTTTATTTGTCACTGGTGGATACTTTTGCCTCTTGTTAAGTTATGTATGTTTTGGCAGTAATTTTAATTGTGATAAAAGGCATACTGATGTATTTTTCATTTTCACTCTTTTGGTATTTTTTCATTTAATTTTCTATAAAAGTTGTTTATTGTACTATAATTTGTTTATGATAGAAAGTTATGATCAAGTAGACTCTTATATACATTTACATTGCCCAGAAGCTTTGTTTGTAGAATAGCAGACATAGTTAGTGTCATCCTCCCTAGGTTTTTTACAGGCTAGGGTAAAACTTTTCCGTCTAAGATTCATCACATAAATAAATTATGACCAATAAGTTTGTTTTTGGGGTGTAATATGAAATGTGCTATGTTGGCCAGAGACCTCTTATTATAAGACTTGGCTTAAATTTAAAGACAGAGGACCTGCTGTAATTTTGGCAGAGTCAAGGTAGAGACCTGAGGTTGGTTGGTTAATTGGTAAAGTCTGCTAAGTTAGGAATTTAAAAAAAGAGAGAGATTTATATATCTACATAAATATATGAGGTATATCTATATAGATATCTATATATCTATATTTATCTATGTATATCTTAAGCTTTCAGTTTAAACTTAAAATTCATGGATTATCTTTTACTGTAAGGTCCAGCTTTTCCTTGCTGTGGGTTCATTGTTTGGAGTTCCATGTCCTCATTCTTGTATAAACCACTCTTGTCATGCATCATTTACAATATCTAGTTTCCATTTTTTTAAAGTGATGCAAGATCTTGAAAACACTTGTAAAGTAAACTGAGTATAGTTTCTGTCTAGACTACAGTTTTAATATATTTTTTCCAACCTTTTACATTTACTCATACCTAATAGCAATTTTTAAAGCAACCCACTTTTGAGTTTTTTGAGACATTTGATTAAATTTTTACGGAAACATTTGTTTACCTTTATCACCAATACACACAATAATTAATATAATTACATAATTCTAATAACAAATACAGTGGGCATAAACATATCTGGGAATGAGGACAGATGATTCTTTATAGCTCAGCTGTTGGGCAGAGATGTGCAGGGGCTGCTGGAGGACAGTCCATCCTTGACCATTAGTCAGAAGGTTTTAAAGAGGGTCGGAGATTGTTAGGTGTAATCACATGTTCCAGTTTGTGCCTATGTCCTGGGTGAATTATTAAGAGCACCCTTTTTACTCTTCAAGAGGTCCTGGGTAATAAATTCTATTGATCATCCCTAGTGTGGGTTAATCCAGTTAGTCTGGTTAAGTGGAGGTAAAGGTTGATTAATAGAGTTTCTACTGAATTTGGTTAAGGTTTCATTGTAACTGACTTGACAGTGCCTATAAATCCTTGCCAACTGGTTGTTAGAATTGGAGTTGTCAGGAAGCTAGAGCTCTTGATTAAGACTGGGAATGGGGCCAGAGCTACTGAGTAGCCCAGAAGGCTGCTAAGGAGCTGGGATTGAGGTTTTCCCAGGTATTACTGCAGGGGGGCTCTCCGGCTTCTGCTGGGTAGACTTACTCATTTGGGCAGGTGGGCAGGCATTAGATGTAGGTCATGGTCTGGAACACCAAAGGTGACTTTCATTGATATGGAAATCGCAAGTACATCATCTTCCTGTGAAGGTGTGTGTGTGTGTGTGTGTGTGTGTGTGTGTGCATGTGTGAAACATTGGTACATGTAGTTAATTGAAAACGATGTTAAAATAAAAGTCTGTCTCTTTATTTTCTGGAAGTGTTTCTGGGGCTAGGTCTCCTCAACTTCATCCATTTTCTTTATCTCTGCACCTTCCTGCAGTCTTCTTTCCTGAGTCCCTCCCTCTCTTGGTTCTGTCCCAACATTGCTTCTTCATCTGGTTCAGAATCCCTGAGAGAAAGCTGAACACCAGAGTGCCTAGCTGTGGGGGAACCAAACCCTGCTCCATCCAGCTATGAGATTCCAGAAGACCACTGCCCACCACCCCCACCTCTTCATTCTCCCCTCCTTTCACATGCACTCATCTTTTTTGCTGCAAGACCCATGTTGGTTTCTGTACTGGAGGACAGACAACTCCAAAGGTACAATCCATAGAATGGATTATGCCTGGAGTTGGCTCTGGAGATATGATCCTCCGCTATAAAATCTTCTGTGTGGTCTTGAGTGCTGAGCTTGGGGTGGGGGCAGGAGGGCCAATGTAGAAATGTTCATAGGGTCCGAAGATTGCTACTGCATTAATGCTTTTTAACACTGACTGAATTTCAAATTAGCCAGTACTGGAGTATTTGCTATATACCTAGGTACAGTGCTAGTTACTTTTATAAATGCTATAACATTTAATCCTTACAACAAACTGTTGAGCTAATATTACACACACACACACACACACACACACACACACACTTTTTTTTTTTAACAGATGAAGATATTAAAGCTCAGAAGGTATATAGAAACTTGCTCATGGTCACACAGGCAGCAAGTTGTGAACCAGGTTGTGAACCTGATGCCTTTGACTCAGTGTTTCCTCCTTTGCAGACTTTAGGGTCCCTCTTCTGTAAAGAATTGTTTGGAGAGTGTGGCTATTCACACACTGTAACTAAAGAGATTAATACTATGGTTTTCAGACTTTCGAAGACATCATAAAACCTGTTATTTAAATGAAGTCTTGCGAGGAAGCTCAAAATAGAAAATGGCTAAGTACTTACTGGTTTAAGCAGGTGGAGGGTGTGTGCAGTCGTCTCCATTACTTCCCTACCTCCCATTCCTACAGCCCTTCAAAGTTGGCTGAGGAGCACAGTTCAACAACACTGGATTACTGTAATCACACATATGCATCCATTTAATTCAAAATGGCTTAAAAAGGGCCTGCAATGAGAGAGCACCAATCTTTCCCTGTCTGCCAGCACTAAGTCCTCTTCCTGGAAGCAATAAGACTACTCTTCCATGTCCACCTTCTGGTGATTTCTTATCTGTGTATAAGCAAGTGGACATCTATTCTTTTTTAATTCTTTTTGGTGAACAAATTAATACAATTTGCATTTTTGATCGTATTCACTTTCACATCCATCCTTTGGAACCTCAAAGACCAAAACCAACATTTTGTTAAGGTACTTTGACACATGGTGGCTGTTCAGTATGGTGACCAACCAGCACAGTTTGCCTAGGACTGAGTGATTTCCTGAGACAACAGACTTTCATTAAAATCATAACAGTTCTAGGCAAACCGGTACTGTTGGCCAAGAAGCCACAAGGTCACAAGAAATAACCCTTTAGGGCACCAAAAACTACCACTTTTATGACCTGGCCCAGTTTGTTCCTGGTTCCTGTGATCAGGTGAACTGCAGGTAGTTTAAAGAGTCGAGTTAACAATGCTCCTTTATTCCTGGCCCTGAACTTGATCTGAAAATCAATGACAAAGGTGTCCATTTCAAGATTAAAAAGCAATGCCTTTTTGTTTTTAAAACATAGTTAGAAAATGGGCACTATGTCTTTTTTAATTTTTTTTTTCAGGTAAGTTAATAGGTAAGGCTATTTTTAAGGTACCTAATAAAGAAGTGGGTGTTCTCCCCTCCTATGGATTTCATTTATCTTTTATCACCTTTCTTTATTGGGCATAAATAAATAAGAGTTGGCTAAAAAAAAAAAAAAGGGAGGGGGAAACTACCTCATTAGTTGCAAAGTATAGTAAGCTGTATTAACTGGCAGTGTGATTAAATGGGAAAAAAAGGCTTTGGAGTTGTTTATAGACTATTAAGACATTGGAAAGTTCCCGTAAATTCTGAGAGCCTCAGCTTCTTCAATTCTTAGTGGAGAGAATCACACCTGCCTAACAGGGTTAGCATAAAATGTCAAAGTGCTTGGCAAAATGCATTTGCTTGTTAAATGTTAGTTTCTTTTCTTCCTGGCACGATCAACTGTTCTGCTTAATCAACTATTATCATTAATAGAAAGTTATTAATATGTAAAAAATAAAGTATGTTTACCATTAAAAATATACCAAACAGGCATATAAACATGAAGAAACTTTCTGGATGATGGAAATATTCTATATTTTGATCTAGATAGTGATCATATGGGGATTTACATATGTAAATGTTCACCAAGCTGTATACTTAAGATTTATGCATTTTACTGTATGTAATATTTATAGCATGTTTTACTAATTAAAATACCAACTAAGCCTGATGTCGGAATTCACACTACATTTGACCCTTGAATAACACAGGGGTTAGGGGTACTGACCCCTTCTCGTACAGTAGAAAATCCATGTATAACTTTTGACTCCCCCAAAACTTAACTACTAATAGCTTACCATTGACTGGAAGTCTTACTGGTTACATGAACAGTTGATTAGCACATATTTTGTATGTTATATGTATTAACATATATTTGTATGCTATATGTATTACTGTATTCTTTCAATAAAGTAAGCTAGAGAAAAAATGTTATTAAAATTATAAGGAAGAGAAAATACATTATAGTACTATACATATTTATTGAAAAAAAATCTACGTATAAGTGGACTCATGGAATTCAACCCCATGTTGTTTGAGAGTCAAGTGGACATTATTTATATACATACGTTTAACATTTTCAGAGTGATGGACACTGTATTCTGTGTGCGATGGGGAGAAGGGATGCTCATTCAAGGTCTGAATCAGTTGCATTTTGTATTCTTTGTGGAATACGAAATGGAAAAACATCACTTTTCTCCCCTCTCGTGTTATTTGGCCTCCCAGGAAACCTCAGCTAACCAAACTTTTGCAGTAGTTCAGCTATTACCCGATATTTGATTTTGAGGAAGGCAGCCAAAGTCTCTACTCCATGGAGCAACAGCCTTATGAATGATTTCAGAAAATGGATTTGGAAAAAGTGTTTGGGCACTGAGCCTACACAAAATTCACTCATAGAGCCCTGGTGACAACACTTAGCAAAAAGCAATTGGCTTAAAAAAGAAAAACACTGGTGTTTTGAAACTCATTTTTACATTGCACCATTTATTATGATCTCTCTCTTTCTCTTTGTGACATCCTGTGTTTAAGGAGATAATGTGATCATCTATTTCCAGAAATGGTTTGGATCACTTCTTCTTGGAAACACTTCCCACGCATTTATATTTTGGTATCTCTCCATTAATTCCCACTCAGGCAGATTGACCACAGGGAGACTCTAGGCTCTGGAATGCACCAGCCTCCTACTTTCACATGCTGGGGACACACGTGGGATCATCTAGAGAGGGAAGGGGGGAGTCGTGATATGGAGAAGCAGCTAAATATAGCATTTGGCTCAACTGAGGGAAAATGTAACCACCACCACCACTACTACCTTGTATCATGGGGAGAGGGGGTATTCAAGGGAGCCGCCTGGGATCATCTCATGAGATACAGTGTCCAATTCTTTGGTTGGTGATGACAGGTGATCTCAGAATGGTAGTCGAACAGCAAGCCCAGGGAGCAGCCATTCTATATTGGAACAAAAGAGTGGAAGCTCTAGGGAGGTGAGGTTATCTCTAAGAAAATATGAAACTGAGAGATGTTTCAGCCTATTAAAAAGACATTTTCCTTTTGGTGGAGAGTGATTACTGGAAAACTAAGTAAGAAAAAAAAAAGATTACTAATTCTAAGAAAAACAAAAAGTTTACAAGAAAAGGTACCTAGTAAACTAGATGATGCAGCTG
Source organism: Pteropus vampyrus (assembly GCF_000151845.1). Classification (NCBI taxonomy): domain Eukaryota; kingdom Metazoa; phylum Chordata; class Mammalia; order Chiroptera; family Pteropodidae; genus Pteropus; species Pteropus vampyrus. Next base: position 9,686,784 of record NW_011888790.1, on the reverse strand, counting down.
TGAATATATATTACATAGTCATAGTAATGTAATACTGAATGTTGATTTAACCCAAAAAGTTATATTTGGGAAGATGAGTGGAAAAGCAAGAGTTGTGTGCTGTGCTGTGTGTATGTTGAATTATATGGAAGCTAATTTGTCATTTTCAATAGTACAGAGTCAATAGATAATATCTAAATTGAAAAATCAAGAACTAGCAGTATAAGCACACTATTGAGAAAGATGAAGGTAAGAAAGAGCTATAAGAATTAAAAGTAATTGCCCTCAGGAAACAGAAAATAAGAATGTAACTTTGACAATTAAAGTTAAAAATGAACCAAAAATTTTCTTAATTCATTTCAACTAATTCGGCCATTAAAATTAAAAACTTTCTTGAAGGGATTAAGGTAAGCAGAGAAGTAGGGCAGCAAACAGATAAGAATTCTCATTGAGAGTGGAAAACAGAGCCCAGAGTTCTTATACTGTTAATTAAAGGCATTGATGCACAGGCCTCTCCAAATGGAAAGGCCTGGTAAGAATAGGAAGGGCTGGAAAGTGACTTTTACAGCATGTTACTTTTCTTCCAGAGGCTATCGGAAATTTGAATCTGCAAAAGATTACCTCACTAGATCCTGAGATCTTGAGAATATGGCCAGAGTGCAAAATAGTGGCCCGAAAATTTACTCTATGGCTTTGATCCCACCAGCTGCTTCCACTGAACTGTAGCCACTTTATAGCCCTCCCACCCCCATTGCAGAGTTATCTGTAGTGGATTATAACTATGCTCACATAATTTTCTGAATTCCAGATTTTTGCAGGTCCCATCCCTGTCTGGAGTTTTGTGGGTAGTGTGGAATCAGTCTTGCTCCTTCTATGATCTCCTCTCACAGGGCTATAAGCTTGGGAACTACGTTTCCGGAATACCTTGCCAATCATGTTCCCAGTTATACTCTGTCAAGAAGAGGCACTTATGAGAGATCTGGAGGCAGAAGTGATAAGTATTGCTCCTCCAGCAATTGGGGGTGGGTGGGGTGGGTGGTGGTAGATGTAAAGATTTTAATGGATATGAGATTTTTCAGCAACCACTAGGTAATACCCTTGGAATCATCTGATGTGTTGCAGGCAGCTGTACTCACTGGTGGTAGTTACCTGGATTCAAGTAATTTCTTGATTCTCTGAAAGCAACAGCAAACTTGAGACTTAGTGATGTTTCCATCTAAACTTTGGATTCACAAAGACCTAGATGTGAATCCTTTTTAAAAACTATAATCCTGAGCTAGGTGTTTTATTCTTGACTGATTTTTTTTTCCAATTGTACAATAAAGATCACATCGCCTATCTCTTAGGCTATGAAGAATAAATGTAATACATGTAAAATGCCCAGCAAAGGCCTGTCAACCAGAGTAGGAACTAAATAAATGGTAGCTTTTGCTATTATTTTTATCTTCGGTTTGCCATTTGCCACTCTTGTTATTCATGCTATAGCTACTGGGCAGTCACTAGGCCAGAAACCCATATTCAGAGTGCTGGGCTGAGCAGCTGGGAAATTCACCCACTCTTCCTTCCATAGGCTTCTCCTTTTACAGCCAGAATGCCCACATCTTCCTTTCTCCCTGCCTCCAAGCCTGAGCCTGAGCCTGAGCCTACCAGGTACCCACCAAGACCTGTCTGTGTATAGGAAGCCAGGACTGATCAAGCTGGCTGTGACCTTAGCCAATGTGTTTTGCTTTTTTGTTTTGCTCAGTTTGCTTTTTTCAATACCTCGGGGAGTTCCATAACCCCTACCTTTTTCTCCATGTGATAAACTAATATTTGATTGACATCCTTTGCTCTTCTTTTTTTGGGGGGGACCAACAACTCCCTTCTACTCTCCTGAGGTCTCCATGCTTGAGACAGATTCATCCTCATACCCTTGGGAGTTTCCACAACAAATCTTGTTGCAAGGCAGAAACTTTTCTAGGCAAAGTTATAGAATTCCTGATTGGGAGAATTTATCTCCTATCCCCCCTTTTATATGTGAAACACCAGATGTTCCAGTTGATGAGCCCTATAAGTGATTTTTCCCCTTCGATGATTTAAAAAATTGTACCCTTTCGCTATACAGCACATGATCAAGCACTTTAAAATATATAATTAATTAAAGTGTTTACTGAAACCGATAAGAAGGCAAAATAAATGCAAATGAAGTAGGAGGTCTATAGAAATAGCTTGAGAACAGCCATCTTTGCATGGGCTGAATTATAGGATACTGTGAAGTCTAAGAAGCAGGAGTTCTTGTGTATTGGTGGCCAGTCCAGACATGAAGGTCACCACATTTAGTATGTATTTTTTACTTCTCTTTTGCTTAAACTACAGATTTCTGGAAGAATTTTCTGGGCTCCTGTTTTCAAGAAATGTAGGCAAACAAGGAG
>NW_011888790.1:9682061-9684344 GCF_000151845.1 Pteropus vampyrus | reverse complement strand
CTATACAGCACATGATCAAGCACTTTAAAATATATAATTAATTAAAGTGTTTACTGAAACCGATAAGAAGGCAAAATAAATGCAAATGAAGTAGGAGGTCTATAGAAATAGCTTGAGAACAGCCATCTTTGCATGGGCTGAATTATAGGATACTGTGAAGTCTAAGAAGCAGGAGTCCTTGTGTATTGGTGGCCAGTCCAGACATGAAGGTCACCACATTTAGTATGTATTTTTTACTTCTCTTTTGCTTAAACTACAGATTTCTGGAAGAATTTTCTGGGCTCCTGTTTTCAAGAAATGTAGGCAAACAAGGAGGGAGGACAAAAAAAGAAAGAAAATAAATATATAGAGTTAAATTTGTCATATCATGATCTATTCCATGATGTATTTCTCACTATTTCTAGTATCTTCTATCTCTGTCCTACGTTGCCAAAAGGCTCACATGGTGCAGGACCTAGGGGAAGGCAAGGTGCTGTGAGAGAAAAGGACATGGTACAAGTATCTCCCCTGTCCTTCACCGGAGATCCTGAAACTGGGTTGATGACCTGTCAGTCTGCTTTATCTCCTAGTGAACTATGACCAAAACCAAGTCAAAACAAAACACTTTCATTAAGAGTTTTTTTTTCTTGAATGAGAGATATAAAATATTTATTACTTTAAAAGGCAGGATTTAGGCATAAAACTTAAAACCAGAAATAATAAACATGTACCTCTCTTCTCTGTGTGAGAAGAGCTATGGAAAGGGAGGGACAGGGACAAGGAGAAAGTACAGGGTTTCCTATACAGTGGTCATCGTGTTGGTCAGCTTAGTCTCTATGACAGTTCACTTTAGTTGTTAATTTTGCATGTGATTAGCAGCTCTGTAGCAATTAACCACTGTTCACAGAACTTCGGCAACTTTTAAAAAGACTTCCATGATGCTCAGGGTGAGGCATCAGAACAGCAGACTAGGATGAAAAGGGAATGTCATCATTTAGTCAGGGACAGGAGTTGGGAGGTAGGCAAACTACAGTCTGTTGGCCAAATACAGCCCACCACCTGTTTTTGTAGATAAAGTTTTATTGAAACTCAGTGATGGACCTTGTTTCCATATTGTCTATGGCTGCATTTGTGCAATCACGGCAAAGTTCAATAGTTGTGACAGAGATCATTTAGCTCACAAAGTTGAACATATTTACTATCTGGCCCTTCACAGAAAAAGTTTTCTAACCTCTGGTCCAGGATGAAGTGTTATTGTAGCTAATCTCCATTAGCTGGTGAATGGGTGAGGCAGACTGAGTAAAATTAAGCCAAGAGCTAAATTTGACTCTTGAAGTGCTTTACAATACTTTATAGTAACTAAGAACTATGAATTGCTTATAAACTGTCATATCGTTGTTTTTATGTACATAAAATCATTCAGTCATTCAGTTATTCATGGTAGTTTAAGCAGATGTTTGCACTCACATCACCCTACATGGGTTAGATAAACAGTGGGCTTCCAGTATTTTTTGAAGTGAATATTTGCCCTTGCTGGCACCTGCCAAGCAAATGAATCTGAAAATTGAACTGAAATGAATCTGAAAATTGAGATGAAAAGAAGTCCTGATGGATAAAGAACTTTTAAGATTTATGAGTAAGATGGATACTAGGATATAAGACTACTTATAATTAGCACATTTACATTATAAAATAAAAATACTATTTTTAAAAAGCACCTTTATGCCCATACGTGCCCAGTTCTTCCTTTAAGGACAGGCCTTATAGAGTAGTGAATGAGATAAGTAAAGGCTCTCGTGCCAGAAACACCTGGGTTTGATTTCTGGCTCTACCATTACTAGCTGCGCGGTCTTGGGCAAGTTACTTAACATCTCTGTGTCTCAGTTTCCTAATGATTATAGTACCTACCTCATGAGGTTGTTATGAGGATTAATTGAGATGAAGCAGACAGAGACTTAGTACTGTGGCTGTGGTAAATTAGATATTATATTTATATTCTCCTTTCAGAAAATCAAACAAGTTCTACCAGAATCTTAATTTCCTGTACTTGCTTCTCTCTACACCCTCCTCCCCATCCCCGCCTCCCTGCAACTTAATTTGCCTGAGATGTCAAAGACATGGGTTGTTTGGCTGGGTCATATGAAAACCCTGCTCTGATTAAGGGAAGATGGGATCTCTACGGAAACGAGAGCCTGGGTGGCAGAGAGCACCCTGCAATTATCCTACCTGGCAGCACAGTCTTTCTGGAGGGGAATTGTGTGAGTCAGGGAGCAAATGGGACCATCTCTGTGTTATTGAACCATG
>NW_011888790.1:9663094-9682011 GCF_000151845.1 Pteropus vampyrus | reverse complement strand
CCAAATACAGCCCACCACCTGTTTTTGTAGATAAAGTTTTATTGAAACTCAGTGATGGACCTTGTTTCCATATTGTCTATGGCTGCATTTGTGCAATCACGGCAAAGTTCAATAGTTGTGACAGAGATCATTTAGCTCACAAAGTTGAACATATTTACTATCTGGCCCTTCACAGAAAAAGTTTTCTAACCTCTGGTCCAGGATGAAGTGTTATTGTAGCTAATCTCCATTAGCTGGTGAATGGGTGAGGCAGACTGAGTAAAATTAAGCCAAGAGCTAAATTTGACTCTTGAAGTGCTTTACAATACTTTATAGTAACTAAGAACTATGAATTGCTTATAAACTGTCATATCGTTGTTTTTATGTACATAAAATCATTCAGTCATTCAGTTATTCATGGTAGTTTAAGCAGATGTTTGCACTCACATCACCCTACATGGGTTAGATAAACAGTGGGCTTCCAGTATTTTTTGAAGTGAATATTTGCCCTTGCTGGCACCTGCCAAGCAAATGAATCTGAAAATTGAACTGAAATGAATCTGAAAATTGAGATGAAAAGAAGTCCTGATGGATAAAGAACTTTTAAGATTTATGAGTAAGATGGATACTAGGATATAAGACTACTTATAATTAGCACATTTACATTATAAAATAAAAATACTATTTTTAAAAAGCACCTTTATGCCCATACGTGCCCAGTTCTTCCTTTAAGGACAGGCCTTATAGAGTAGTGAATGAGATAAGTAAAGGCTCTCGTGCCAGAAACACCTGGGTTTGATTTCTGGCTCTACCATTACTAGCTGCGCGGTCTTGGGCAAGTTACTTAACATCTCTGTGTCTCAGTTTCCTAATGATTATAGTACCTACCTCATGAGGTTGTTATGAGGATTAATTGAGATGAAGCAGACAGAGACTTAGTACTGTGGCTGTGGTAAATTAGATATTATATTTATATTCTCCTTTCAGAAAATCAAACAAGTTCTACCAGAATCTTAATTTCCTGTACTTGCTTCTCTCTACACCCTCCTCCCCATCCCCGCCTCCCTGCAACTTAATTTGCCTGAGATGTCAAAGACATGGGTTGTTTGGCTGGGTCATATGAAAACCCTGCTCTGATTAAGGGAAGATGGGATCTCTACGGAAACGAGAGCCTGGGTGGCAGAGAGCACCCTGCAATTATCCTACCTGGCAGCACAGTCTTTCTGGAGGGGAATTGTGTGAGTCAGGGAGCAAATGGGACCATCTCTGTGTTATTGAACCATGACCACTGGCTCGCCAATTACAAGAATGGGTCTCTGTCTTTGTTCAATACAAGTTTTTACCTGCTTGCTTTATTGTTCTGACTTGGGCCTGTCTTTAGTTCTTTCATTTGGAAAAATCTCTGACAGGGGGAGTTATTAAGCCACTCCCTTAGTTGGCACAAGATTTATTCCATCAGACGTAGGATTTTTTGCTGTAATTATTCATGTATGAGACAGTGCCTACCGATACTTTTGCATCTGCGCTTCAGTCATTTTTAAGTCTGCTTTGGGTTACCTTTCATTACCTCCTTTTACTAAAAAGACAGATATTAGGATTCAAAAGATCTCAGCCAGGTGTCGGGGAATCTGAATCATTGCTGTTGGAGGAGAAAATTCCCCTGGCAGGCTTGTAGTTGACAGTGGATTCACCGTCCACTGTCCTTCATCCATCCATCTGCTGTGATATTGGAAATGTATTGGATTTGACTTTTGATTCTACCTAAAATTTCACTGTTGGCTATTCTCGTCTCCTCTTTCAACCTCTTTTTTCTTATATGTTCAAGGGGAATAATAAACATTCATCTAATTATCTTTGTCTCTCTGGACTAATTCTTTACCACCACTTGCCCTTCCCCTAGTCCCCTTCATACCATGCACACTCATATGGGAAAATGGAAGTACTTTGTAGTATTGTGGAAGTACTATTGCAGGGTTGCTGTGAAGCTTATATCAGGTCCCGTATGCAAAAACACTTATTATCTTGTCTGGCATATCATATGTGTTTCTTGGATCTCTGTGTCTGAATTCTGAGCTGTGTCATCAACACAGAATTGTGTTTTAGACATGTGGTGGAGTCCGGCTGTTATTTAAAAGCTGTGACACTTTGAGCACATTTATCATTCATTTTCCAAACTTCAGTTTTTTAAAATTAATGTGATGAAAAACTGCCCTACATTATTAGAGAGATGAAATGAACATGTATGAAAAGCGCTTTCTAAACCGTAAAGGATGACATAAATGTATAATGCTGTACAAAATGTTGTAACAATTGCAGCAGCTTTCACTTGGAAGTGATAATAAAAAGTTAGGTTTAATATTTTTTCACTTTAGTTCAGATTTGCTCAATGGTCCCAGGACATTCATTTAAATATTAATAAAGCAGGAGAGCTCTTGACCTTGCTTTACAATCAAAGCACATGGGTGCTCTCTCTCTCTCTCTCTCTCTCTCTCTCTCTCTCTCTCTCTCTCTCTCTCACACACACACACACACACACACACACACCCCTATTACATCCATCAACTTTACTAAGTGCTTTTAGACTTGAGCTGAGGAGAAATGGTTGTGGCATCCACAGCAGGTAAGAGATGGCCATTTGGCCCCATTAGTGCCCTGGGTTCAATTGTTGGTAGTGAAATGCCAAAGGGAAGACAGGGAGCACCTGCCCTAGCCAGTCCTTCCTTGTTGCTTCAATTTAAAAGGGGTTAATTACCCAAATTACAGATGATTACTGAGTCTCTGATTCACTTTACCCTGGGAGAGAGGGGTGAGTGAGTGGGAGGTCTGCCACTGCTATTCCTCTTCCTCTTCCAATTCAGGGAGAATGAAGGGCAAGAGTGGAAGGCAGCATCAGTTAACTGAAAGAGACACTTGCTTTCCCTGGGTTTGCTTTCCTGATGCGTAGAGGAAACAACTCCAGTGTCAGGAACAATGGAGAAAACAAATGAATCACCACTATCATCATCTCATGCATTAAATTTATTTGGCCTTATTTTCTAGCTTATAGTTAGGAGGCCTGAGGTCAGCACAGGACTTGACAGGGAAAGAGAGAGAGATGAGGGAAGACAGAGAATACATAATAGAGAATGTAGTATGCAAAGAAGGATACATGTCCAGGCAGGCTAGGTGTCTTAGAAGTAAGAAGAATCTCTGGAAGGAAAGTGTCTCGTGGCTTACGCAAGGCCGAGCCTTGTGTAGGGCCAGGTGAAACAGCTAAGTATTATGGATTAATACAAGAAATTGGGTAAAAAAAATGTCACTTTCAAAGATGCAGTAAGTGTAGGGGGAAAAGCATCTATGTTTAGACACTGCGAAGCATACTTTACAAATGTAATTTTACTTAATCCCTATAGAAATATGAGAAAAGTTGCAAATGAATAAACACATTCAGAGAAATCTGTAGTAATTAGCTTAAATGGAGAGGATTGGTTTGATTCCAGAATCTATGTTCTCTCCTTGGTTTTATACAAAGTCAAGCTAAGGTATGTCACCTGTGGGTAGGACTTTTGTCCTTCTAAATCTATAGGACTTCTTCATTACTGCTGCTTCTATGGTGGTGAGAATTTTGTTATCCTTACCCAAAAGCACTGTGGCAGCTAATAGTCCTGCTCACTGATGTTCTGGTTCTTGTCCTGCCTCACAGGTGTGTACTGCTTCACTCCTGGAAGATAGCCATGGCTGCGTGACTTACTTTGAGGAGTGGGGTATGGGTGAAAGTGACCTGTGTCTCTTCTAGTAGAGAGTCACCAGGTTTTCTTCTACTGGCCACAGCAACTGTTAACTCTTCAGTTGGTAAAGTGAGACTAGTGAGGAAACAGGGAGCAGACTCTGTTCATTTAGTGGAGGAAATAAAACTAAATTGTTAAAAACCCATAAGATTTTGGGATTGTTTGTTACTGTACCATAACCTAACCTATCCTGACTCATAAAAACAGGAAATGATGATTTTCCTATTATTCATGATTTCAAAAGGCATGTTATCACAGAAGAGAAAAAATGGAGAAATAGGCGATCGGAGTAAGAAGAAATGTAAAGACTCAACAACACTTTTGTTTGTTAGTGTTTAAAACCAGTGAACAAAGTCATTTAAGTTTTAAATTATGTGTATGTTTTAGGTTGTGTATGGTTTCTGAAGAGTCGAGGATAATAGCTGTTAGCTTGCTAGGGCTGCCATAACAAAGTACCACAGTCTCGGTGGCATAAACAACAGAAATTTCTTTTCTCACGGTCCTGGGGGCTAGAAGTCCAAGATAAATGTATCAGCAGAGTTGGTTTCCTCTAAAGTCTCTCTCCTTGGTTTGTAGATGGCTGTCTTCACATCATCTTCCCTCTGGGTGTATCTGTGTCCTAATCTCTTTTATTTATAAGGACACCAGTCATATCAGATTAGGGCCCATCTGAATGACCTTATTAAATCATAATCACTTCTTTAACGGCCCTGTCTCCAAGTACAGTCCATTCTGAGGTATTGGGGGTTAGAACTCCAACATGTGAATTGGGGGTGGGGCAATTCAGTCCTTAAGAACTATGGAATAGTACGTGTTACATAATATATACTCACAAAATGATTTTAAAATGTCTTTTGCCTCAGCCAAAATGTTTCATATATATTGCGCTCTGTCAGGAATGAATCCAGGGCTCTGGCTACTTGCCCTAAACAGACTCTGCCACAGGGCAACTACGGTGCTTTAACTTTCATCAATCTCCTAATCCCTTACCCAAATGATCTAAGATGGGAAAGACCTCTGAAGGAATTGCGAGGAGGGCATTCCTAGTCCTATCCATTTTAATAGTTAAGAAAACTGGAACTCAGAGATGTCAAGTTACATATTCTAGGTCACACAGCCAATGCATGTCAGAATTGAGAATTATGTCTATGAATTCTGAGCACCTGCAATCATCTTTCTGTTAGGTCAGAGCTAATGCAGTTTACAAAAATAGAGTTTGGGCCTTAGATGCATGAGAGTGTATGAGTTCTCACGGAAGATTTGCAGAATGAGATGAGAAGAGAAACAAGATCATTTCGGGTGAGTGGACCGACATGAGCAAAGGAAGAATCAGGAAGAGTAAAGTAAATGGGGCTCCTTATTTGCAGCCACTGTCTGTTCACTCTCTGTTCTGTACAATGGCAAATATTACTACTCACGTCGAGGTCGGACTCTCAATGCCTCTTGAGATAATCCAGGAGATAATGAAGCATCTTGGATGTGTCATCAATTTACTGGCTTATTGGGAAAGCCATAGTGGTTATTTACCAGCTACTTCATAATTGCAAAATTTCGATTTGATTTCTCTCTAGCAAACTAGCTCAGGGTGGTCACCATAAGTTACCCAACTTACCAAGTAAACATTTAAAGATAAAAACACATTAAATAAATTAGCCCAGAGCAGCTAAGAGTAAGAGCTAGGACAAAGAATTGGAAACTTCAGAGACCTCCTCAGTTTTGCCTCTGGGGCTGGCTTTTTCCACAATCAGGCTTCTGGGAAACAGGATGATGAGGGGATTCCATGAAGGGCTCAGCATTTTCTATAACCATTTATCAAAAATGCAAGTCATCAAATTAGAAGAAAGGCATACCAGGGAAGCGGGGAGGCCCACACTCTGGGCCAGCGATTTAGAGCAAGGGTCCTGGGCTGGGTTCTGTGGAACACATTCGTATTGACGACCATGAAAGGATTCAGCGTCTTGAATGAGACAGCTGCTTGTACAGAGGCGTTTTTTATGAGCTGACAAGTTAGCCACGAACAAAGCATGTTTGTAGAAAGTAAATGGTTGCCAGTTTTAATCTGAGCTTTTCATTCAGCTGTAGCGGGAGACAATTGAGTTTTTAATGTTCTGCGTGAAGTTCCTCGTTTCGGATTTTGGTCAGAATGAGGCTGGGGTTTGGTTTGGCTTAGGTGATCCGTTTTCAAAATGCCACTGAAATCAATGACAACAAAAGCAATGCTGTATTTTTTTTTCATTTCCTGCTGATCATAACTTTTCCAGAGGACAGGGTCTAGACAAACAAAGCTGCCTCCATGAAGGATGTTTATGTTTCTCACTCCAGGACTGAGCTTAAAGAGGGGAGAGAAACAGTTGACACGTTATAATATGAAAATAATTTAAAGTCCATACTGAGAATTCAACTGAGGTCTGGGGGGAACCCGCTGGGGTCTTAGAAGTTGGAGGAAATGCCTTTGAGTCACACTAATGAGAGAGAAGAATTGCCTCTGATCTAGCTTTTCTGGAAGAGAAGATGTTTCTCCTAAGAAAAAAATTCCAGACAAATGAAGATAATATTTTAAAAAGTACTTTTGTTGAATTTATTTAAAAATGTATTATACACCTCTTTGTCTTATCAATAGGAGTGTAGACTATAACGTACTATATTCTTGGTGATTCAGGATAATCAGTATCTATACCAGCTCTACTGTAGTGATACTTGTGGTCTCCTACACCAGTTCACTGGGGGAACTGCAGATTGGCTGGGTGATGGTTAGGTGCCCCTAGGGACTTGTATTTTTATTCTAGACCATGAACGAAAAAATTTTTTTATTAGAATTCTACAAATAAAGGCAGTATCTGTGAATACCCAAATCTTGCTGTGGAAAAATAATAGCTATATATCTAAACCAACTAAGTTGTAACAGTTAACCAGGTCGATTTCGCCAGCAATACTTACTTTCTTATTTAAAGATTGATCTTGGATCTCAGAGTTTCCTTTTGTGTGATTCTTTTCACTATAATAAAAAACAATCCTAATACTTTTGACTTATTTCAAACTATTGCTTTCCCAAAAGTTAATTCTTTTGGCACTTTTTAACCTTATAATGTATTTTCTACTGGAAGATTATGATATTCCTTTTACATTGTTTTCTGATTTGTGTGTATTAGTTGGGTGTTTGACTTTGCTGGATAAGAAATCCCTGAATGAGAGAAAGAGTATTTTTCATGATTTTAATTGATTTTATTAAATCAAAGGACCTTAATCTAAGTGTATGGTATGCTAAATAATGGTCCCCAAAGATATCAGGCCCCAATCCTTGAAATTTGTAAATACTCCTTTAAAGGGAAAAAGGGTCTTTTCAGACGTGAATAAGTTAAGGGTCTTGAGATGGGGACATTACCCTGGATTATCTGGGTGGGCCTTAAACTCAATCACAAATGTCTTTATAAGAGAGAGACAGAGGGGGATTTGACACAAATAGGAGAGGAGAAGATAATGTGACTGTAGTGGCTGAGGTTGGATGATGTGGCCACAAACCCAGGAATGCTGGCAGCCACCAGAAGCTGGAAGAGACAAGAAACAAATTTTCTCCTAGAGCCTCCAGAAGGAGCGTGGCCCTACTGACCCTTGATTTTGGCCCAGGGATATTGATTTCAGACTTTTGGCCTCCACAACTAAAAAAGATTACATTCCTGTTGTTTTAAGTCACCACGTTTGTGGCAATTTGTTACAGAGGCCATAAACAACTAATACAAAATTCTATTTGGAAAGTAATCAGTCATCTACAGTACATTCTTAAATGTACTGAGTTCTATGTTAGACTACATGGAAGGCAGAAGAGAAATAATGTATGTGGTTCTTTTCCTCAAGAGCTTTATGGCGTAACTGGGGAGAGAAAGTGGCATTCACAAGACAAGAGCAGGTGATACAGTGTATCATTAAACGCTGCATTACTTTTACAGGCTCATAAGAACTGATGAGGTCCAGAGAAGAGGTTGATAAACCAATCAGTAATATCCAAGGAAGATTTATTGGAAGAGGAGGGATGGAAAGAATGTGCAGTCAGAGAGCAAGAAGGTGTATATTCCTGTAGAGGAGAGTATGAATCATGTCAGAGGTAGAACTAGCCTGGTATGCATTGTGAGGGCAGGGACCCTGTTCATGTCAGTTATTCACTGTTGTTTTCCACCACTGAGTATAGTGCCCGTGCATATACTCTACAAATATTTGATAAATATACTCTACAAATATTTGATAAATAAATAAATATTTGATAAATAAAAAAAAATATCTTTGTGGGATATCACCATTCTAGCGTGGCTAGCCTATAAGAGCAAAGGACTTACTTTGGCAATAATGAGGAATAAATTGGATTTGTAAGCTGGGGCCAATCCTGGAGAGCCTTGGGAGCCAGGAATAAGAATATCAACATAGAATGGTATTGTTATATAAGAGAAAAAATTTTCCTTTCTGGTGTTTGGAAAGGCATTTAAGAAACATGACTTCTGGCACTTTTCTTTCCTTTTTTATCCTTAAAAAAAAAAAGAAAAAAAAAAGATCTCCAGAATTTCTGTAACACTGGGTTGGAAAATATTTAAAACTAATTTGATAATCTATTCACCTTGTTTGAATTACCTTAGTTTCATCTGGAAACTGGAGGTACTGATGGACTTTTCAGAATCCAGTACCAGTCATCAGCCCATGAATCATGTCCCACACGTAATGGCTTCTGGAATCCAAAGACTGTCTGTGGCTCTCTTTTACTTCCCCTCTGCTGCACTGAGCTAAGCTGGACAACAAAAACTGGCAGTTTTTCCAGGACAGTTGGACAAATGCTGGCTGGTTTTTTTTTTTTTTTTTTTTTTTGGTGGTGCACTGAAGACATTAACTAGCTTCCAAATGATGAGAAACTTAAACTTAGGAACTCTGAATGTCAGATCCAAGTTCCTTCTCACAAAAGGGGGTTCTCATTGTTTGAAAGGAAGGGTGCTAGCTGCTCAATGACATGTCCTTTATCCACAGTGGCAGTCCACATTGCCATAACACAACACAAGAACTCCTGTTTCAATAATGAAAATATTCTGGCTGCTAGTGGGTCCTGCCTTACCTGTAGGCTTGTCAGCCTCCTATAGAAACTTCCTCTTTACAAAATAAGGTCACAACAGCATGTATATCATACAGCTATCAATTCTTGTTACTCTATTAATTCTGAATTTTCCTTAACAAAGAACTTCTCCCTGATGATTATTTATTGGAAAAAAAAATGAATACTAAAACCGAATAAAATAAAATGGTTGTTTTAGTTTGTACTCCCTTCCATGAGACTTCAAATCTCTGCTGATAGTTATGTTATCTTCCTGTCGGCCAATAAAAATGCTTAGTTCTTCATAATCCTAAAACAAACAAACTTTTTTATTTTGCTATCCTGTCAAATAACCATTTTGTCCTTCTCATTCTTTCATTGTCAGACTTAATGAAAGCATAGTGGATTCAGGAGGTCTCAGACTGTCAGGCAGTGAGCTGGCTTCTGCCTGCAAACCTGTTTTGTTAATCCATACCATGTGCCCCCCCGCTGCCAACATTTAAAAATTGGGAGATTTGCATAAAAATCTGTTTCATTTTTCTCTTAACACATTGGGGAACTGAGAACTTGAGCCCGTGTTTGCACATGACAACGGCCTCTTAGAATTGAATTTCTGCTTCTCCCTTTAGACAGGGTGTGCATTCTCCAGTTAACTACAGATTCCACCACTCCCTATCGTCTGCAACACTGACACAAAGTGTCAGTAGCCGTTTATCATTGCCTTACAGTCTTGTTCTCCTTCAATACAGAAACATTTCACTGTACCAATACCTCCACAAAGTACGGGAAGGGAAAGATCCAGAGGACTGTGTGATCTTCGTGTACCCAGCCTGTTTTCATTCTCGTATTTTAGCTGTCCGGCCCCTTGGGCATCTGGGTTTGCAACCCTGGCCTGAATTACACTTTGTGAGCCTCTACAGTTCTTCAGCTCCTTGCTAGATGGTTCTTTCCATTTCATCCGCTATCAACCTGTCTTAAGAGTCACCTCTCACTTGTTAAATCAAATGACCTTTTGTTAACTCTCTTTCTCAAAGCCTTGTCTGCCTGCTCTTTTGCCTTCGCTTAACTTCATCTTAAACAGCCTTTCTTCCTGACTTCCTTCACACCACCTGACATCCTCTGATTCCTCTTCTTCTTACCTCCTACATTGTTTCTTGACGTTATGTTTAAAATCCTTTGATTTGTATATACTTGGTCTTGGTAGTTATCTTCATGTCATGGTTTTGATGATTTCTTCTATGTGGATGATGCCCGCTTCCACCTTTTCCTCTGACCTCTCTCCTGAGACCTTGTCCAGCAGAACAGCTCCACTGGGATCTTGCCTCCCCTGCTTAACTACTCTACCTTAAAAATTCATCCATTGATTCATATGTTAATTCACGAAATAACTGCTTAGTGCCTGTATAATGTGTTTCTTTTTTCTCCTCTTAAAAAGTCATCTGTTGCTCTCTGCATTGCTAACAAAATCAAGGTCACACTCCTTATCCTGGCTTGGAAGCCCTTTACTATTTGGCCACAGCCCATCTTTCTGGTATCATTCCCTACCATTTCCAGGTACAAATCTTTGCTTCTTGAGTTAGTGTCTGGGAATGTGTAAGCATAAAGCCTTAGAGTCTGCCTCAATTGAATCTCAGCTCTGTCACTTGCTGGCTGTGTGACCTTAAGCAAGTCACTTAACTTCAAAGCCCTCAGTTTCTTCATTCACTTAACCCATAGGGTTATTTTAAAATTAAAAGAAAAACAAATGATAAGCTATGTAATACAATGCCTGGTGCATAGTAAGAGTACGATATATGTTAGATAGCATTATCCAGCTAAATCACTGTTTGCTCTACATTCTCACATTTTTTCTTTGTCCTGAAATGCCTACCTCTGTCTAACTCTCTGAATGAGTCTAAATCTTGCTCCTCTTTAAGGCCCAGGTCAAAGGATATGGCCTCTCTGAAGCCTTTTCTGATCTCTACTAGGTAGAAATACTCCCTCTTTTAGCATCCTTAATTGTAGACATTAACACCGTAATTTGCAACATTGTATTTAAATAAAGGTCTCATCTAACCTACAATACACTGAGTTCTTTGGTTCCTGGGATCTTAATCACATCTACGTTGCCCATGTCACCCAGAGTGCCTTGTACAAAGTAGATACGCAGTAATTATTCGTTGAATGAACAGCCATTCATCTGGGTGTGTATTTTCTTATAATTCTCTATTCTTGTCCATTTAAGAGAACATGAAGAAGTATAAGTCATTTGAGAAGTATAGCATATTTTTTAGTGATTCCTCCCCCGCCCCTTACTCCTATGCCATAGGTGTAACACAGGTGTCTTTTGAGAATTTTATATATCTATTGATTTATTCGGAATTTACAACTCACCGTCTTTAAAAAGGATTTGAAACAGCATACAAATTAAACCTAATATAAAATAGGACAATTATGGCTAAAAAGAGAACAGAGACCATCTCAAAGAAATAGGGAGCAGATGTTACCAGGCACCTGGGATGAGCTAATTACTGTACTTGGTAACTGGATTTGGCTCTGAGTTTCTTGGCAGCTAAAGCTGAAAGGACACACATTGGGTTATTCATTCAGCAAACATTTGTTGAATATCTCTGATAAATGGGGCACTGTGCTAACACTGGAGATTCTAAAATGAATAAGCCTGCGTCCCTGGCTTCAGCACATAACTTAGCCATGAGTTAAGTGATTGAAGGTGGATACAAGGAGCAGTAAAAACTCAGGGAAAGGGCACAGGCTATATTTGTGAGGGGTGGTGGGGGAGTCAAGGATAGTTCATGAAAGAGGAGATGGTTTCACCAGACTGTTCAGTAAGGAAGTGCCTTCCTGGTGTAAAGACGCAGAAAGTAGAGAGACCGTGAGGTCTCAAAGGACATGTTTGCTGAATGAAGCAAAGGGTGAGGGCAGAAAGTGATAAGGGAGAAGGTGATAGCCAGAATATGCTGGACATTACATGTAATGTTAAGGAGTTCGGACATCATTCTTTTGGTCAGTGTTTTCCAACATGGCTGAATACAGGAATCACTGGGGAGTTTTGAAAATATATATAGTCTTACTGAATCAGAACCTGAAGCCTGAAAATCTGCATTTTTGTGGTGCACCGCAGTTGACTGCCATCCAGCCAGGCCTGACTCTGATCATTGGGCCAGGTTTGTAAATCACCATGGTATAGGCGAGAGAGAAACCCCTGAAAGAGTTTAAGCAGGGGAGTAGCTGAGAGATGTGGATTGTAAAAATGACCTGTGATATAGGAAAGGGAGGGTTAAAAGGGTGGACATGAGATTGGAGGAGAGGACTGGATTTATTTTGGGTTTATTTTGTTCACTATTAGGTGTACTTAGCACAGTGCCTGGCATACAGAAGTGCTCAAAAAGTAATTGTCAAACATAAATGCTCTTTTACTTACAGTGGGTGTGTAATTTCAAAGTAGATGGGATATGACAAGTGGCTGAATCCAGACACTTGATCAGAAGTGAAATGTGGTCGTCAGAAAGTCTCAGGTGCAGATCTCAGCTTCATCCCTGGGCGAGTTGCTTCGAACCCCTTGGAGCCTCAGTTTCCTCACTTGGGAGATGGGAAAAATAACCCCTATCTCGTAGGACTTCTGCGAGGATTAAATGAGATAACACATAAAGCATGAGGCGACAGAGGACTAGGTGTCTTCCTCCCTATTACATTCATTAAAAATAGCTGGAGATGCTTTCACTGTCTCATTAATCCTGTTCCGATTATCTGCTACTATATAACAAATCATACCCAACTTAGAAGTATAAAATGACAGCCATTTTGTTATACCCATAGATTCTGTGGGTCAGGATTTCAAACAGAGCAGTGTAATAACGGCTTTTTCTCTGCTCTACAATGTCTGGGGCCTCAGCTGGGAAGCCTTGAATGCCTGGAAGTGACTGGGTGGCTGGGAGCTGGAAACTCTCTAGAAGCTGTTCACTCACATGTCTGCTGCCCTGGCAAGGATGACTAGTCAGGACCATCAGCTAGAGTATCTACTTAGGGCCTTTCCATGTGGCTTGGACTCCCTCATAGCATGGTGCCTTCAAGACATTTAGATTTCTTACATGATGGGTCAGGGCTCTAAGAGTAAGTGTATGTATAAATAAGATGGACCCTGCATGGTCTTTTATCACCTAGCTTTCCAAGTCATATAGTGTTACTTTTGCTATGCTCTGGTAGTTGAAACAGGCAAAAGCCTGCCTATATTCAAGGTGATAATACATAGACCTTATCTCTCCACAGAAGAAATATCAAAAAATCTGCAGTCATATTTTTAAAGCTGTATTCATTATTCTGAGCTTAAAAAAAACTTGACCACCTCATTCGTAGTGCTTAGGTTATTGTCTTTGTGAATCAGAAGGGTATAATTCTTTCTTGATTGTGTTCTCTGTAGTTCCAGAGCAATCTACCTTCCAAAGTTGGCCCAGCTCAACCTAGTCTTTCTACTTTCCTCATATATATTCAATGCAAATCCAACCTTTAGGTTGCATTAGACAGTATTTACAAACCTTCACTCTTTCTGGGATTCTTTATGAAGAGAATGTAAAACATGTTTTGAAAAGAATTTAAACTCACTGAAGGGAAAATAAATGATGAAAGTTTTCCTGGGATTTGCCAGCGGTTATGGCAGGAAGATTCCTGATTTATTTGCGCTCAGTTGCTCCAAGTGCTGGAAAGAGTTGAAGAAAATGAGATGAAATGGGAGGACCAGTGTGCCTGCCTAGAGCTCATCACAGAAAAGTGATGCATAGTCAATGACCTTTTGTGACAACCTTATTCTTACAATCTCGTGGGGCCATATGTGCCCTGCAGTGACAGATGGTCCCAATCTGCTGTTGCCAGCTAATGGCTTATTTAGAGGCTTGGGGTGACTATGTGATAAGTCTGGGCTGGACCAGCTGTTTTCCCTGCAACTAAAGTGTGGTCTGGCTGAATGAAGGCAGACAACAGACTTTAAAAGACATGATTCCACTACATGGAAGTATCCACAATTTCAATTTCAGGAGAGCTGATTAATATATTTCTTCAAACACATGTACACCATTTCTTCCCCACAGCACTGGTCTAGTGTTCAAGGTACCTGGATTTTAATCTCATCCTGTTGCTAACTAGCTGTGTAACGATAAATGCATCACATAAATTCTCTGAGTGTCTGCCTTCTAAAATGGATCTGAATTACATCATCTTTGAGGTCTTTTAGGTTTTTGTTCCCTTTATTCTTTGAATCCAAATTGTGTGCCATAGTGACTAGTATTCATGAACTTATCAAGTGTTCGTTTGTCTGCTAAGCCCATACTAATAGTACTTTATTTAACCATCAGAGTGGCCCTAGGTGGTCGTTGTCATCATTATTAAGCAGTTTAAAGATGGGGAAAGTAAGTAATAGCGAGTCAAGTAATTTGCCTAACGGCAAACAGTGGGGACAAGGCAATGCTGACCTGGCCCATGCTCCTTATTCTCATGCTATACTGTGTATTCATGTGAGTTGAAAAAGTAAGGTAGAAGAGACAAAAATCAAGATGTAAACAAATCAACAGATTGATGATGTTGTGACATCTCTGTTCCTTCTCTTTGCATGTTATTGTCGGTATTTCTATATTTGTGATAACTTGGGGTACATGTCCTAGTCCATTTTAGTGCCCCACCATCCAGGTACTTGCCCCCTCTAAGGCACCAAGCTAGCCCTGAAGAACCAGGCTGCTGGGGTTTTCATGTTGTTTGTTCGGAAGAGCCCCGCTGATGTGTAACATCGAGGGCAGTTTGGTATGGGGAAAGGCCGGGTATGGGAGAGTGTCCTTTCCTAGAAAAAAAGCAGAGAATCCACAGTACTCTGTTAATATTTCTGTGTGCTTAAGTCACATGTACAGATCTGTCATCTCTTAAGCCCATTTTATTTTAGTTCACATTTCTAAAACCCCTTATTATATTGGTCTTATGTTTCCTGGTCATATGAATTTTGAGACAGTGATCCCTTTCTGTGAAGAATGACCTCATTTTCCTCATAAAAAAATTACTTTGGCATTCGAGCAAATAAGAATTAAATGGAAACCCAAGCCATTTCTCTGATTGTGGTAAGCTTCTCCACTCAGTAGCTCTTTATTGTTTTGTTATAGACATTGAATTGTATTTTTTCTCTAGGCTCAGGTTTATTTTAAGAATATAATATAAATATTGTTCAAATAAGCCCTTCCCCACCAAATACAGGATAAAAGACTTGGTCATGCTGTGAAAAGAAGACTAGATATCCTCTGACCTGGAGGTTAGAGGATAAGCTCTTTACTAAATTTAGGCCAGCTCAATTTTAACTGGGATTTGAGTTTCAAGAGGCATATTTTAAAAAGAAAGCTTGTGTGCATTGCCAAATACTGACACTGTTGGGTCTTGGAAAGAAGAAGATATCATGGCTTCTATAAGATGTTGCCCGCCCTTCTGTATATTTGATGATCATTTTACTTTGGTCACTCATCCTCCCATCTGGCACTGTTAGATTTAGTCCCTCCTATGCCTGGAAAGGGGAGGATAAAAGACTCCTTTGAAGATTATCGCAGAGAGAAATGATGGTATTTAATTGGTGGCAAGGTCTTTTGTACTGTGGCCAATATTACATAAAGCCACTGCTAGGGTGTTTAGGTGACACCAGAAGACCATCTATTAGAAAGAGAAAATTGAGTCCAGGAGGCAAGGCTGGTATCTCCATTTCATCAGGTTTGAGGAAAGCTAGACTAGAATGATATCTATTAATTTGACATTTGAAATTTAGAAAATGATTTTCTATGGACATCAGTTCACATAGGCAGCTGTATAAATTAGCAAAGTATATCACTGCCTATGTCTCACTCCTACAGTTCCTAGCAGTCCAGTGATTATATTATAGACCAGTTGCATTGACATATCTGGTCAGGTCAATGATGTTGCTGTCTGTGGAATATTCTGTTCAGGTTGGTGCTCTTTGTTCTTCTATTATAATGTCAGGGTTTCTCAACTTCAACACTCTTAACATTTGGGGTCAGAAAATTCTTTGTTGTAAAGGAGGATACTCTGTGCATTATAGGATGTTTAGCATAATCCTTGGCCTCTACTCACTAGATGCCAGTAGCATCCTCCAATATGGCAACCAAAAATGTCTCCAGATATTGTCAGATGTCCTCTGGGGACAAAATTGCCCTCCTCTTCGATGAAAACCGCTACATCAGATTTACTCTGACCTATGTAGGCTTAAAAGTGTATATGAATTTGTGCACACATGCGCACACATAAACACACCCCTCCTTCTTTTTTCTAAGGCGTGAAACTAATAGCAATTTCTTACACATAATGCATTTACATATATAGAATGTTAACAGTAACTCTTATTTAATAAAATTATACTACTTCCTCTCCACTTGAAAAGCTGATTTATCTCAAAGAATGATGTGACACCAAGAATGATCTATGGCAGATTTTAACTGGAGATGAAGAGAGGTTGTTAAACCAGACCTGCAAGGCCTTCTGTCGAGTGAGGCGACTCACAGAGCTAAACCTCTATGTATCAAAGTAAACACTTGGTTCCACAAGACATACTGGAACACTTAGAATTGTTGTTGAATTTTTGGACAATCTAGAGATAAGTTCAGTGCATTGCAGCATTTCATTTTATTTAATTTTCCTTCAGGTAAAATTCCTATTTGTTTCGAATTAATGGGAGAAGTGAGAACAACAAAAAGAGCCCCCAAGGGAAGTTTTAGGGACAAGTGAAGGAGGAAATATTCATACCTTGGGGCATGTCATCAAAATCATAGAATCATAAGATGGAAAAGGACTTTAGATGCCCAATTGCCTATGTCTCTAGAATCTACTGCAACAGATCATATCAGGGGCACAGGGACTACATATTGACAAATCAGTGGCTTCCTCTTACACTGTTGACCATCCTTCCCTGAAACAGAATCCTTGTCTTGGATTACTTATCATCATACTCAAGGAGACTTTTCCATCTGTCTCTCTTGCAGGCTTGTAAAGCCCATGCCCATCTCAGGGGCTCTGTGCTAATTCCTTCTGCCTGGACTGCTCTGCCCCAGATCTTCATGTTGTTGCCAACTTCTCATCATGCAGGTCCCAACTACGGTTCCCTTTTTAGCATAATATCCTATTTCTCCTCCACAATAGTGTTTATTAGTATCATAATATCCTGTTTACTTACATGCGTACCATCCAACTCTCTCTCACAAGAAGGGAAGCCCCTAGAGAGGCTCTGTTTTCTCAGTGCCTGGCAAAAAATAGGTGTTTAATAAGTACGTATGCATTGCCTGACCAACATTTCCATAACACAGTGAAATACAGCCACATTCTGACCTCAGGTTTGGCTAGCTAAAGGGAAGTAGCAAAAGGGAAGTGGGCTGATTTAAAAAAAGTTTATTCATGTTTCTCATGGGTGTAGACAGGGAAACAGTTGTCCTGAATCTTAATGACCTTTAAGAAACTTTGTCTTTGACATTTGAAGACAGGAGCCATCCCCTAAACAGGGCTGACGTATTGAATGTCTTCAAACATCTGTGTATCATGGTCTAAGATTTCTATTTTATTTATTTCCAATTATTATAAATAAAAGAGTAAATCAATCCACATCGACTTAGATTTCTAGAACAGACCCTCCCAATCCCCATTTAAAAAATAGACATGAGAAACCAAAAATGGTTCCATTGCCCACTTATATTTCTGTAGGACAGGAAATTCACCCTGTGCCTTAGGAAGGTAGACCTTGGGAGGAACTCTTCCAGGTTCTCTTGGCTTGTCTTCACTTGTGCTCCTCAGGACAGATCTTAGCTGATTGATGAGTTTGAGAGTAAGAACTGAGCAGGCTCAGCTAAGCTCCTGCATGCCTCTCTTATTTCTACCTGTCTGTCTACTAAAAGATGCATTCTCATTTGCTCTCTGCCACAAGGTAAGCTGTCTGGGCAAGGCCTGTGACTACTGAATGATGCCAGTGACTGGAGGGATAAGGCTGCATAATGGGGCAACACACCAGTAGTTAAACACACCCTTCAGTCCTGCTCTATCAGTAGTAAATGTGTCACGATCTCCATTAGTCTCATTCCTTTGTCTGTCTCTCTGTTGGTTCTGAGATTGGGCAGAACCAATATGACAGATGCCAATAGATTATAATATAATAAATATTCAAAATTTTTCCTAATCTTGACAGCCAGAACTTTTAACCATAAGTTCAAACTTCCAGATAATCTTGTACAATGACAACTGATATTTCATAAAGGCAGCAGAGTGTTGGTGAAAAGATCACATATTTTAAAATCAATAAGACACCAGTCCCCAGCTTGACCCCTTACAAATAGCTTTGGGTAATTCACTCAAGCCCTTAAAGTTCATTTTTCTCATCTATAAAGTTAGGATGATAGTGCCTTCACTTCCCAGGGCTGGTGGGAGGCTTAAGTGGGTTATGCGCATCAATGTCTTCTGTGGTGCTTGGCACTGAGTGGGTGCTCGATAGGACCTTGTTCCCATCTACATTCCCCATGACTGGAAGGTAACCAAAATGTTAAGTCTCGTATAATGTCTGTCTACTATGGTCATTAACATTTGTATTATTCTTTACTTCTATTGAATGCATTCAGATATATAGTCTAATCTCCCTAAATTACTATGCAAACATGTGAGGTAGGTACATGAGGGTGGAGGTGACTCTATTCCACAGAGGAGAAAAGATAGTTCAGATGATTGATTGATTTGTCCAAGGCCAGTAGAATCAGGTCTCAAATTCAAGTTGGACTTTAATCCAGCAGTCTTCCACCATGCCTTGCCGCCCTGTGCCAGGCTCTTTGAGAAGCGTGTTGCTTTCTGGTTACTCTGACAGGAGATGGGGAGAGGGCAGTATGAGCGTATCAAAGCTGAAGTAAGTTTTAGAATAACTCTTGGATAGCTTTCCTCACATTATTCAGGTATTCCTTCCTTGTTAGGTCCTTTTATATGATTTATTTTTCTAAATTTTTTTTCTATCCATTCATTTATATATTGATTCATTCATGAACATTTCTTGAGTCCCTACTGTGAACATCAAGTAGCATAACAGGTGCTGTGAATACAGAAAGCCC
>NW_011888790.1:9642882-9661929 GCF_000151845.1 Pteropus vampyrus | reverse complement strand
GGATAGCTTTCCTCACATTATTCAGGTATTCCTTCCTTGTTAGGTCCTTTTATATGATTTATTTTTCTAAATTTTTTTTCTATCCATTCATTTATGTATTGATTCATTCATGAACATTTCTTGAGTCCGTACTGTGAACATCAAGTAGCATAACAGGTGCTGTGAATACAGAAAGCCCAAGATATGGCCCTGCCCTCTAGGAGCTCAGTGTTCCTGGGGAGATGGATGTGCAGAAATAAGCATAATACACTGTAATCAGTACCACAGAGGACGAATGTGCTGGGTGCAATGCAGCTCCAGGGAGGGAGGGAGCAAGACAACGTGGAGGGGGCAAAGTCCTAGTCAGAAGGCTTCTCAGAGCTGATGCTAGAATCAGGCAATGATGGGGAGGAGGATTTGGCTACTTCCTCTGAATTCAGTCTCTCATCTGTGAAATGGCGATAACGTTAGTAACTATCTTATATGGTTGTTAATGTAGAGAAAGTGCTTAGATCTATGCCTGGCAAGTACTTAGCATTCGATAAATGGTAGCTGTTATTACTATTACCATTTTATTCAGGAAAATGCCATTTCATTTTATGCTCAGCTCCACACAGGAAAGTAGAATAAAACAAATACTTTAGATGTTGGTTCCAGAGATGAGCTTAAAAGGGCACATATACCTGAGCTCAAATTCTAGATAACGCTAGGGAGAATAATCTTTAAACTTTATGTGTAAAAGCTTGAAGGTAACGTGTTTCCTGACTTCTTTCTCCCCCTACTTCTTCTGTTGCTTGTGGCAGGCAATATTAAAATGAAGGTTTTCTAATTTCCTGTCCCAAAGTTGCTGTTTTGCCCAGAGTGCCTCTGATATGTCTGAGAGAGTTTATCTGGGTGATTTTTTTTTCCTAACCTTTGGGATCTGATTGACCCTTGCTAAATCATGCTTCTTTATCATGTATGGTATATGTTTAATTGCAATGTGAAAGAGCTGGGAGTCATGAAGAAACCCAACTTGGGAAGGTCATTGTTTAAACATTGCTTACTTGTCAGGAGGAAGCTTGTTCACTGGCTGAATGCCTTCTCAGGGTGGTTCACTTCTGAAGGTCCTGAAGCTACCCTACACCTTTATGAAATAAAGCTTCCTGTCAATTATATACACATATTTATTATCCTATTTCTTTATACTTTCTCAAATTGCTTCAGTAAAGCCGATGTCCAGGGATTGGAGGTATATGAATATTCTATTGAAAAAATTGTGAGGAATTTTACTGATTTCATGTTGCTGAGTAGCCAAGAAGGGATGAAATAACAAACTCGAGTAAGACTCTTGAGAAAAATGAAGACTAGGCTTGCCTTGTTATGATTTTCTGGGAATAGGGATTCGGATAAGTCAGTGGCCTAAAGTGAACTTAGTCCAGTGTTTTATCTTACTTCCTACTTGATAACAGTCCACATCTCCAAAGCCTAGCCTGGAGAGTATGGCTCAGTTGGAATTTAGAAAATCCACAGAATGAGTTGTTGTGCCAACTATATCACAGTTCTCCTCTTGAGAGAGAAAATGCTGGGCTGCCAGTGGCAACAGTGTTTTTAGCATTAGCGTGGTCCAAAAACAGAGCACTTGAAGAAAAAACCCCAAACTCTGTCACTGTACATTGATAGAGGAGTCTGTTTAACCTTCTATTAAGCCCCTAATTTAAACATCAGATTTTTCTTTATTTCCTATGCTTACCTAGGAATAGATAATCTAGTTGATACTTTTGACATAAAACATGAAAAAGTTAATGTGCATTCATGAATGTGGTTAAGAAATATAATGTGGTTAAGAAATATAAAAACAATTACATTTGCAATCACTACATATTCTATTGGTTATACTAATTTTATATTTTTAATTTTACTATCTCTTGTTTATTTTTATGTACATAATTTTCAACATTGATAACAAAATGGAAATCATGGCAGAGGCGATAAAGTTTGATTTGCAAAGGTATTAGACATTCTGGCAGTGACTGTGCAATATATCAGCTACCAGAAGAGCAGAAAAATACCTGTCATGCATTTTAATGTATGCCATATCACATTGTTTACACTGCCCAACAGTGAACTTATAAAACATATGATACTTTTAGATGTGAGGCATAATGAAATTTTTTTAAATTTTTATTACTATTACTGTCAATAACACTTAAGAAATTCTTTCAGTTTCCAAAGACTAACCATTGTCTTTCCTTATTCAAAGTTATTTAACTGTGTGCTCCAAATACGCTGAAACTAAATTACTCAAATGACTAAGGGCAATGGAAATAGAGATCAGTATAAATACTTTACAAATTGGGACAGATGTATCTTCGATTGGATTAAAACACTAGGACTTTGTAATTTGAGAATTTTTTTTTAGAATTTAGCTTTTTTTTTGCACATTGAAAAATTATCTTAAGTTCATTGCTTCATGGCAGCAGAAAGACTACTTAATTTTAAAACACGTCCATTTAGCAGAAGGAGCAAGAAGGTATGGTCATAAAAACTCAATTATATATAAAATAGTATGTTTGGGAAGGCAAAATATGCATTGTTATTATAGCTCAAATTTCAACTCTGGAATTGGACTTTGGTTCAAGTTTAGCACCACCACTTACTCATTAGGTGAAATTAGACAAGTTATTTAATGTCACTAAGCTTCAGTTTCCTCCTCTGTAGAAATGGAAGTAATAAAATCTTCTCATATAGTTGTTAGAATAACTAAGATGCTTAGCAAAGTACTTAGTAATAGTAGCATGCAGTGAATGAGAGCTCTTATTGACATTTCAGTTGAAGAGGTTTAAGTGTACTAAGGAATAGCAAATTCTCATGAATCAATTCCAATTTACTAGTTGTTCTAAAGAAAGATTGTCTTTTTAATAAAGGAACATTTTGCTCTGCTTATAATGCCTGTGAAATTCTGTAAAGCCAGGAATATAATCATAAGAATGTACCCACAATTCATGTTTGTCATGTCATAATACAGGATAATACTGTTATTTTTTTTGTGTGTATTTATTTACACAACTGAAACTTAAGGGGTAAGCATTTAGGGAAGTTAACTTTATTTTTTTTGTTGGTTTTTTTTTTGTTTTCTTTTAAGTTTGGTACTTAAAGAAAATTATCCAGAACCATGATTATTTGGGTAATTGTAGACTGTCACAACCACAGAAATCATGAAATATTAATTGTATCTGTCTACAGAAAATGTGTGATAACAGTTAAGTTGGCATAAGAGAGTAAAAGTGACAGCAGCAAATTAAACATATGGTAGCTAGAACAACAAAAAAGTCTTTTTAAAGTGTAATTATTTATATTCAGAGCCAACTCTATATTTTTCTGCAGCTTTTGTAATTATCCATATTTATCATCACTCTCTATGTCCTACCCTGTCCTCAGTGCTTTCTGAGAGAAGGTGCCCCAAATAATTCGAACTGCCTACATTTTCTTTGGCTCAAGCCATGTACATCCATGGAAACAAACCCTGATATTCTGGTCCTGATCGTGGATCAATGATTGATACCTGAGCCGGTGTCAAACGTGTGTGAGTTTGATTGGGGAGAGGGGTGTAGGAGAAGGCCAACTACAACAGAGGTGGCTTGATGTCAGATGCCAATGGGCCTGATTCAAACTGGATGGGCACACAACCCCAGTTAGATACTGGGATGGGTAAATAAAAGGGACACCAGAAACAGTGACTTCTTTGTGTTTATACAATGTCCAAAATGGCTCTGTGCTGTTGAATCTCTTCTCTATGAGGTCAGCTATACATTTCAGTCTTGAAAGCACTTGGAAACAGAAATAGTTGGATTGCAAGAAATTATATCCTGTGATTACATCCTGGGAGGATGTTGGGACGGCAAGGACTTCGGGGCCTGGACATCATTCTGTTAACTTTTTGGATCAGAGTTGTTTCTGCTTCTTTTTCTCACTTGAGCTTGAGTTCCTTTGAAATTCTGGCCCTGCTGAAATGTATACGCTGAATCTGAAGCCAGAGTGCTCAGATCTCATTCCTAGCTGCTACTCACTAACCACCAGGGTGACCTGTGGTTGTTTCTTCACTTCTTGTAGTAACAATTCAATATATATGTTACAGGATCCATCTCAGTCACAGTGTTCTGATGTGGTGATGTGTCATTATCTTTACAAACCATATCACAAGAAATTTGCTTGTAATAGGATTTAAATAATGAAGTTCACAAGTGGATTCACTTAAAAAACCAAAACGTTTCAATTTCTTTCTCACAAGCGCTTTTTTTTTTTTTTAAAAAAAGACATCTTTGTTGAAGTATAATTGACCTACGAAAAGCTACACATATTTAAAGTAAACAACAGGATGTTTTAATATATATTTATACATCTGCAACCATCACCATGATCAAGATGCTAAACGTACCCATCACCCCTAAAAGTTTGCTTATATAGCTTTGTAATCCCTGCTCCTGGTCCTTCACTTCTCCCCACTTCCCACTGATCTATTTTCTTTTATATAGATTCATTTGCATTTTTTAGAACTTTATATAAATGCAATTATACATATGCATGTTTTTTGTCTCAGCATAATTACTTTGAGATTGATTTTTGTGTGCATCAATGGTTCATTTATTGTTGAGAAATATATATGTATGCATATACTATCATTTATTTATTAACTTGTTGATAAACATTTGAGTTGTGTCTAGGTTTTTGGCTTTTACAAATAAAGCTGCTATGAATGTCTGTGTACCATTCTTTGTATAGACATAAGCTTTCATTTGTCTTGGGTAAACACCTGGAATAAAATAGCTGGATGGTGGTAGACATATATTACACTTTCTAAGAAACTGTCAAACTGTTTTCTAAGTTGTTTGTGCCATTTTACATTTCCTTCAGTAGTGTATGAGAATTACTTCACATCCTCACCAACATGCGCTAAAATCAATCTTTTAAATTTTAGCAGCTATTTTAATAGGGATGTAGTAGTGTTTCATTGGGTTTTCACTTGCATTTCCTTAATGACTAATGATATTGAGCATCTTTTCATGACTTATTTGCCATCTGTATATCTTTTGTGATAAAGTTTTTCTTTGAATCTTTTCCCCACTTTTTATTGGGTTGTTTTCTTATAAAGTTTTGAGAGGTTTTTAAATATATATTTTGGATATAAACCTTTTATCAGATATATGATTTGAAAATATTTTCTTCCAGTCTATGGCTTGTCTTATTATTTTAGCAGTGTCCTTTGAATAGATGTTTTAAATTTCAATGAAGTTCAATTTATCAATTTTTTTTTTATGGATTGTATATTTAGTGTGATACTAAAAATCATTGCCTATTCAAAAACCATGACATTTTTCTCTGATGTTTCTTCTAAAAATTTTATAATTTTAGGTTTTATATTTCAGTCTATGATCTATTTTGAATTAGTTTTTATATATGCATGAAGTATAGGTCAAAGTTCATTTTTGCATGTGGATATCCAATTGTTTCATCACCATTGGTTGAAAGGTTGTCCTTTCACTTAGTTGCACTTGTACTTTTGTCCATTAGTTGTCCATACACGCTGTGTTTATGTCTGGACTTCTATCCTATTAATCTGTGTACTTATCTTCAAACCAATACTGTACTATTTTGAAAACCGTAGCTTTAAAATGTCTTAAAATCAGATAGTGTTAGTCCTCCAACATTATTCTTATATCAAAGTTATTTTAGTTATTCTAGGTCCTTTGCATTTCCATATAAATTTTAGAATCATTTTATCAACTTCTGTAAAAAAAAGCTTGCTGAGAAATTGATTGGGATCACATTGAATCTTTAGATTAATTTGGGGGAGAATTGTCATTGTTGCCATCTGTTCAGGCTGGTATAATGAAAATACCATAGTCCAAGTGGCTTATAAAAAACAAATTTATTTCTCACCATCTGGAGGCTGGGAACCCCAAGATCAAGACATGGCAGATCTGGTGTTTAGTGAGAGCCTGTTTCCTGATTCATAGACTGCTCTTTTCTCTGTGGTAGAAAGGGCAGGAAAAATTTTGGGGGCCTCTTTTTTTTTATGCTTAGGAAAATCATAAATATTTGTATTGGGACCTCTTTTATAAGGGCACTAATCCCATTCATGAGGTCTTCATCCTCATGACTTAATCATTTCCCAAAGGTCCCACCTCCACATACTACTGCACTGGGGATTAAGTTTTAACATATAAATTGGGGGGACAGAAACATTGTCTATAGTAGATGTCTAAAAAATTTTCAAGCTTTTGACCCATTTGTATGATATAACTCTTCATTTATTTAGGTCTTTAATGTCCTTTAGTAGTTTTTGTGTATTGAATAGTTTTCAATATACAAATTTTGTCAGATTTATTCTTGAACATTGCTAAATTTTTGATGCTATTATAAATGGTAGCATATAGAAATACAGTTGATTTTTATATATTGAATTTGACTCCTGCGTCCTTGGCAAAAAATCACTTACTTGTTCTAGTATTTTCGTAGGTTCCAGTAGATTTTCTTACATAGATGATCATGTTGCCTGTGAGTAAAGACAGTTTTATTTCTTTTCTTCTAGTCTGGACGCCTTTTATTTATTTCTTTTGCTTTATTGCTGTGGCTAGAACCTCCAATATAACTTTGAATGAAAGTAATGCGAGCAGACATCCTACCTTTGTTCCTAATCTTAGGGAGAAAACATTCAGTCTTTCACCACTAAGTATGAGAACTGTAGGTTTTTTTTATTGATGCCTTTTGTCAGGTTGAGGAAATTAATTTCTATTCTTTTGAGAGTTTTTATCAGGAATGGATGTTGGATTTGTCAGATGCTTTTTTTGTTACCTACTGAGATAATCATAGCTTTTTGTTTTTTAGTTTGTTAATATTTTATTTAATGTTAAATAACATTATTTAATGTTAATACTTTTTTAATGTTAAATCAATGTTGCATTCCTGGGATAAACCCTACTTCACTGTGATGCATTACTACTTTTATATATCACTAGATTGATTTGAAAATATTTTGTTGAGAACGTTAATATCTATATTCATGAGAAATATTGTATTATAGTTTTCATTTTTTATAATTTGGTTTTGATATTGTGATAATGCTGGTTTCATAGGCTAAATTGGGGAGTACTTTTTTCTTTTCAATTTCTGGAAGATTTTGTATAGAATTGATATTATTTCTTCCATAAATGTTTGAAAGAATTCACAAGTAAAGTCATCTGGGCCTGGAGTTTTCTTTGTGGAAAGGTTTTGAATAATAAATTCAATTTCTTTAGTAGAGATATGGCTATACAGTTTATCCATTTGTTTAAGTGAGCTTTGATAGGTTATATCTACAAGGAAAATTTCCAGTTAATTTACATTGTTGAAATTATTGGAATAAAGTTCTTGATAACATTATCTTAAATTCTTTTAAAAATCAATAGAGTCTGTAATAATGTCATCTCTCTTATTCCTGATAATTTATGTCTTTGGTCTTCCTCCTTCCTTTCCTCCCTCCCTCCTCCTGCTTCTGCTGCTGCTGCTGCTGCTTCCTTTTCATTGACCAGTTAGTGTGCAAGTTTATTAATTTCATTGTTCTTCTCAAGAGCCAACTTTTTATTTTATCGATTTTTCTCTATTGTTTTCTGTTTCATTAATTTCCTCTCTGATCTTTATTATTTCCTTTCTTTTACTTACTTTAAGTATAATTTGCACTTCTTTATCTAGTTTCTTCAGGTAAAAATTCAGATCATGATTTGAGATTTTTTTTCTAATAAAGAAGATTAGTACTGTACATTTTCCTCTAGTGCTTTAATAGAAGTCCACAAATTTTGATATATTGTGTTTTCGATTTCAAGTTCAAAGTACTTTATAATTTCCTTTTTGGTTTCTTCTTTCACCATTGGATTGTAGAAAAGTAGTAGAAAAGGGACAAGAGGATGAGAGTCAGAGGATTAGTTCAAGAGTTTCAGATACTGTCTCTTGGATGGGTAGGAAGGAGGTAAGGAAAGATACTGATGAAGAAATGGTTGTATGAGTGGCTAGAAGTTGAGAGAATTCCTATCTGATTCCTCTGTGTTTTTGGTGAAGACACCTACTCTGAGTAAGAGGATAGATAACTTGAGTGCAGTAAAGGGTCGAGTACTCTTTGTGGAGAATGATAGCAAGAGAGAACTATGAACACAGAAAAATCATTGAAATAATAGCTAAGGATGAAAATCATGGACTTGTAGAACACTGTATAGTTTTCTACTGCTTTGCCTAACGCTTGAGTGTAGGTTCAGAGGGAGTGGACAGATGTAGGAATGATTCATATTTAGGATTTCAGTGGACTCATTTGGAGGAAGAAGAACCAAGTGAAAAAAAATCAAACTTATTGATAAGAGAATAATTGAAGGGTTAGTTTAGGCTGAAAAAGGAGAAGTGAAGACAGGAAGGAACTGACTAATTGGGGAAAATGGGAGCATGGGAAAGTGGGTCAAGGGACTAGCATTTTTTATGAAGTTGAAAAACGAGTTCAAAGGAAGTGACAGAGAGAACAGGAAGTTTATGTTGTATGGTCAGGATGTGAGATATTGGAGATTAAGTTTTAATCAGTAAAACAATTATGTGGTATGACAAGTTTTAGGGTGTGGTGACAGAACTGGAGTAGAATTGAGGTTATTGGAGTTAGGGGACCTAAAAATTGTGAGAAAGAAATTTTATGGGATATGCACATAGACTCTGAAACCAGTGAGGATGATGGTAAGGCTAGAGTTGCAGAGGAGAGTGTGATTCAACTGTCTTTTAATGTTTGTAGATAAATGCGAGGGGGTTGGTTGATGACAATAAGAAAAAGACATTTAATAGGATTGTATACTAGAAGACATAAACCTGCAGAGAATCCTGGCTCACCTCCAAGCCTCATGTCAAGCAAGGCTTGGGAAATCAAAACCACCCCTAGTGAGGGCCATAGAAGAGAATACCGTGGGGAAGGTCTACGTTTAAGTTCAGCGAAGAAGTGGTGGAAGATTCCCTTCTGGAGGAAGAAAATGCATTAGATTTTGATGATCAGGAAATGGGGTACTAGAGACAGGAGAAAGACTTAGGAGTGAACAGCAGATGTGGGCATTTGTTTCTCCCTGGTCCAGGTACTAGTTTGGTGTTATGATTGGAGGGCCTTATCTTTGGGACATTTTTTGAAGGTGTCAGGGATGCGATGCATGGTATTGTTCACAAACCTCAAGATTCCAAAAGGAATTTTGATATGAGTTTTCCTTAGGGTTGAAACTAATGTTCTAAATGGTACTGGAAGCAACTTGCCAACTTAAGACCTCTTTCTTAAGTTGAGGAGAGTTTAACAATATTCCATTTCACATATCAATGAGTAAAGTATTTCTCCTTCTCATAACTAAGTTGTCTTCAGAGATCGTCTCATGGGTTGTAGTTCCTAAGCTTCCCACAAAAGCAGGACGGTTCACCTGCCCTATGATAAGGCCTGAATAGAAAACATGAATCCAGAGAAATGTTGTCAACCAGAGAGCTCCAGCAGAATCTCTGTGGAATCCCTGTGTCCTGTGATTGTTCATCTTTCTGTTCCTTTAACTGTTTTCCCGTTATCTACCGAAGTCATCCTTGGATGGGAGGTCACAATATCTAGTGTTTGAGGGGCAGTTTTACTCCTTCCTTACCTCAGATATATGATTAGAAACATTTTATTTCTTCATTGATGAGATACTTTTGGGTTCACTGTTTTCCAGAAGAGTAAAGGTTTCAGATTGTGTATTTATGATTCTCATCTATTCTGGTACATGTGAAAATAATAGAATATAGTAGCCATCCTAGGGTTGTTGTTTACTTAACACTTTGGGCCAGTTTCTTTGCCTGTTTATGCCTCTGCCTCTCCTCTCCAGTGAGACACAGTTAATAACACAGGGCACACCTTGCAGGGTTCATGTGTCCTCTACAGTTGATGTGCATGAAGTTCTTAGTCTAGAGCCTGGCATACAGCAGGTATTTCATAAGTAGTGGTTGTTATTTTTATTCAGAACATCATGCCAGAATCACGCAGAGGTGTAACACAAGTAAACTTGCTGCATCTTCACAACAATTCTGTGAAATGGCTATTAATAATGACACTTGACAGATGAGAAATTGAAGTTCAATGAAATTCTCAAGGTCAAAGGTCGAAACCTAGTAAATTGCAGAGCTCAGATTTGACTTCAGGTCTGTTTGATTTTATACCCAGTGCTCCTCCCAACACAGTTAGATCATCTTAGGAAAGTTATTTAGAAATCAGAGAAGAAAATTTCAAAATATTTCACTGTTGTCATGGCTTATGGTAATTCATACTATCAGGCAATTTTCTTGGGTCATTCTCAAGCCCCTTATGCAGAAGTGTAAGTTCTTTCATCTTATTCAGTTTTCGGGGGCACAAAGATATATATATATGCGTATATATATATATATATATATATATATATACGCATATATATATATATATATGAATGTTAATTTCCTAGGTAAGGGAAATCATAATACTCAGAGCAGTTGGTTGGTTACTCATAGAAAACTCAGCAATTACACTCAAATTAGATCATCAAAGCTAAGCTGAGAGAAGCCATGGTTGATCTGAAAGATCAAGGGCAAAGAGTAGGAACACTAAAAATCAGAAAAATCTTACAATCACACTTTTCCTGAACCGAACACATCAGAATTTATTTAGTTAGCAGTGATCAGAGGCTCCACACTGAGTTCCTTAATTATAACACCAGGGCACTCTATAAAAACATGAGAGGAATGCCATTTCTGACAATTCATAAATCATGTAATTTTACTTCCCCTCTTGGGTGGACATTTTATTGCAGATGAGGGTAAGATTTTTGCTGGACATGCAAACTCTCTCCATTCATTCAATGATTGAACATGACAAGCTCCAAAATACCCGGGGTGATTTTTAATAATCCACAGACCTTCATTAGTTAATGCTCTTTCCTACCCCGAGCTTGAAGTATTGCTGTATTTCTAATATCACCTGCAGAGACTCAGCTCTGAACTTGTTTCCTGAGCTTCAGAGGGGATCTTGGAGATTGTGGAGTTCTAGCTTTTTATGGTATTAATGAATAAACCAGAGCCTCAAGAGGTTTAGTGATTTCTCTGACATCTCATGGCCAGATAATAGAAAGGTTAAAACTGGAAAGATTAAAATTAGAGGCTATATCTTGATGAGGCAAACGATGCCTCATAAGATGGGGCATACTCTGAAAATGAAGATATAGTAATCTTTTTGGGCGGTGAGAGTGAGGGAGGAGAAATTAGTTAACCTCCTTGAGCTCCACTGCCTTCTCTGTAAAGTTTCTTAATATCTGCCTTGTGGATGGTTGGATAATCAAAGAAAGTCATGCACTTAGCAGAATATCTTGTGGCTTGTGAGATGAGCTAAATGGATAATAGATTTTATAAATCTGCCTTTGAATTCTATATCATCAGATTTAAAATAAGAAATATTTGTTCTACTTCCTTTGTTTCTAGCTCAGCTTATTGCCTTTCACTAACCAACTCAACCCAGTCTGGTTTTAGAATCAATCTGGATTATGGTCATAAGCACTCACAGGCTCTTACTGCAATAGATTCAGAAAGCCTGGAGAGTCTTGCTCTCATCTTCATATATGCCTGACCCTTGCTTCTTCCTTCAGGATGCCCCTTACTCATGCCTGCCATACTCCATGCCATAATGCCAGGCTACCAGGCTTGAGAGATTGATACATCCAGCTTTCTATCTCATTCTGCTCTGACCATTCCTCTTCCCACTGCCATTTCTGTTCATGTCTCACCTCAGCATCTTTGGTTGGACCCATAATCCTGATCTAGTTTGAGCTAGTCCCAATGAAGTCTAGCTGGAATGGTTACTGATTAGCTGTAGCTAATCCTAGTCCTAAATGTACCCTCAAGTGCTCATAAGTTTCTCTGCATCTCTCTCAAACCCAGGTAGAGTGCTATAGGAATGTGAAATTTCATGATCACATTTGGCCCATGAACAGCCACAATAAGTTACTCTGTTCTTTGCAAGAATGTAAAGGCCTCAGATTCCTTTTTACCTGAATCATCTGGGCATCTGACATTTCTCTCTTATGATTCAGGGGGTGATGTCCAGCAGGAATAACTTTAAATAACTTCAGACAATCTAGCTAGGGTCTGCTCCCATTCCTGTCTTCCCCAGACCTCAACATGGAGAGGAATTAGTATAAAATCTTGCCTTGTTTTGAGCAGCTGACTTTGAGAGTCCAGACCACACCCACTTGGTGATTGACACCCACTGTACCCTTATGAGGTGGTTATGGGTCTGCACCTTGCTTGATTCCCCAAATAAAGTCACCTCTTAATCCCACGTGTGGCTTAAACTTGGAAGAATAAAATGCTTCTGCACCCTTCCCACTCTTTTGGATTTAGTCCTAGTCAGCTGCTGAGATAAAAACAATATTTTCATATCGCTTGCTTCCAAGTGATCCTCTACATAGTATCCACTACATAGAGCTTTCATAATTTTTTGCTCAATATATATGCAAGGCAGTAAACTCTATAAACCATTACAAAGCTACCTTACTTTGCTTGTATAAACACACACACACACACACACACACACACACACACACATTTTTATAGATTAACTCTTTCTCGTCTTTCAAAATGGCAGTAGTTTTAATAAGTCCACAGTGGGAGATTATTGGCAACTGAAATGCCTACTTTGTTGAACAGAAGAAAGTCAATAAGAAAATTTATGTTGCTTTTCAAACGCTATTGTTAATTTCCAGGCATATTTGAAAAGCAGCAACATGGAGCAGCTTTTTCAGCTTTCATCTGGACTCTAGCTCTCAGGCTGAATCACTTGGATCATAAAGATTAGGTTGCTTATCACTGCTAGAGGCTCTTGTCTTTCCCTACCTTACTCTCTCTTGCCAAGAAGACTGGCACTGCTTTGCTGAAATTCCAGTGAGGCAATGCCTTATAAACATGATCATATCAGATATAGGATACTATTAAAATACTGATTAGTAAAAGGGCAGAGTTATAGACTTTTCAAAAAACATTGCAATCCACAGTCCTCTCTTATTGTTGAATTCTCCCTTACTTTCTTCTTCATTTTTTTTTTTTCCCAAATGGAGGTTGTATTGAACCTGGGACTTCAGCTCATAAACCATCACTGGTCTGGGATAGCCAATAAGGCAATAAATTGCAGCTGTTCTGCAGGGTGGCCAAACATGAGGGTAAAAGACAGCCACATCTTTTCCTCTTTTCGATTGGTTTACAATTAGTCCAGATTCATGAGCCTATTGTTTAAACTTGCTTTTCCAAAAGCCCCATTAATCTTTGTTATTGGTTCATCTCCTGTTTCCAAATATGATCTCACCCCAAGTTCTGCCCAGGGATTAGCATATTCTTTTCTCAGTCCAAAAGATTTGGGATGGAAGATCCCCAAGTTGGTGCTTGTTTAGGAGATTTTCAAATGAATCATTAGAGTGTGGGGATTTGGTGTGAATGACTGGCCAAGTAATTATATGAAGATACCTAGTGTCAGAATTCAGGCCTTTGCATAGAATTAAAGCCCATGTCTTGACACATGAGCTTGTCATTTGGGAGTGATCAAAGTTAGATAGCCTTGTTCTCCTCAAACCTTTTGCTGTGTCTCTCTCTAGGTGCCCTTCCCTGTTATTCCAAAGGCAATTTGGGGGTAAGATTCAAAGCCATTAGCTGAGGACCAACAATAGGACCACATTTTCACGCTGGGTCTGAACTGTTATCTTTGCTCTCCAAAGGTCTACCTGGATTTTCTTTCTCTCCTCTAAAATGACAAGGAAATTGAGCCACACAAGTCATGAACTCTAAGTTGTATCCCAACACAAGCCTCTAAAGATTGAGCATTTATTGTTTCTTTCTAGGAGATAGAGGTTACTTTTAGTTTTACAACGTCTTTTCGCATTTTTAATGAATGCTAGAGTTAATTGAGTCCTTGGCGAGTTCAAGCTGTTATCATTGTTAAACGGACAGTAGTACATCGTGTTCAATAATTTTCATGTCCAAATGCCCCCAAACTGAAATGTTAACACCAGACCCATTTCCTAGTTTGAAAACGTTAACTTGTCTGATTGAACTGACTTTGGCTAAATTAAAAATTTTATGGAAAGTAGTCTAAGAGAACAAAATTAGTATGTCTCTCCCAAATTTTATGATTATTTCAAAAGAGAGGAGAGAAACACATATAGAATTTACCTGTCAGTGAGTTTAGCTGAGGGAGAGAGATAGCAGCAGCAGGAGGAAAATTGTCTGAGGGTCTGGCAAGAGCTGGTTTAGCCTGTGATTTGAGTTTTGATTTGTGTATGGTTGTAACTTTTCAGATATGCCAGAGGGAGACAAAAAGCAAGCAAAAGAAAGTCCTCTCACCTGCAGGAGGAGAACAAAGAACCAAGGATAAACATCCACATTTTCTTCATTCTCCCAAACAATCTGACCATATGCAAAAGGGGCTAGATACCCTCTTTTAAAGAATAATCGCTAAGACTTCTCTAGCTCTTTCTAGGTAGCCGTGCTAAATGCTTTACACATTTTACTTAATCTTCTTCACAACCATATGAGGAAAGTGGATTAATATTCCCATTTTGAAGACATCGAAGCTAACATTTATAGCAGTAAAACTGCCTAAAGTCCCATACTTAGAGGAAAAGCTAAGTTTTGAACACATTCTGCCTGATCCCAGACTCTATGCTCATAAGTGCCTCTATGGCTGCCTACATTCTTGGCAAAGGCTGTCAGTCTTGTGCTCCTTTGGAGGCTGGTATCTGTACAGTGATTATAAAGTGATAGGTAGCTCTGGGTCAGCAAGAGAAAGACACATCTTCCGGATAATATGTCACTCACCAGCCAAGTCTCCTTTTACTAGGGTGTAAGAAATTTATATTTTTCTTCAGATGTCATTTGTATGGGATTAAAGAAAAGTTATCAACATAAACAGGATTATAGAAGAGAACACGTTAGTATTTTAGTACCAGTTGGTTAATCGGCAAGTATCCTTAAAATTGTACAAGGTACATGGATTTGGGGTGATGTTGCAATGCCACATGAGAAGAACTTACAACCTCCACAGAGAACATGAAACTATTAAGGATCATGAGACATAAATTTGAATGCTAAGTGCTATGATTGTAAGTGTCGAGGATGCTTGTGGAAGGAAATGGTTTGTGTGGATCTTTAACGTGTTATTTGAAGAGTGAAAAACTACTGTGTCTTAGAGAATTGAGGAATTTAGAAAGCAGAAGGAAATGAGGTACTGAAGAGAAAAGCTGTGTTGTTATTTATTATGTGCTGATTGCATTTCAGTAGTGAACAAAGTATAAAGGAAGGGACTTCTGGAAACATTGGAGCCGGCTTTTACTACTTATAAAAATGTGTGCTGAATTAGTTCACTGTCTTCTGTATCAAGATCAGGATGATGGATGGAGTGCATCAAATTCAGTTTTATGTGTTGTTTAAAATATTAGAGTTTAAATTCTTAGATAATAATGTCTAATGTTAACCCATTGTATTATTCTGAGCTGATTTTATTACTTGACACGATAAAAAGCGTGAGGGGTTTTCCCCACACCACTGATCTTTATACTCTGGACACCATCTGGATGTCCAAAAATTCAATTCAATTCTGAAACTAATTACCAAGAGTTAGTACAGACCCTACAGGTTAAGGTCTCAGTTCTGTAGACTGCCCCCACTTTAGATGCCCATCACAAGTCCCAAACCTCCTGTACTTCTAAACTACGACCCTTTCCTCAGGTTGATAATTTGCTATAATGGCTCACAGAACTCAGAGAAACACTTTATTTAATATTATCAATTTATTATAAAGGAGACAAATGAACAGCTAGATGAAGAGGTATATAAGATGAGGTCTGGAAGGATCCTGAGCATAGAAGCTTCTGTCCCTGTGGAGTTGAATTGCACCACCCACCTGGCACATAGAAATGTTCACCAACCCTGAGGCTCCTTAAATCCTCTAATTTAAAGGTTTTTATGGAGGTCCCACTGTGTAGCGCAATGATTAAATCATTGGCCATCTCTGATTGAATTCAATCTCCACCCCTCTCTACTCCCCAGAGGCCTGGGATGGGGCTACGAGTTTCAAGCTTCTAATCAAGGCTTGTTCTTTATGGCAACCAGCCACCTTCCTGACGCTATCTCTAAGAAACTCTCAGTCAAGAGTCATCTCATTAGTTGCTCATATAACTCAGGGAATTCCAAGGGTTTCAGGAACTCTATGTCAGCATCCAGGGAAAAGGACCAAATATATATTTCTTAAATCATAATAACATAATTATCAAGGCATGTAACTAAATTTTCTTGAACAAAACACTATAGATTATAGTTATATTTGGGGAAAGGTCAGGCTGGCATCTCTGCTTGTTCAGTAGGGTTACTGAAGTCCTTGGTACCTACCCCACTGGTCAAGGTGGCAGATGAGGGGTCCAGGAAATCTCTTTGTGAAGCTCTACTCAGACAGATTCATTTTTTTCTTATCAGTGTGCTCCTATTGCATTTTACACATAGCTATTTCTTAGCATCGCTTAAAGCATCTCTTCCACCATATTAGATTGGTCAAGGCAGTTAAAGGTCTGCACGGATTCACGAAAAAGGAAAATACACCTCACTTTTTGATGGAGGATGTTAACATCATATTTTAAGAAGAGCATGTTGAATAGCATATATTTTTTTTTTCTTTTTTCTTTTTCCCTTATAATGAGAACTTTATTTATTTTTTTTTTAAGATTTTATTTTTTCTCCTCCTTCCTTTCCTCTGGTAACCACTAGTCCATCGTCTATGTCCATGAGTCTCTGTTTGTTTGTCCTGTTCATTTGTTGCTTTTAGGTTTATATTCCACATTAAAGTGATATCATGTGATTTTCAACCTTTTCTGTCTGGCTTATTTCACTTAGTAT
Organism: Pteropus vampyrus; assembly: GCF_000151845.1. NCBI lineage: Eukaryota > Metazoa > Chordata > Mammalia > Chiroptera > Pteropodidae > Pteropus > Pteropus vampyrus. Next base: position 9,645,006 of record NW_011888790.1, on the reverse strand, counting down.
AATTATTTCAAGGTCCATCCATGTTGTTGCAAATGGCAATATTTCACCTCTTCTTATGGCTGAGTAATATTCCATTGTATATATGTACCACAGCTTCTTTAGCCAACCATCTATTGTAGGACACTTCGGTTGCTTCCATGTCCTGGCCACTGTGAATAATGTTGCTATGAACATTGTTGTGCAAATATCCTTTTGGATATGAGTTTTCAAGTCTCTGGGGTAAATACCCAGTAGAAAGATTGCTGGATCATATAGTAGATCAATTCTTAGTTTGTTGAGGAACCTCCATACTGTTTTCCATAGTGGCTGTACCAATTTGCAGTCCCACCAATAGTGTATGAGGTTTCCTTTTTCTCTGCATCCTCTCTAACACTTGTTATTACTTGTCCTGTTGATTATAGCTATCTTAACAGATGTGAGATGGTATCTCATTGTGGTTTTGATTTGCATTTCCCTAATAGCTAGCGATGTTGAGCATCTTTTCATATATTTTTTGGCCATTTGTATGTCCTCTAGGGAGCAGTGTCTGTTCAGGTCCTCTGCCCATTTTTTGATTGGATCATTTTTGTTGTTGTTGTTGTTATTGAGTCGTATTAGTTCTTTGAATATTAGGCCCTTATCGGAGACTTTGCTTGCAAATATTTTTTCCCATTCGGATGGTTCTCTCTTTACCTTGTTGATGATTTCTTTTGCAGAGCAGTAGCTTTTTAGTTTGATGTAGTCCCATTCATTTATTTTTGCTTTTACTTCCCTGAATAGCATATATGTTAATGTGGCCATATTTAGAAAATGCAATCTTCCCCAATATGGAAAGCATATAACCACACAAAGTTTAACTCTTACTAATATTACTAAATAAGTGTTTTTTTAAAGAATGAATCAGTATATCTTCCTTTTGCTAGAACTTTAAACAGTAATTAAATAATTACTTAGTTGTCAATTGTTGATTTGAGCTTGTCTAGTCTGCACCTACCTGCTACTTGCGGGGACCCCTTGAAATTGAAGAGTTTTTAAATTTTATGTTTTATTCTAAAATCATTTTAAACTTAATGAAGTTTTAAGAGTAGTACAAAAAACTAACTTTATAAGACCATCTGGATTTACCTGTTTCAACATTTTGCCTTATTTACTTTTACTCTGTCTCTGTCTCTCTGTTTCTTTGTCTATCTCTCTACTATTTTAGAGTTAATATCAGTTATCATTCCCCTTTAGCCTTCATAAACCCATAGTACCATTATCAAATTCAGGAAATTTAACATCGATACAGTGCTGTTGTTTAACGTACAAACCATATTAAAATTTCAACAATTGTCCTAATAATGTTCTTATATAGTTTATTTTTTCTCTGGACCAGGATCCAATCCAAGATTACAAATGGGATTTATTTGTCATGTCTCTTTAGTCTCCTTTACTTTGAAACAATTCTTTAGCTTGTCTATCATAACATTGGCATTTTTGAAGTATACAGACCAGATGTTTTGTAGAAACCTCGATTCGAGTTTGCTTCAGATTTTCTCATGATTTAGTCAGATTGTGCATTTTTGGCAAGCCTATCATAAAAAATGGTGTGTGTCCTTACCAGTGTATCACCTCAGGAGGCATATATTATCAATTTATCCCATTGTTGATTTCATTAACTTCGATCATTTGTATAAGGTAGTTACTGCCAGGTATATCTGCTATAGAAGTTCTGCTTCCTTTTGTAATCAGTGGGGAGATATTTAATGTACTGTCCTCTCCAAACCTTCACCTAATAGTTTTAGCATAATGAATTTTACCTAAATCAGTTATTACTGTGATGGTTTCAAAAAAGGCGATTTTCTAACTTTTATTGTTTCCTCTACTTTAATTCCCCCCCCCAAAACTTTATTGAGGTACAATTACCAAATAAAACTGTATATATTTAAAGTGTACAACATGATGATTTGATATATGTATACCTTGTAAAATGATTACCACCATCAGGTTCATTAACATATTCATTACTTCACATAGTTACATTTTGTGTATGTGGTGAGAATGCTTAAAATTTATTTACAAAGAAAATTTAAAGTATATAATACGGTGTTATTAACTATAGTTACCATGCAATACATTAGATCCTCAGAGCTTATTCATCTTACA
>NW_011888790.1:9633288-9641182 GCF_000151845.1 Pteropus vampyrus | reverse complement strand
ACTTACTTACTTCTTAGTATAATAAGATATTCCAGACTCTTCTTCTGTTTCTTTATCCCTGCCTTCTTCCCTCCGAGGAGCGCTGGCTCCTTTCAGTGAGCAATGGTACTTAGAAACAAGATCTGCAGGGAAGCATTTGTGCATGTCATCTAATGTTGAGGCTGTTTAGGCAAAAAAGAGAAATCATGAAACAGAGACCTTCCTTGAATTAGAAAGCATAAAGAAAAAAAAATTCTTATTCTTAATGTCCTTTCATGAAAGAAAGAAAGAATGAATGAATGAATGAATGATATTAGAGTGCTTCTTTAACTCTTGCCTAAAATGTTCTATGTACAATATTATTTTTACATCCAATCAATAGCAAAGCAATAGAATAAGAGCCACATGCCTGGGCTTAATGGAAGTGAGGATCTATTGAACGCTGAGGCAGGAAAGTGGAAAAACTGTGAGATAGTAAGAGGTCAGAACCCCAAAAGAAAGTACAGCATTTGTGGGGCACCCACTTTTTTTTCCAGACAACTGTTCAGAACCAGCAGACAGAGAGCATCGTTTTGAAATAGTGACTGTTTGTACCATCTGGACTTAACCAATCATAAAACTTGGTTGATATTCCAAAGATAATATGATCTTAGAGAACATTTGTGATTTTTGGCTCAAGCTCCCTCCCTTTCAAGGATCCAACCCCTCCATGTAGAATCAGATTTCCCTGCTTTGCACTGAACTTGTATGGTCTTTGTCTGTCCTGGATCTTGATATTACTTAGCTTCTCTGATTATTTAGGACAAGAAACAGTGGAGACAGAAGGAGTCTTGTCTCTGGTACTTATTAATTATACATCTTTTGATGACTAATTGACACTGTTTAGACCTAAGTCTCTTCTCTTTTCTGGGCCTTGGTTTCCTTATTTGTAAGATGAGATGCTGAGGCTAAATTCTCTCTATGTTCCTTTCTAGTTTTCAAGTTCTACAAAACCATCCCTGCCTAAAATCTATAAAGTGCGAATTAAAACTCTCACATCAAGAGAAATCACCAGAGGAGCTGAGTGCATTACAGAATTAAAGTCTTCAGAGTCTTAGCAAGCCTGCTTTTCAGAGAGTGCTTTCTTTTTACAGCTGTGAAGAGAGGAATCAGCACACTAGCTATAACTTCATATGACTAATGGTAACCATGGCGACCACTAAATATTCCTTCTAGACCTTGCATCTGCACAGCTCACTGAAGCAGAAGAAATAAACGTTGCTGCTTTGAAAAATGATAAAAATAATCTGAACCAGCGACAGGCTTGGAAGGAAAGGAGAGATCTCACATCTGAAGGTCAAGCCATTTCATCTCATTATCTCTCAAGGCTTTGTTTAATCTCAGGAGGCATTCGGTGCCAACTGAATGGATAGGTCACACGCCTGAGGGAGTTAGCATTAGACTTCTGAAGTACTTGGCTAATTTTTAAAGAAGGTTCTGGTGTTCTGGCGATATTTGCTAGGTTGGTGTGATGACCCTTATGTTGAAATATTGAAAGTGAACAAGAGAACATCAAAAGAGGATCCCTCCCCGCAGCTTCCAGTAGTCCTTGATGTCCGATTATCTTACTGGTTTAAGGTCAGAGTGACTAGAAGTTGGGCCAAGGTCAGATCACACTCAGAGAGCAGGAACATGGGCAAGGGAACTGGGCCACATGAAGCCTGTAAATTAGACAAGGAGAACGCATGACAGGTAGACAGTGGCGCCTTGGGTAAAATACGAGGCAATCGCCAGGAAAACTAAAACTGGTGGTAGTCCAGGAGAGCCACACAGGAAGTATAAATGAGTGGGTTATCCAAGAGCCAGCGGTTCTGTGAGCAACTGAAAAGCACATGGCCTATCGAAGGAGGGCAGCCTGTTGTGGCCACGGGGGATCCAGAGCTCTCATTTTGCAACAGGGGCTGGAAATCTGACTTTTTTTTTTTTCAAGTATAAAATTTGTGGGTTGCCATTTTGTATCCTCTAAAATTATACTTTTCGAGAATGAAAACAGGAAATGCCAGAGAAATGGGATTCTATATAATGACCTGCACAATAACCATGAGACCACAAACGCAACAAATTCAATCAAGTTGGCCTTGATCTGTAATGTCAGGGAGGCACAACTGTGTGTGATGGTTTACATTTAAGTAATTACATTGGGTTTGGTTTGGAGAAAGAATATGTCAACAGATAAACATGACCTGAATGGCAGGTTTAAAAGGGGTCCAAAATGACACATATTTCAGTCTGTCTCTAACACTAGAAGCTGTGAACACCTTTCCAAGTGGCTAATCAGTCTTCCTAAAGCCATCTCCCTCAGCCTCCCTCCCCTCACTATTTTCACCTGAATTACAATAGGCACTAGCACTCAGAATCCAGCACGGAGCCAGGCCTGTGCTTTAGACTAATCTGGGGTCTGCTGATAAGTCATAAACACCTGACTAGAGTGGAGAGTGAAGGGACAGAAAGAGCAAGTGGTCAGTCTCTGACAAGAGAGAAGCCAACACATGTAGCACTGACCACTAGCCTATCCACCGTGTTACCCCACTGATTAGTCTGGGTATTGCCTAATAAAACCATGTGCCTGGTTTTCAGTAGGGAGCATTGGATCATTTTACCCTTTAAAAAGCATACTTTTCAGATTATAGAATTATTATAGGAAAATCTGAAAACTGGGGATAGGGGGACAACTTGTAATCATAGCGTGAAATAGAGATGAAGAGATGTTTCATAAAAAAAGAAAGACTAGCCAGTAAAATGTTTCTTGCAGGAAATTAACGCAATGGGAGCTTGCAAGTGCCACACTATACAAGTTTTTAGAGGTCATAGAACAGAAAGGCTCACAGATTGAATTAATTATGCTGCAGTCATGTAATTCATTGAATTGATTTAAAATACAAAGTGAGAAACAAGAGACAGGGGAACACACGACACACTTAGGGCAGGGTGTGCGTGGGAGGAAGGATCACACTGCCTGAATCCCGCTGTACACAGTGTTCATTTGTGCTTCTTCTCTGCCACATGAACCTTCCCTCCTGGCCACGTGGATATGAGAACCAGAGTTGAGGGAGATTATGGGGCTCAGCAGATACAAGATGCTTGGAGCTGGTGCACAGTTCTTCTTTGGGAGAGATGAAGGGCAGGCATACCAAACGCAGCTGCCACTCTCTCATTAACCTAATGAGCATGTGTGTATTTTAAGTGCATTTTCTAGGCAGAGGCTTTATGGTGCCAAAATGAGACCACAATAGGTGTCACCAGTGTGTAGACGATTGCAAGGATAACATATTCATCAGCTTGGAAGTGACATGACTTGTGCCTTACTAATACTTAAGGTTTACTTGTCTAGCTTTTAAAGTACTGACACTGATGGGAGGTTGTCTCGCCCAAGTTTTGGGGACCTCGAACCCTTTGCCAGGAAGGACTTGAGTTTGAAGGCAGGGAATGACTTACAGAAATATATTCATTTCTGCTTTTGTGTGAAAAGAGTGTGATGCTTTCCCATGAAACTCGGAATGGACCCATATAAAAAGTAACCAAGTCTGAAAGAGTTCCTCCTTAAGAACTAAACCAACACCATTTTATGGGGGCCCTTAGGCCTGTGAATGCCTCAGACCTGCAAATGGGAGAGGAAATGTATGGAGTAAGATGAGGGGAGGACAGAACTCCAGAGAAGACCAACATTTAAAGGGCAGATGGAGAAGGGGAAACTCGTGAAGGGGAGGGAGCACGGACAGAGAGCTTGAAGGATCAGAAGACGCTGTCACAGAAGCCAGGATGCTTCATAAATCCTGCTGAAATGAAAGGGGCCATTCATGAACTAAAAACGAGAATGTGTCTAAGTGAGTACACCCATCTAGAAGGGAGAGAGGGAGGGAATCAAAGCTAGGGTAGCTCCTGCCATTCGGGATGAAAGTAAGGCAGAAAAAGACTGCCTAATCCTCGTGCTTCTTACTGCACACAGAGAAGCATGGTGGTGGTGTGGGAAACCAAAATGCCATTTTTGGTTCCCCTTTTTGAAATTGCATCACTCCAGACTGAGGTTTATAGTATCCCGCTACCTGCCCCTTTCTTTCATTCTGCACTTCTAAGGGGTTTGCCTGTGTGCACATTCTTTTTCAGATGTCTAATTCTGACTCAGAAAATTGCTGGTTTCAACTCTTTTGCCAGATGGCTGAGGAAAGAGCAATTGACTGTTAGTACTAAATGCCTGTGTCAGATCCCAAAGCAGCCGATTCCAATTAACATAAAAAGCAGAATAGATCTCCTAACATGCAAGTATCAAAGGATGGGATGATGAAACCTCGTCCTGGCTGAAAAAGGAAGACATGCTGCATTCTTTTCTTTCTCAGATGTTGGCCACACTGTTGGGTTGAGAGGGGACTATGTTTGTGAATGAGAGGACTACAAATCAGTACCCCCAGAATGATACCCTTGGTTCCTTTCTGCTTAGCTATAAGGGAGTGGTTCTCTAACTCACGTGCCAGAAGTCTTTGGTTTTTTGTTTGGTGGATGGAGTACTCCATTGTTTTCAACACAATTTTCTGGTTTCTCAAATGAGATTTATTTCATAGAAGTAAGAGGTACTAATCTTTATGTGAATGATATAGATAAAGAGCTCTTGATTTTTTACACAAGTGGGACATCCCATAAATTTTACACAAGTGGGACATCCCATAAATTTGATTTTATTTTTTAAATTTATCTTTTTGATAGATAATACATTTAGAGAAGTCAAAAGAAAAATGAAATAAGATCTAAATTGAAACATTTTGTTCCCACACATTTCCATCTACCCTATTTCTTTCTGCTCTTAATAACTAATCATTTTAATTATTCTCTTGCTTATTCTTTCCATTTATGAATATACAAGTATACATGTATATATTATATATATGTATATAGTTATGCTCTTATTTCCTCTTTTTTTTCCTCATAAAAAATGGCACCTTTTACATACTATAATTGTGACTTGGTTTTTGTTACTGAACAATATATTCGGAATTCTTTCCATGTTAATACATAAAATGCTTCTTTATTACTTCTACATTGTATTTACCGTGTGGATGTACCACTGTTCATTGGAGTAGTCCCCTATTTTCGGACACTTGCATCGATCCCAATGTTTCGCTATAACAAACAGATCTCAAGTGGGTAATCTTGGACATGTATCCTGTAATATGTATTAGAGCAACTGTAGGGTAGATTCCCAGAACTAGCATTGTGGTTCAAAATCTATTTGTAATTTTGATAGATACTGTAAGATATTTTTCCATGGAGCTTGACCATTCTGCATTCCCTTTAGTACAGTATGAGAGGGTCTATTCCTTGCAGCTTACTAACTGAATGTTGTCAAACTTCTGGAGTTTGTTTATTTTATTTTTAGTTTTACTTTCTTTTTATTAGTTTTTATGATAGTTAATAAAATGGTAGCTCAGGGGAGTTTTAACTTGTATTTCTCTTATTATTCTTTCCTCAGAGAATAAAATATCCTTATTTTTCTTTGTTTCCATGATCTCTCAGAGAAGGATCATGAACTGATGATGCATGGAAAAAAATCCTTTCCAGGTGCTCCACTTTGGGCCGTTAAGGACTTCATAAGATTCTGGGCTCTTTGCCATGTCCTCCTGTGTTAGTTTTATTACTTCATGTTTCCTTATAGTGATTAGTAATTATAATAATAACCAGCATCTATTGAGTGCTTACTCCGGGTATAATCTAAAGCACTCTCTATATTAATTCTTTTACTCTTCAAAAAAAAGAAGAAATGTTGTTCTTCGCATCTCTTCCTTCTCTTTTCATTCCAAAGAGTTGTACAACACAAGGAGTCTCCAATTATATTATCTTTATTAATCAAACTCCTGGCAGAATGCTACTGCTTGTCTTTGGTTGTCACCATTTCTGTCACATTATTTTGCTTACAGGCCAGGTCCTTGATACCTCACCTCTTCCACATTCTGACACTACCTATTTTAGTGAATTTCTTTCTGACTCCTTCTTAATTAAGTCAAAGAAAACTTTCTCTCTAAACTTAAGTCACTTTTATCTCTGTTCTGACAAGCCAGTCTGTTTGCCTTGATTTTTCCCCATGCAGATATGTAAAATAGAACCCAGCATAACATGGGTCTACTTATGGGATGTCCCACTTGTGTGCTGTCTTAACACCTATTCGGTTATAAAGCCATTAAGGGGAACAGTGTGTCTTGGTCATTGTTGAAACTTCAGTGCATATCTTAGGGCTTGATATACAGTGAGTACTCAACCAACACTTGAATGAAAATAAGATATCAACTCATTCTCAACATGGTAGTAAGGTTAACAGTTTCCATAGATAAATATACTGCTTTTCTAAAAATAAATAAATAAATAAATAAATAAAAATCTCATAATCAGAAACATTGCCATCAGGGAAAACCATTGGTTGGAATGTATGAGAGCAAATATAAGGTCTAACTATCTTGTTAGAGAGCAGAGTATTTATCATATTTTGATCAATTAATATTGTCTTCAAAGTGTAATACCTGCAAGAAGTTCAATAACAGCACCCATTACTATAAGCCAACATGCAGTACTAGCGTAACTATATAATTTTTCAAGAGCAGCCATACTTACCAATTTTCATTGTCTTCAAAAATATTAATTCAGTTGTTATATTTTCTGTTTCTCAAACCCCCTACCCTACCCCCCAAAATTGACTCCACTGTTAAGTTTCAAAGAAGTATTAAAAGTATCTATTAGATGAAAGGAGACTACAGGACTTATGAAAAACCCAAATTGTTTTTTGTTGACTGAGTGTTGATAGGAGGGCATTATGGGGACAGAGTTAGAGCAATGGGGGTGGAATTTTAAGTGACATGAGACTAAGATTAGAACTGGAATCATTGTTGTGAGGAGTCATAATTATACCAGATGCTAGAGTTCAAAGAGTAAAGTGGAAATGGGGAAAAAAAAATAGCAAGGTCAATAGCTAAAAATAGGACAAAATTAAGGCTGTAAATGGCAAATTGGTGCTTGGCTTGTATTTAAGGAGTGAATATTCTGCCTGTCTTGACATAAAGCACATTAGTCTTGTCCTTGGGAAGTTCAAGCCCTAAATATGTATTGTATTAACTCGTACTAAAGTACTGTGTGTGTGTCTGTATAAATGTGAATATAGAGAGTGAAAAATAGGCAATTTATGAAAAGATGTCCATACAAAATGGAGCAAAGTGGGAAGCTGTTTTTGAATGAGAACACAAATCATGTAGGGATACATGTTGATTCTTCTTATAGTGAGTTTTTTTGCTTCAATCTAAACAAATTACTCTTTTCAAACTTGGGAGCTAGGAAAATAAATCTCTTTTGATATGAAATGCCATCTTAGCTGTAAAGAAGCCAAAAAGTCTTTGGTAAAACTAGCATTATAACTCTTGGGCCCAATTCATGAAAATGTACACACCAGCAACACAGCTCTCTCTTGCTGTTAAACTATCTCTAGTGTTCACTCAGTCAGTGTTCCAGTATTACCCCAGTAGTATTCCACAGTGCTTTCAGAGCTGATGCTGGACATTTTTTGAGATCATTTCTGTAAATAATAAAGTTCCTATCCCAAAGGTTTCACCTCAATTTGCGTTACATCAGTTGGAAAACTTACTGACATTACATGATTTTTTTCTCTCTCTTTGAATTTCTTCCAACGCTAACACTGGCCCGTTTCTCTCTTTAAAAGTAAGTGTGAAAGGAGCTGAGTTTAATTTTAGCAGCTAAAATTGGTGCCTTGGTGGGTAAAAATCACCAATATTATTGATCAGATGAAATTGTTTTATAGACCTCAAAAGAATTTAAGTTCCATTAGGATCCTCTAGCTTGAGAGTTTTAGCTGGACCTTGGAAATCTCTTAGGCCCTAGGAATAGG
>NW_011888790.1:9630835-9633238 GCF_000151845.1 Pteropus vampyrus | reverse complement strand
CAAACTTGGGAGCTAGGAAAATAAATCTCTTTTGATATGAAATGCCATCTTAGCTGTAAAGAAGCCAAAAAGTCTTTGGTAAAACTAGCATTATAACTCTTGGGCCCAATTCATGAAAATGTACACACCAGCAACACAGCTCTCTCTTGCTGTTAAACTATCTCTAGTGTTCACTCAGTCAGTGTTCCAGTATTACCCCAGTAGTATTCCACAGTGCTTTCAGAGCTGATGCTGGACATTTTTTGAGATCATTTCTGTAAATAATAAAGTTCCTATCCCAAAGGTTTCACCTCAATTTGCGTTACATCAGTTGGAAAACTTACTGACATTACATGATTTTTTTCTCTCTCTTTGAATTTCTTCCAACGCTAACTCTGGCCCGTTTCTCTCTTTAAAAGTAAGTGTGAAAGGAGCTGAGTTTAATTTTAGCAGCTAAAATTGGTGCCTTGGTGGGTAAAAATCACCAATATTATTGATCAGATGAAATTGTTTTATAGACCTCAAAAGAATTTAAGTTCCATTAGGATCCTCTAGCTTGAGAGTTTTAGCTGGACCTTGGAAATCTCTTAGGCCCTAGGAATAGGTTTAGAGAGCAGAATACTGGCCTTTTTCTCTGTGGGTGCAGGATTCATCTTTTTATTTGGGTAAAAGTTGTTCTTTGGTCTTTCAAATCCACGCTATTGTGCTTTGCTTATAGTAAGAGCTTCATTACTGTTAATTATTGATGGAGGTGATGATGGAGATGTAATCTCATGAGACCAGGTGGCCATGACAGGTTTTAAGCTTTGTTCCTCATTCCTACTCAACTCAGCATGACTTTCTCCTGGTATTTTCCACGTTATCAAGGTCTTGGATTATTAGAAGAGACATGCAAATTTAAAAAAAAAACCTCACCAGAAATTGTAAGGTATTTTAAGTCATAAAATAATTATTTATGTAATCCTGGGACACCATACTTTGTCTGATAAGATGCTTTCATTGGAGACAAATCTATTAGATAGAGTTGGTATTTGCCTGGTTGGTAACTGAGAAAATTACTAGGTAATCTTAACACCTTGCTTTTGGCTTATTATCTACTATAATGCATAAAATTTAACCACTTCAATGTCTTATCTAAAAGGGTGAAGACACATGGAGTATCATTCATTTTTTCTTTCTTTGATTGTTTATTTAATCAATAAATATCTATTGAGTATCTACCATGTGCCAGATACTGTGTTAGGTGTGAGAAATACATCAATAAAGGCAACGAAAAAACTCATGACACATATTTTAATCGGGAAGACAGACAGCAATTAAATAAAGTAAGAGATAAGTACTATTAAGATAAAGAAGAGAATACCGTGGATGAGAGAGACTAGTCACTAAAAAATGTGAATTCCTCAGAAGGTGTAGATAATATATCTATAATAATCATAATTAAACAAGGCACAATAGTATATCATATAGCTACTGACCATCTGGATATTTGATATTTACTACAATGATTTTCTTTTTCCTTTAGCTTTTGATTTCTATTTTTATTTCCTTTAGGTTTCCTATGTTATAGGGCATCAAGGTGAGGGAGTGGGAAGACAGAATTGCAGAACTTTTGACCTAATGGTTATCTTAGAGATGATCCATTCTAATCTCCTTCATTTTGCAGATGATGAAATTGAGGCTCAGAAAAGTTACCTGACTTGCTCTGGGTTTCACAGCTAATTTCAAGTAACTAGTGCTCATCTCTGTGAACTTACAGTGAGTGGCGTATCTCTAGGTTTTTAATTTATAAAACCCCAACTCTGGACTTTCATGATCTCACATGTGATCATCCCAAATTCTTCAGGCTCCAGGGATTATCTTCTATTAAATAACTAGTAACAACATACAAGCCTCCTTTGTAATCTCAGATCAGGAAGAAATCTAGCCTTTCATGTGCTCTCACACACCCTCTCTGTCTGGTTTGAAGTCTGGGCTTCTCTGTGGGTGGACTTTGGTAGTTTCACAACTGCTTCTCCAGGCTATTGGGAATCTTTCCACTTTGCTTAAGTCTCAGTGTGGACAGAGTTCCTTTTCCAAATACTTCTAAAACCAGGCTACATAGTTTACAAATTGTTACCATTAGTTTGGGGATAATAGAATAGAATTATTCTGCACAAAAAGAAAAGTAACTTGGGTGTTAGCTATCACCAGAGGTCACTGGTCTAGCTCAAGAAGAGGTCCCTTCTTGTCATCTCAATCTTTCAAACATCCTCTAAGCCCAGTCCTACCACCATGTTGCAGAGACCAGTTTAACACACACTATGGCCTTTGATCAGTCCCTTCCTATCTGGAGCCCAGGCTGTTAAGTCTTCATTGCCTCTAGAGAGTCAAGAAAATTCTTTCTTGTCTCAGAGTGGCGCTTCAGTTCACATTGCTAATAAC
>NW_011888790.1:9626405-9630785 GCF_000151845.1 Pteropus vampyrus | reverse complement strand
GATATTTACTACAATGATTTTCTTTTTCCTTTAGCTTTTGATTTCTATTTTTATTTCCTTTAGGTTTCCTATGTTATAGGGCATCAAGGTGAGGGAGTGGGAAGACAGAATTGCAGAACTTTTGACCTAATGGTTATCTTAGAGATGATCCATTCTAATCCCCTTCACTTTGCAGATGATGAAATTGAGGCTCAGAAAAGTAACCTGACTTGCTCTGGGTTTCACAGCTAATTTCAAGTAACTAGTGCTCATCTCTGTGAACTTACAGTGAGTGGCGTATCTCTAGGTTTTTAATTTATAAAACCCCAACTCTGGACTTTCATGATCTCACATGTGATCATCCCAAATTCTTCAGGCTCCAGGGATTACCTTCTATTAAATAACTAGTAACAACATACAAGCCCCCTTTGTAATCTCAGATCAGGAAGAAATCTAGCCTTTCATGTGCTCTCACACACCCTCTCTGTCTGGCTTGAAGTCTGGGCTTCTCTGTGGGTGGACTTTGGTAGTTTCACAACTGCTTCTCCAGGCTATTGAGAATCTTTCCACTTTGCTTAAGTCTCAGTGTGGACAGAGTTCCTTTTCCAAATACTTCTAAAACCAGGCTACATAGTTTACAAATTGTTACCATTAGTTTGGGGATAATAGAATAGAATTATTCTGCACAAAAAGAAAAGTAACTTGGGTGTTAGCTATCACCAGAGGTCACTGGTCTAGCTCAAGAAGAGGTCCCTTCTTGTCATCTCAATCTTTCAAACATCCTCTAAGCCCAGTCCTACCACCATGTTGCAGAGACCAGTTTAACACACACTATGGCCTTTGACCAGTCCCTTCCTATCTGGAGCCCAGGCTGTTAAGTCTTCATTGCCTCTAGAGAGTCAAGAAAATTCTTTCTTGTCTCAGAGTGGCGCTTCAGTTCACATTGATAATAACTTTTGACAAAATTATACCGAGGAATTTATTCTTCATAGTCTCACATTTTCTATTCCAGATTTGAATTTGGGCTTTATTTTTATATAATCAAATGCTCAAGTAAGAATTTTTTTCCCAAAAAAAAAAAAGAACCCCCCCAACCAACAACCAACAAGAAAGAAGCCTCCAACTCCAACCAAAATTAAAAAAAAATTTTTTTAAATGTTGGCATCTTTGAAATAACTGCCTCACATACCTAACAGCTAGCTAACAAACTTTCAGTCTTACTGGGTCAAGTTTCTGAACACCTTATATAATCTGTAGAATTTCCCTGACTTATCTGCTATTTGCCTTCCCTTACCATTTTCAAAACTTGTTTCAAATTGAACCCTTTCCTGGAAGCCTGGTTAGCTTCATGTCCTTCTAATCAACACTTTATTCTTAGTACTTCTTATATTTTCAGTTTGTACAATGCCATTTTGCCTTATGTTGTCATTTATACACGTATATTCTCTTCCCAATTAGAGGTCAAACACTTTAAAGACAATTATTTTGTTTTAAGATTCCTGCACTCCCTGTTTGACAACAGTGCCTATTTAGTACTCAACAAATATAACATATTTCCTGTCACGCTGACATCTACTGTTTACCCCCCAAACATTGCCAAAGGCCTTAGGCTTACCACATTGCTATTTCTATTTTGATGACTTTCATTTCACCTTCCTACTGAATTTGTCGCACTTTCTGTAGCCACTGCTTGTCTTGAATATTCCCATTCAAGAGCGTTGTTTAATCTCATTTGACATGAGAAAATTTAATCTTTACATCTCATACTATGATTTTCTATTGTATGCCCCAAAGGGAGTATAGTATACTGAGATGCCAGAGACTGAACTGAAGCCAGGTATCACATTGGCCCTGCTTTCTCCAGTTGGACCGTATGGCTTTTTGTGAAGGGGCAGACGAATGCTGGTCATCTCAACAGGGCAGTGGGAACTGTAATCAGAGCCTGGAGAGGAAGGTATGGGCCAAGGGATAATGCCTACTGATAGGTCTTACTAAGAGCAGGAAGGTGAGCTAAGGAAGAAAAGCAGAGGAGCCTGAGCCACTACACCCTCAGGCCCAACTGTGGCCCGAAAACACATAACATGAGAGGAGGAGGCGGAGAAATGGGATCAAGGAGTGACAACTAAATTTTACAGGTCCATACTGAATTGTATAAGTGCTAAACTCAATGTCTGTTTTATTTTAAAATTTTAGGTCAATAAAATAAAATGATAATAGATCTAATAATGTTTTCATTACCCACCCTGTGCTTAGCCTCACTCTATCCTCCTTCAAAGTTTAATACCATGTAAAAATCCAAGAAACTTTGATTTTCCACTGTTCGAAATTATAAACATGCTTAAAAATACTATTTGATAGCTTTGAGGTTTTTGGTTACTGGCTTATTCAAATTATATTTTTTTCTTATAAAGAGGAACGTTACCTGTTGCTAGGAATAAACAATGTAATCCATGGTAGAAATCCAGACTCTACACATTTACAATGGTTTTAATATTAAGGAAAACTGCTTCTTTGGGTGTCAGATCATGTATGTAGCTACACATATTTGATGAAATGGATATATGTCTAAAAGAATACAGAGAAGATACATTTGGAGTCAAACAGCTTGGGTTCCAACCTTACCTCTACTTTTAATTAACTTTGTGATCTAAGCAAGTTAACTTAGCTTCTTTAAGTGTCTGTTTTCCCATCTGTTAAATGAGGCTGTTGGTAATAGTATTTAATCTTACAGTGGTGTCAAAAGTTTAAAATGAGTTCATAAGTATGAAACCCGTAGAATGATGCATACTGCCAAATAAATGTTAATTATTATTATGATTATACTCTTGTGGTCTACTTTTACAGTAAGTTCATGTTTAAGGTGCTTGGAGGTGATGATTTCATTGTTAATCAATTTTATAAATATTGAAAGTTGAATTTTTTTCTTCTTTTCTTCTGAAGACTATGTGTGTGTGACATATAAATGTATATGTGTGCAAATATATATGGCAATTTTTAAAGTGTGCTTATTAATTTTTTTATCATTCAATTATAGACTGAATTCTCTTTACCTTTAATATTGAAAATATTCTACTCGTGGGGCAAGTTTTTTCTCATCTTAACCATCAGAGTTAGAATATAATCCAAACGAGGGAGCAATTTCAGTGAAGGTGTGAGCCCACAGAGTTTTTTTTATATTAGGGCCAAAGGAATAGTTTAATTTTCTCTTTGTTATGTTTTAAATGCATCTCAAGCTGTACTCTAAAACAAAGGGGCTCTCACAATTCAGCACCTCCTACACGCAGTTAATTAAATAGAAAGACAAGAAGCAGACAAGAATAAAGCTCATAAATATTATATATTTTTATTAATAACATACAAATGATCTTAATTAAATCTGCATTTTTCCATGAGTAATAGTCTCACACACAGGTTTGTTCCCTTGTCCAGGAACTCCAGAGGAGGTGGAAATGTCCTGGAATCTTAATATAAGGAGACTCCCTCTTGACATAACAGACTCTCCCTATCCTCTCGGAGCCTCTCCCTGTAGCTTTTCCCAGTTTCTAGGACTCAGCTGACCAAATGAAAGACTCATATTTCCTCTGAGCTCTAGATGAACCTGCGATCCTATAGACAAATCTTGCCATTTAAAAAAGATTTCAAATCAAAATCCATATAATTCACAAAGGTCTAAATTAGGTCTCTGTATGTCACCCATTCTTACTGCCCCCTTCATTGTACATCCTCAAATTTGTGATTATATATTTTTCCTATGATTATTATTTTAAAGTCTGTCTGCCTCTCTAGATATGAGCTCCTGAAATCGGGAGCTCTATTTATCTTGTTCACATTCCATTTCCAGTGCTAAGCACACCGCTGCTCTTTGGTAGGTTTTTTTGTGATTTGGGGTGTGTTTGTGTGCGTGTATGTGTGGTAGAGGGTGATTAAAGCCAGGAACTTCATGGCTGCTTTTTAAAACTGAAAATCATTTATGCACAATACAATTTGCCTTCTAAAGTGTATACTTGCATGTGTTTTGGCAAATGTATAGAGTCATGTAATTTTTACTGTAATCAAAATAAAGAGGAATTACATCATTCTCCAAAGTTACCTTATGCTCCTTTGCAGTCAATCTTTTACTTTGCTTTTATCCTCAGCTTCTGGCAACCACCAATTTGTTCTCTGTTCCTACAGTGTTGCTTTCTCTAGAATATCATATCAATGGTCTCATACAGTGGGAAGTCTTTTGTGTCTGGCTTCTTTTATTTAGCATAATGCTTTTGAAATCCATCCATGTTGTTTTTTTGTATTAGTAATTCTGTTTTCCTTTTTATTACTGAAAAGAAAGAGTAGATTCTTAATAATTATTTGTTGAACACATAAAAAGGAACACAGACCTAGAAGCACATCTACAAATGGATT
>NW_011888790.1:9607106-9626355 GCF_000151845.1 Pteropus vampyrus | reverse complement strand
TGAAAATCATTTATGCACAATACAATTTGCCTTCTAAAGTGTATACTTGCATGTGTTTTGGCAAATGTATAGAGTCATGTAATTTTTACTGTAATCAAAATAAAGAGGAATTACATCATTCTCCAAAGTTACCTTATGCTCCTTTGCAGTCAATCTTTTACTTTGCTTTTATCCTCAGCTTCTGGCAACCACCAATTTGTTCTCTGTTCCTACAGTGTTGCTTTCTCTAGAATATCATATCAATGGTCTCATACAGTGGGAAGTCTTTTGTGTCTGGCTTCTTTTATTTAGCATAATGCTTTTGAAATCCATCCATGTTGTTTTTTTGTATTAGTAATTCTGTTTTCCTTTTTATTACTGAAAAGAAAGAGTAGATTCTTAATAATTATTTGTTGAACACATAAAAAGGAACACAGACCTAGAAGCACATCTACAAATGGATTAAGAATATCTAAATATCTTTATCCACTTTAAACACTTGCTGAGTGCGTGGATAATATGTTAATTATACTTTAATGGTAATCATAGATTTTAATACCAGCTCTTATTTTTATCTTTAGATTTTTTGATGGAGTAGTTTTCTAGGACATTTAGAATAGTACCATTTTTGTTTCTGTGTTACCTAGGAGTTGGCATCTCAATATTTTTCCATAAAACCTGAGAGAGGCTGATATTTTCAGCATAGATTGTTTCCACTGGGACAGTGGGCACTACACTTTCAAGTAAAATTTCATACCTCAGCTAAAATTATGTCAAAATTATCTTACTTAGATGTTAAAAAAAGGAGAGTTTAAAATATATTGCTTGCCCAAATTTAGCCTTAGAAAAATAGAAATCAATATAGGGCGCTCCCTAAAAACTTTTATTTTGGATCCTTGTAGAGTATTTTCCTCAGTGCTTACTAGGACCATGACCAGGAGAACTTTGATATTTTAAAGAGTGTTAACATCAGGTTATTGAGATGAAAGAGAAATCAGGTCTGTCCCTTCTATCACGACATAAAGGATCAAAGAGAGACAAAATTATAAGAAAAGAACACTAGATTACAAATGAGATATGGAATCTTATGACAGTGGTATTCTCTGCTAAAATTGAGACAAATAACTCAGTCTGAGATAAATCTCTCAGATTACTTCCCCCCGCCCCAAAGGTAACTACAAATGCTACTAGCCATTACATTCTTTTAGGATCACCTGTTCTTTTATTAGAGAGAGTCCTGTATGATATTTTAACGTGTTGCCTTCTCCCCTAACTTAGCAGTGGAGATCATTGCAGAGAAAATTTTCTTTATTCACTCCTTTGCAATAAATGATTCCATGAGCACAGAGGAATCTTGTTTTAAAAATATATTAGGTTTTAACTTCAAAAGGATATATGACAATATATAAGCTACTTTGCAAAATTCTTTGCATTTGCTAAGGAAAATTACTAAATACACAGCAATTTCCCTAATGTCTTTTTTTATTTACTTACTATTTCCCTGACTCTGTGCTAAGAGCATGACATGAATTATTTCATCTAACCTTCACAACAATCCTCTAAGGTAAGTAACTTACTGGCCATATTTCATAGATGAGGAAACTGGGATTTCCATTTTCTTGTTGGTTTTCTGTTCGGTTGTTCTAGTAGTAGTAGCTGGTTTTCATGGCTACCATTATTTATTGCAAGGCTGTTGGTTTTCAAGACTATTGCAGAGTCGTGGAAGGTGGGATGGGAATAAAGCAAGTTAAAACTCCACAACGCTTGCTGTTCTTATCAAGATTTAGCCTTTTTTTTGGTTGAATAAATGCTTTTCAGATTGTCTTAGGCTAATTTCCAGAGTTCTGGAAATGTTAGTTATGAGAGGTTTTCCCCATGTTCTCATTGGAGCAGGTTTTTGGGGTTTTTTATTCTACCATTCCCACTGATGTCATGAGCATGATAGTTTTTAGCATGAGAGGTAATGGCTAATTTGAGCCATTTCTTTAAAAAATTCTCTTGTACATACATTATAAATACACAAATACATTTTGAATAAAGCTGAATTAAACAAAATTGAGATTGAGGACCATCTCCATTGGAATCACCTGGAAATTTGTTAATGCAAATTACTAAACCACCTCAGTCCTTTTAAACTAGCTTCACTGGAGAGAGAACCCTGAACCTTATAATTTTCACAAGCTCTCAAGTGGTTGATGTATATATACAAACTAAAACTGAAAAAAATCACCGCCACATGGTATTCTATTATTGACATAATCCAATATTTACATATTGGATATTGGGTTGTCAAATATATTTCGAGTATCTTAAAATTTAGCAACGGGAATTTTGGCAGATAATGATTTTCTGTCAGATTTACATTTATCAATGATATTTTGACATCGCCTCTACAAAAGTATCATATCACAAAACATCTAAGAGTTGTGTTATCAAGCTTTCATTATATCATTTAATTCTCAAAGTTATGACTTTTTATCTCTGTTTTAAAGATGAAGAATCTACCCAGAGTTATGTGACTAACAAATGGAAGGATTGGGATTTAAAAGAAATATCCCTGACCCTAAATCCCATGTTTTTTTCTGTTTTACTTTCCTGGTTCGCTTAAGCTACATCTTTATTAGACATTTCCCACTTGAACATAAGGATCATTTTGCCAATAGATTCACAATACTTATTCATTTTAATTCTTTTAAAAAATCTTTAGGGCATTAGATGTCTTTCTTATCTCTTTGTTTTGTAATCCAACATCTCTTTGTCTAAAAGTTATAGAATAACTGGCAAATAAAGTGATTTATATGGCACAGGCATAAAATGTGGTATGCATAAGCACGGAAGTAAGATAATTTGTAACCTCTGTGTGCTGAGGCTGAATTTCACAGTGGCTCTAAAATGAAGATGAAAGAGGACTTGAGGCCTTAAGAAAACCAAATCAAATTAGTTCAGAGAAAAGGAAATGACTTCCCAGATTAATAGAGATGAGCTGGCATGCATGTGCTAAATACCCTCATATTTTTAAATGACTATATGTCATTTACTCAAGGCTATGGGCAATGGGTGTATATTTTAAAAGATTATTTCCACAGAACAAATTTTCTCAATGAGTTGACTAGCATTTCCTGATATTATAGTGCTGTTTCTTAGGATTCTGCATTTGGTTCATTACATGTCAAAAAGGAAGAAGATGGCATGAATGGGTACCCTGTAGCCCCAGATGTGACCTAGAAAATTGACTGACCTGACATTTAAGGCTGTCAGCTTATGACTTTGATTTTACTCTCTGTGTTTGTGCGAAATTCCTCAGGTCAATTATATAGCATAGGGCACTCGAGAAATCCAGCTGTGCTGAATTAATTTTGTGTTCTAAATTTTATGAGATTGATTCATATATGGGCATATATTTCTTGGTGGATGTCAATTTTTAGATAACTAGACTCAGAACTCTTTGAAACAAGCACCATTTCTCATTCAGCCTTGTCTATCATCAAAACTTAATACAGTACCTTGTACACAGTAGACAATTGAGATGTTTGAGGAATGAATGGTTAGAGTCAACCAACAGAATGCAGATTAGTAAATCATATTTGTCTCATCTGTTCTCAACCTATTGCTTTATTTGAAAATTGATTTTTAAAAAATATAGGTAATAATTCAGTAAGTATAAGGGTAAAGAATAACAATAAAACAAATTCATGTACCCACCTAGCTTAAGAAAAAGAATGTTATAATTAATTTTCAGATCTCCTGAGTATCCAAACTCCTTTTCTTCAATGTATGCTCTACCTCCAGAGGTAACTACTGTCTTAAACTTCGAGTTTACCATTCAGTCTGTGTTTGTATTAGCAATTAGTGTGCTTGTTGTCATTATTAAAACACTGCTCCTTTTTTTGTAGAGAGGATAAGATTGGTTTCTGTTTAAAGCAGCAATAATCCTTATTGATGGGATAAAAGTTCATAAGGGGAATGATGTAAAGGTCAAACAGGCTTATCCCCTCAAAATATACTCATATCTTAGTAAGAGTTCTCACAGCCTTCCCTCAAAGGAGTAAATAATATGAGAATTTCAGTTTCATTATTGGGATGAATTAAGGAGAGATTTTTGGTGAGGACTATTCTTGGCATCACTGTATATTCCCATTAGACCTCACAAGCTGCTGTTGTTAAAGAAGTCTTCAGTGGCTGGAGACCTATTGTCTCTTGAAAGTGTGGATCTATGGAGTAGAGAAAGATGGCTGCGATTTCTGTTATTTCAATATCTACTCCTGGTAGATTCATCGATTATGACAACAGTTGCAACATCCTGTAAATTTGGAAGGCATGCGCCATGTTAAAAGACAGGCTGGATAAATCAAAGCTGATTTTACGCAGAAGAAGATGAAAGAAGTGCGTTACAGTTTACTTACTGTCAAGAGTTTGTGTGAGACCACAAGAGAAAAAGGCCTCTCTTCTAAGAACCTGATTGACTTCTTGGGGACTTTCCAGAAGAAGGAAGATTTGCTCTTGTTTTTCTTTCATTTTGCTTAGTGTTCTAGAGACAAACCTTTCTACTTATTTCTATTTCCTTATAGAAGGGCATCAATTGATGTAGCATTCCGGCTTCTCTGAACTGGTCTGGTTTAGCCCTTCTCCCCCCACCCCCCCACCGCTTTTGGGATAAGCCTGTCTGCTCTGAGCCCCTGCCTCTGAGTTGGAGGTAAGACAGTGTTGGGGCCTTCCAGGTTTCCAACACAGCTGTGACTGCAGATGTCTGTCTAATTCTGTAGTTCAGATTAGGAAACTCACTGATACCATGTACCTAAGTTACATTCCCCAGTCTGGCCTTTGTTGGTGTTATGTTAATACTTGATCTTCATCTGCTTACTCCGTTGTCTCTCTAAATTAGAATTTAGGTGGAGGTGAAAATGCTGTTAGTGGTTCATTAAACCTCAACACTAAGTGTCAAATTTGACACTAATACTAGGAGAAGTGATAAAGTGTAATTTATATACTAGTAGTTTTCAAATTCTGCTCCTCAGAAGGAGTATAATGAGCTGGCAGGGCTGAATCCTACTGCTTTCACACTGCCTTCAGTGAACACAGATTTGGATCTATTTTATATATTAGGCATCCACATAAATATTCTGAGGTTAAAAAGAGTTTAAGAATCACTGCTTTAGACTTATAGTTTTCAAACATTTTAGACCACAATCTACAGTAATAATTACATTTTATATTATATATACTCATATATATTATATACATTGTGTACCAACTCCATTCCGTTCCATTCAACTCTATTCCACTCCATTCTATTCCTGTCTTTTCCATTCCATTCATTTTCTTTCCATTTTATGTCACTGGAAAGAAAACTTTCACTAAAACTTGCTAAATCGATTCCACCACACTTGCAACATAAAGTTTGAAAAATCTGCATCAGACCATGTTCGTTTTGCCAGAAGAACGTGCTCTGACAGGACACTTGTCTGTCAATGACCTGACCTTCTACTGATGGAATCTCTTTTGCCCTATGTGTGTTATTCCTTTTGAAGCTTAATATATATGTTTTCCGAATACACATAAATTAGGGTTAAGATTACTACAAAATTATGGTCTCTTCTGAGAAAGCATATTTTTAGCATTGTTATTATTTTTGAGACTTTCAACAATACCAGAATAACGTATTGTATCCCAAACCTGACAAACATTACTAAATATTTTTCTTGAGGCTCATTTTAAACCATATTATTATTACTGGCCTTTTTTGTTTTGTTTAATGGAATAATTTTCTATCAAATCACAGTAGTGAATGAAGCTGATAAACATTCTCAAATTTATAGAATTTACACTCTACTGGAATGTTCCTTTTGCATAAAAATATTGAATGAATTATTTCTGTGAGCGTATGCATCCCCACCACCCCATTCTGGACAGTATGACATCCAGAAAACGGCACTGTGATGGGAATGAGGAGGGCAGTATCATTTCTGTGCTTGAGCTAGTGCCTGAATGGTGCAGGGAGGGGTAGAGTGCTGATAAAGGGTAGCGGGCAGCCCAGCGAAACTGGGGACAGGAAGGTCGAGGAGTCCAGAGGGATGTGCAGTGCGCTGAAAGGGAAGTAAGAGAGCATTAGAGCAAACAAGGCCTCCTTCCTGACATAGCTTCAGACCAATCTTGTCCCCTGGTCTATGAAGCTGACTTCAAAGCAATAAACACTGAGAAGTCAACCTGTCACTTAACTTTTGTCTCCAAAACTGGACATCTAATTAAGAGAGCTTCTGATGAGGGGCAAGTGGTTTATTGTCAGATGGAGGGAGAGAAATGCACATGCCCAGAGAAACTTGACCCCACTAGATACCAGGTTCAGAATCCTCTCCCTCAAGTCACTGCTTGTTTGCTTTAAATGGCGGTAGAAACAGGCAAACACAGGTGCTGTCTGCATTGGCAGTGCAGCCTTTTCTCCAGATTCAGGCTTTCCCTGGATGGCACTGGCTGGTAACCACAAGAATGAAGATCTAATCAAGTGAATGCTGGCTCTCTGCCCACCACTAACTGGTTTTATTCAGCTTCCCCATTGTTGATAATAAAACACAAGTGAGCCTTCAGTTTCTTGCCTGCTGGTTCCAAAACCAGCATTTGCTATAAGCCCTCTGACTCGCCGTTTTATGGTATCATGGAAAAAACACTTGACTACAATCAGCAGACCTGGCTTCTTGTCCAGCTTTTGCCTCCAACATACCGTGCATGTCACTTAACCTCCCTGTGCTTTATTTCAAACAGAGATCCTAATCCCGAATGTTGGCTAAGCTTTGCGGTTCTTTATCTCAGGGATTTATCAAGGCAGAAAGCAGAAAACACTTAAATTCAAGGCTCTGTCTTAAAATTTTAAATGGGTTAAAGGGTGTGACGGAGGGAATTAGGAGCAGGAAGGGGCAATAAGCCTGGAAGGAGAGATTTCTGGTGACTGGGAGGGAGAGAGAGAGATCTTGCCCTCCGAACTCAGAACTTGTACTCTCCTCAGGAGGGGACAAGACCTCAAGAGGGACGTGTCGACAAACAGTGAGGGCACCTTTAGGAGGCTTGGATTCTACCACTCATTTTTTCCCCAACTTACCCGGGATTTCTAGCCTTGGCAAAGAAACAGCAGAGCCTAGGACAACGAGTATCTCAGCCATAGCCAGTATAGACTCGCGTCGGACAACCTGAGGGAATTCCCCACTTTGGAACTAGGTAAGATCTCATGGCTTTGCACCTTTGCAGGAGGAAACCCCCAAGAAAGCCTAAAGTTTAACTTCTTCACATTCCAGTACAATGGGACTTAGAGTCAGAATTAAATTGATTAAGGTAAATAAAAATAGCTAATGCATACTTTTTACATATTGAGCGAATGGAATGAAGTTCATGTTCTATATCTGTCACTGTGTTTTATTGAATGAAATCTCTCAGAAAACGCTGTATTTTTTTTTTTTTTTTTTCTGTACATACTGAGCTGCTCTGCCAGGCGCCTTCTGACAGCACTAGAGCTCCATGCTAGGCAAGGCTGCCCTTGATGCAGAGTGAGCAAGGCCTGGAGCGAAAAGCAAGATGAGCAGTTCGAGGCGTGGAGTCCTGTCTGTTGGTGAGTGAGCGGCCGAGGCAGGTCCAGGCAGGGCTCTGAAAGCCCGCCACTGAGGAATATCCCTGCTGGAGGCAGCATCAGGGGCAACACACTTCATTAGCCAGGGCTCCTGATTCACCAGCCAAAGCCATTTAGAGCTCATAGATTTTCAGGGCTTCCTCAGCTACAAGTCCATGACTTCCCTCCCCTAACAGAGAGACAGGAACCCGGAAGACTTCTGGGCCAAATTTCCTCTCCCATTGTAATGGTTTCCTAAAAATGGAGACTTTGCCTTGGCTCCTAGACCCAATTCTTGTTCCATATTTCACTTTAGGAACGTGCCTAAAAATAACCACCAGCTGGGCCCACAAAGTTCAGGGAGGTGTGTCCACAGCTAATGGAGAAAGTTTGAAGTCAGCCTCTGTGGTTCTGGAAATTCAGCTGTGGTATACTTGCCAGAAGGGCCCTTCGAATTGTATTATTTTTAGTGTCTCTCAGGGCAGCCTTTTTGCAAAGGCGAGTTCTCCCTGCCTGCAAGTTATTGAGGTCGCCCAAGGATAACAGCTTTATGGAAAATAGGAAGAAGAATAAAACATACTTTTAGTGCATGTGCTCATGCCATTTTGTTGCCCCTCTTTTTTTTTTTTGTATTCTTCCTCAGTCTCCTTAGAAGCCCCCCTGCCACCCCGCCCTCCCTGCCACTCCCACATCAGCCAGGTAGCAGCCAAGTAGCTTTTGTGCCTGTGCCCTCCCTGGATGCCCAGAGCCTTCCATGGTTCCCTGAGCCTGCCTTTCCTAACAGCCCCCTGTCCTGGATCTCACTCTCTCTTCTTTATCAAAACAAACATATCTTCAGGCAATGAAGCTAATGTGATAAATGAATTTACAATAAAGTATAAACAAGGATGGCTTAAAAACACCTGTTATACAGAGTATGGAGCATTGTTTTAAATTGTGGTAAAAAACACATATTATTAAAATTTTCCATCTTAACTATTTTTAACTGTGCAGTTCACTACTACTAAGTATAGTCACATTGTTGTGAAACAGACCTCCAGAACTATTTTCATCAATTGAAACTCTATATCTGTTAAAGATCTCCCCATTTCCCTCTCCTCCCAACCCCTGGCAACTACCATTCTACTTTCTGTATCTATAAATTTGACTACTTTATATACTTCATGTAAATGGAATCATACAGTGTTTGTTCTTGTATGACTTGTTCAGGGTTCATCCATGTTGTTGCATATGACAGGATTTCCTTCTTTTTTTAAGGCTGCATAGTATTCCATTATATGTACATACCTCATCTGTTCATCCATTCATCCACTGATGAACATTTGAGTTGCTTCTAACTTTTGGCTATTATGAATAGTGCTACTATGAATACAGGTGTGTAAATATTTCTTTGAGGCCCAGCTTTAAATTTTTTTGAATATTTACCCAAAAATAGGATTGCTAAATCACATGGTAGTTTTATTTTTAATTTTTTAAGGAACTGCCATACTCTTTTCTATAGCAGTTGCACCATTTTATAATCCCATGAATAGCACATAAGGGTTCCAATTTCTATGCATCCCCACTGACACTTGCTTTTGTTTGTTTGTTTTTTGTTAGTAACCATCCTAATAGATGAGAGAGCATAGTTCAGTTTTACCAAAAGATTTTAATGCTTCAGCCTAAAGGAATAACAGTGTTGTTGATTTTAGGGTCTGGCACAGGCCATGATAGTTATTAGATGTTTTGGTTAGGATATTCTTATTGCATCCTATAGATCACATGACCTAGAACTCAGCAGAGTCATTATATCACCTGAGTGACAGCTCACACGTTCCTGAAATCTAGTTAATATTACTTTCTCTATAACATTCCAGAATTGAGAAAACAGGATTATGCAAATTTCTGGAGGTTTTATGTCTCATGGCTTCATAAAACAGGATTATGCAAATTTCTGGAGGTTTTATGTCTCATGGCTTCATCTCTGGCTCCTACGTTCTGCTTATGTTATAGATTTTTTTTTTTTTTTTAACTCTGCTGACTATAGCATTCTTGTTTTGTTTCACATGAACACAGACATGAAACTGATTCTCTTTCCTTGATTTCCACCAGAATAGCCATTCGCTCATAGCTTTTTACATACAGCACATACAGTGAAGTTTTAAGGAGAGATTTACATTGGAGAAAAGCAAACTATTTAAAATAGAATATTAGCACTCTCGTTTCCAAAAGTTTTTTGGATCATTCTGCTTCATTGCATTTGTTTTCGCTACTGTCTTACCAACTATACACCCTCACTCACCATTTTGCTAGCTTCTCTTTTCTCTTCCTTTCTCTACTTTTTTTACCCTGGCCCTTTTTATCTTCTAGTCTAAATTTCTTTTATGAATAATCTAAATTTCTTTTATGTCTTTCATCTTTAGGTTATAGAATCCATGGTTATCATCCCAATTAAAAGGATCAAAAGCTTTACTGTAAAGGAATTGGGCCCTGTGATAATCTTAGTCACTCTTCTACATGATACATAAGTGACATACAGGTATTTGTCTGTACAAAAGTTTATAGATTAGAAATACACTTTTTAAACTCCAGCAGACCTCATTGTTTTATTAGTACATAGTGTTTACAAGGTTTGGATATTATTTATTTCATTACTCTTCCCACTATCTTTAAATACTCATTCTTCAGTGGTTAACTTTGGCCTTGACATAGACCCTAAAACATTTTCTTTATGTGATTACTCCCAAATGGAAATAACAGGAGAAAATTAAGGATAACAACAATAACAACAACAACTTACTAATTTTTGAGCTCTCATTCGATCTTTTTTATTGATAAATTTTGTTTTTTCACTTTTATGAACTATTTCAGGCATACCAAAAGGACAGAGTAACATTTCATTTGAACTTAAATAAGCTATTACATTAACTTGGATATTTTTTCCTCATCTATAACACCTTCTCCTTATTGATGTTTGCCAGAATTATCAGTGAGTATTATTATTTCTTCTGACAAAAGCATGATTTCTGAACAAGATACACAGATGTTTATCTTTTCCATGAAAAGTTTCAAAATTAGATTTCAGGCAAATATAGCCACTCAAAAGAATACTCCCTGACCTAAATGAACCAGGATTAGAAAGTGAAAACTCCCATACTTTCCAGAATTATTAATTAAAAGCCACAGCAAATATTTCACTTTTTAAATTCTTGCGTTATATGAATACATTTATTTTTAAAAAGAAGACATAGGGTAATTTTGGCCAAAAACTCATGTGACAACTAAATACTCGATTGTTTTGAAACTTAGAATATGAGTTTTCGAGTAGATTCTAAACTTGCAAACTATTTCCCATCCTTATTGATATGCTTGATAAAAATGATACTAAATTTTATTCTTTCGTTTGTTTATTTGATCAGTATTTATTGACTTCCCACATGTGCCAGGACCTGTGATAGGTGCTGACATAGGTTAATGAGTTCGCCCTGGCATCTGCCCTTATGCTGGTCATTGTCTAATGTGATTCTTCATCCACCAGACTGGTTGATTTTCTCTTAATAAGCAGTGCATTGAACTGAATAACAGAATTTTTCCTCATCCTTAACATGGAGATGATAAGAACTGGGTTGTGAAATTTAGGTGATATGACATGTAAAGTGTTCGAACTGTAGTGCATGGCACATATTCAGACCTCACTAACTTTTGCTACAAAATAAATTTTTAAAATCATGGAACTATGCAGTTGTAGAAGACCTTATAGTTTATTTAACAATCCAACCTCCTCACTTTAAGGTTGAGGAATTTGATTCTTAGTGAAATTAAATAGCTTACTCAAGATTACAACTTTATTGTTAGCAGAAGATACAATGGAACCCAAGACCTCTTTATACCTACCTCGTTGAAATGTTTATTATAATAGCTACCAGAAAAGTTGTGTGTTGCAGCACATAGTAGATAATAAATGCTTATTGCATCAATATTGAACAAAATCATTACCTCAAGGAAAAATTCTGACGGTCTAAAGGCTTCCATAAGCTTGATGACATGTGGTTGAATGTTTTTATTCCAGCTGAGCATAGTCTGATTTCTTAAAGATATCACATTGGCTGGTGGTTTACGTATGGTGTGATTTGCTTGGGTCAGGTCCATAGAAACACGTGCCAGGTAAAACAACTCCACCATTGTTTATTGATCAGTACAGTCTCCTACCTATTCACCAGATGTTGGCCACAAGACATGTTCACTCCAGCAGCAGTTTCCAAGATTATCAAAGGCATCCTCTTGGTTATGGAGATTTGAAAAATAGAAAAAGTCTTTCTTATTTTCAACCCAACATATTTAGTCCCAGAAAATATCAAGGGGCTATGAACAAGTGACAAGTTCTCAATGTATTCTCGCAGGTAACATTGAGAGAGAACCTGAGCTACACCATGTAGGCACATAAGCCTTTAGTCCTATGAATCATACAACGTTTTAACTCACTATTTAGGGAACAAGGCAGCAATAGCCTGTTCTGAGTCCAAAGAGGAGACTAACTTTCCTTTCTAAAAAGGAATGAAGTTCCGTTCGCTTACCTCTATTGTGCCTTCAAGGTTGTAAAAGGATATTAAAGCATTCTGGTGCTTTTTTGAGATCAGCCTCAGTTACAGCCTAAAACGATGTACACTTCTTTTAAATGTCTGTCACAGACTTGAAAGAAAGAGTGAAATCACTAGCTCAGGCAACTGTGGGCCTTAGACAAACAATTTTCCAACTTAGGAAGAGAGAAGAGAAGGAGAAACAAAGAAAATGCAGAGGAATTAGGATTAATATTAATTATATTTGAGTGAGGATCCATTTGATTAATGATGATATTAATCCTCGAATTTCAAGGACAAACCTCTTAACTTTTCTTCTACAACTGTAACATAGTTATCCTTTACTTTTTTTCCCCCTTTTTTGAGCAGTAACAGTGTAGTGTAGAACAGTGATTCTTAGTGGGTAGTGGTAGGAGGCGATTTTGCTCCCTAGGGGGCATTTAGCAGTGTCCAAAGTCTTTTGGTTGTCATAGCCTGAGGGTGGGGTGGGATGATACTACTGGCATCTAGTCAGTGGAAACCAGGGATGCTGCTAAGCACCCTACAATGTGAAAGTCAGCCCTCACAGCAAATTATCTTGTACAAAATGTCAATAGTGCCAAGGTTGAAAAACCTTGGTGTAGAGGCTAAAAGCTTAATTTATGAAACCAGATGAATTGAATTTCACTTCTTAACTTGGGCTTTATACAAATTATTTAACCTTTGTTCCTCAATTCCCCATCTGTAAAACAGGATAACAACAGTACTTTCCTTAAAGGATTTTATGAGGATTAAATGAGTTACTACATTTAAGGTTTTTAAAACAGTGCCCAGCATATGGTCAACACCATGTAAAGATTAGTTGTTATTAGTAATTATTATTAATTAAGTAGTACTTAGTAATTAATATTAGTAAATATTAGTTATTAAACGGCACAGAGTATATATAAGAACCATCAAACAATAGAATCTCTGCACAGGTATGTTTTTGAGGGTTACTTTACTAAAACCACCTTAAAAGGCAATGATCAATATAGACAAATTAATTTGATGAGACCCATAAAATATTGGAGTCCAAATGATAATGAGCTGTGTGACACTGTCATTATCATCTGCTGGTTTCCTGCAGTCAACTTAGTGCTATGGTGTTGAAATGGAAATGATGTCAGTGTACGTCCTAGTACATGGTATGTGCTTGGCTAGTGTTTGAGATTAGTTAGTAATCATGTTTGCAAAATTCTTAAAATATCAAAGACTTGGCAATTTTCTAAGTGAACACGGAACTGTGAGATAGGAGACAAAGAAAGACTAATGGATATACAATTGAAAATTGACTACTTGCTTGGCAGGGCTGTTGGTGTCCATAAGAAGTGGAGGCACTTGACCTTTAAGAGAACAAAGGTAAAACTCCAAAAGGCCAGAGTTTGATGAAAGACCTTGAAAACTAAAAGTAGTGATATTTGTGGACAGAGCCACCATATTATCATGATTTATTCTCCCAGTAATTGTAGAGTTGAAAATGCCAAAAAGGGAACATTTAAGTACATATGACAAATTATAGGTGTTCAGCAGGGAAAAGAGGCCAAATTGGCTGAACTGACCTGTCTGAATACTATGCCCAAAATTATATTTAATCTAGTGGTTTCGATTTGCATGAGAGTCTGAAAATATCTCTACTAAGCTTGGTTAAATAGTCCTTGACCTTGAAGCCCTTATTTTGTGTGCTAGATAATTTCAGCGGTCAGGATACCAACTCTGGCTTTTTCTATCCTACATTCTTTCATTCAGAATGAGAATTTTAATTAAGAAAAATGTTTAACATTAGGGGCTGTAGGCACTTTCACAAAGCCTCAGGAGACCAACTTTAAAGTCACTGTTTCAAGCCAGCCTATGATAAGTGCCATCTACTTTAAATATTTGTGAACCTAGCAGAAGATACTTACAGTATTCCTGAAATCCTCCAAGGTTCTATAAAATATGTCTTTATGTTATATACTCACTTCTAAGCTCAAAGAGCTGAAGTTCACCTGGTTCTAGTATAGTCTCCTACCAGTTAAGTGAAAGAGATCACAGAGAACTACTTAAGAGTAACAAGTACCCTTTTTGAATACCAGATATAAGCATAATCAGGTACTCTGCAAGGCATTTTAATATTTAAAACATATCCATAAGACTCTGCCCATTTTGTAGACAATAAAAACAAAGTTTAAAGAAGTTAGGTAACTTGCTCAAGATCAAGCTGGTAAATTATGGTTCCAAGATTTGAATCCAGGTCTGTCTCTCCCTAAAGCCTTGTTGCTTTACCTAGCTATCTCTTGAGCAATTAGCACATAAAATACAACTCTTAAGCACTACCAACATCTGAGCAATCTCTGAATGATGAGGGGATTTGAGGTGGGCCATGTCTGGGGCTGGACATCTGTTCATTTGGAATTAAGCAAAATCTTATGGCCTATTCTGATATTTTAAAATATAGGGATCCCAAATTTTGAGCACTTATTACTACTGCCTTGTCACTTACCGTAATGTAGCAAAGGGACACAAGAAATATCTCAGTTACAGAAGAACAATATGTCAGTGCACATCCTGTAGATTCTACTCCCCAGATATATTCAGAGTCTGACTATTTCTTTCTATCTCCTATGCTACCACTCTTGTTTAAGTCACTATCATATTCATCAGGAGGACTGCAGCAACTTCCCAACTGGTTTTTCTATTCCTACTCTCACGCCCCTACAGAACACTCTTTTCACAGCAGCTATAATGATCCTTTATAAAAGTAAATCTGATTATGTCACTCTTTGCTCAACATCTTCCAATGGTATCATAATGCATTCAGAATAAATTCCAAATAACTTTGCATTGCCTTCAAGTTTCGGTGTTTACTCTTCCTACCTTCCAAGCTCTTCTCTGCCTCAGGCTCTTTGTACTTGCATTACTTTGTAATGCCTGAAAAAGTCTTCCCACAGCTCTTTGCCTGGCAACCTTCTCTTAACATTCAGGTCTCAGTTCAAATGTCAATATTGTAGAGATGACTTTCTTGCTGACCAACCTAAACAAAAGTATTACATCCCAGCCGTGTCCACCTGTTAGACATACGACTCTCCATCACATTCTTTTTTTTCTTTAGAGCATTTATCACTGAACTCACATTTTCTCCTTTATATATGTGTTTATTGTCTATGTCCATCCTCCAAGATGTTAAAAATTTTGTCCTCATCACTGCCGTATCCCCAGAGTCTACGTACAGTGCCTGGTTTATAGTAAGCACTATAGTAAGTAATAAATATTAATTAATATTGGGAAGAATGCTCATTTGGAAGTCATAAGAACTATATTAAATCCTGGCTCACTACCACTTTATAGAGCATGTTGGACAAGTCATCTCTCTTGGGTCTCAGTTTGTTATTTCCTCTATAGATTGGATCAAATAACCTCTATGACCTCACCTAGTCCTAAAACATTGATTCTTATAATGCCCCAATTTACTCTGCAAGGCATGGAATATAATTCCCTGACTCATCCCCTTGTAGGCCTGAACGCGTTATTCTAATACTACTGAGTGAGAAATGCTATAAACCTAGGTCATCTTTAGTGGCAAGGAAAATTTATTCTGTGATGTTAATAATAAAATTTTTGGTGCCCCAAAAGTGAGTTTTCTATATAGAAAAATCTAATTCAATTTTACTTTAGTCACAGAAATTAATATTCAATTTAATAAAGTTCGAAGTAAAAAAATCTAGTTCTGGGCCTTTTGAGCCATGCTTCTCTTGACCAGGCTTGGTTCCACATCGGGAAGTATATTTTCCCTTCTAATAAAGCTTTTCTTTTCTGCTGTAAAAAAAAAAAAAAAATCTAGTTCTGTTGGCTTTTAATTTAATTTAAAAATCTTAATCTAGTAAATTTTAGCAACTACTTTGATGGGGTCTTTGAATAATATTTGGTCCCATTAAAATGTGGTCACTTAAACATCTTGAAACATTTAAAATTACATTTTATAGATTTGAATCTTTCTAAAAGATTTTAATGTTGTCAAGTTTTCTATATATTTACGTACTTCTTATAAATCTTATAAATGTATAAGTTTATATATACAAATATGGCAAACTAGAGTCTGCTTAAAAAGTTCTAATACTGAATATAACTACTTACATTTTAATATTTAGTTGGATTTCAACTTAAATTCACAAGTCTAAATTAATTTCTCATATATATTTTAAATTGAGATAAACAGACTGATCTGTTATTTTAATAGGAAGAATTTTATTAAATATTACAAGAACAAATAATTTCAAATATGCACAGCTTTCTTCACACAATACTATTCTTTTGTTTCGATGCATAGTTTTGTATGTACTTTTAAATCTTCCTGAGAGTAAAGTATATGTAGTAAGAAAACAATTACATCATGTCCCTCCTTTCCCATTCTGAGATATATGTGCACCTATTTACACGGATATTAGTTTAAGCTAATTTCTAGCAAAATCACTAGCATTGATCAGATTTTACACTCCAAGAGTTGTCAGTTCACATGTAGTCAGAAGGATTGAATTCCACAAACAACTTCTGCAAAAACTTCAGCTATCTTTATTGCCAATCAACACCAGACATTTTTGTCTAATTTGCATGATGATGGAAATATTCAGAAATAGTGGCTTGTTAGCATAATAGTTGATAGAAATATGCTTTTATATGTGGACTTAGAGTTATTAAAGATATGTGGTTTGGCTAAAACATGTGAGACAGTTTTCACCTTTGGGGAGTTTATAATCTTTCTAGCCTTTCAGCCTTTATCTCTAAATGTATCTGTTTGTGTGGTAGAATTTGGTTTGAGTCTTACCTTCTTAATAACAGTGATGAAATTGTGGATGATGAGTAGCTGATTGCTACTGCTATTTACCAAAAAGAACTAATGGTTGTTCCTAACTAATTTGGTGCAAGCCAGTTGAAAACATCTTTCCAATGTAATTTTGTTATTAATTTACAGTTGCATAATGGAAAGAGATTCTTTTTGGCAATCTGGATGGAACCCTATTATAGTTGCTATGTCAATGAATTTATAACTTCAGGGGAGGTGGTGGTTTCATAGTCAGGATCTTTACTTTTCTATTCAAGGGAATCTATAATCCCTACATTATTTGATTAGATGTTATACTTCTTCAGCTTTTAATGATGTAAAATTTCCATTCAGTTTTAAAGACCATTGAATTTGATGGAATCCTGTTTTATATTTTATATTCATAGAATCTCTATGAATATAAAATATAAACTCTATGTTTATTAAATTAATATTGGACTAAATATTAGTTTCCTTTTTCTCTCTTTTTGGTAATTAGTCAGGTTGGAACTCCCAAAAGTCATTTTATTGACAATAGAAATTAGTAAAAAAAATCCATGAACTGTGTGTCAAATTCTTAACAAAACGGCTCTGGAAATATGTCTATACCAAGAAGCAGTAGGTCACTAGTGTTTTCTTCTCCAGAGAAATGTTTCACAAGTGTAGTAGGTTCCTGCACAGGACATTAGACACATGCCCTGGAATCAGCTGGAGTAGCTATCTCTATTTGAATAAAAAAGGGGGCCATGTGGAGAAGGGAAAGAGGAGTGATGTTGAGGGGGAAAATAAGAGAAGAAATTCCTTCCACTATTATTTTTCTACTATCAAGATTCTAGATAAGATGTATTCAGCCAAGAATGGAGGAGAAAAACAGTAGAAAGTCATTTCTAATTTTTTGCTATCAAGAATTCCTTTAAAAGAAAGTTTTTCTGTAGATCCGCATTTTGATATATTTTTCTCTACTAAGCAAATTGTATTTATTATATTGTAAAGGTTTTCCCACTTTTATTAACTAAAGACCTGTACTTGATTATAGAAATTCTGATTAGCATGCACTAAGTTGACTTGATCATTTCAGCTAAAGCAGAGAAAATCGGGATGCTACGTAGGGACATTTTAATTAGCCTTATCACAAAAATGAGTTTCCTCAAAATCATTTAGTGTTTGAAAATACATATAGATTTCCAGGCCCCACATCAAACACTCTGAAATATAATCTCTTGGGTTGGGGACACAGAAATCTTCACTTTTAATAAACACTGTCCTCATTCTTCAGATGGTTCATTCAGATCTCATTGTTCCCTCAACCACATTAAGAGACTATACCAGAAATTTTGAAAATTGAAAATGGCTTCCAGACCTCCCTCTGAACTGACTTCAGGTTGGTGACTTCTGGAAGGGTGAATAATTGCAAACTCAATTCAGCTATTCAGCCTTAGGCTCTACTTCAATAGAAGCTCAAAAAGCTATGACTAAGTTGACCTTTTGTCATATCTCTTTTCCTCCCTGTTTATTTAAGTTACCATCTTAACTGGCTCTTGAAGTCAAAAGTGCTTTTGTTCTCTGCATGAATGGTTTGATTCACATCACACCAATATAGCTTCAAAGGAAGAAAAGTCTCTTACCTTTGGATAATCTCTCCTTCCCCCTACAAATGCCAAAACCCAGCTAAAGGATTTTAAAGGTTTTGTTTGAAATATTTCAGCCTCTTAGATTACTGCTCTTTTTTTTTTTCCTCCTTGGGAGAAATAAGGCCAAAAGAAATAGCACCTACCTAAAGCATTTTTAACAAAGGTGATTTTCTTCACATGATATTGTATTTAAAGCAATGATTCACAAACCGGGAGCTTAAAATGCACAGCTTGCTGGAACCACCTCCACACTGTCTGATTCAGTTATGGGAGAGGGCCTGGGAAATTGCATTTTGATTCAATGATTAGCTGGATCTCTGAATCAACATTTTAGTGAATGCAACCCAACAGATCACTTTCCCAAAGTTGAATGATGAAAAGTGACAAATTCTGACTAGGAGGATTGTGTTCTCTCTACCTCTCTTGCTGATGGAAATAGAAAGGACAGGAAGGAAATAAAGGCCATCTGAACCTCACATGCCTTCATTCATCTCTGTCCCTCTACCCGCACCCTTCACTCCATGTTTCAGCTACACTGAATTCCTTGCAGTACCTCATCACGCATGATTGTTTTTATCTTTCTGCTTTTGTACATGTTGTTATTTCAGCCTGGAATTCTTGTACTTAACTCTCCTTTCCCTGCTGAATTTCAAGATTCCATTCAAATATTGCTTCC
>NW_011888790.1:9583928-9606851 GCF_000151845.1 Pteropus vampyrus | reverse complement strand
TGAGTTGGCATTCTAAAACCTTAAGATCTATAGTCTACACTCTAGAGGAGTGACAGCAATTTAATTGCTTAGACATTGCTATCTAAATCGAGATCAAGGGGTAATAGAAATATTTTTTCACAGGCGAAATGAGTGGTATTGGAAGTAAGTGGACTGTCCAGAAAGACGGTGCTCACGCCTCAGCCCATCTATGAATGGGGTATGAGAACCTGGCAGGCTTAGCAGCCTAACAGCCTCAGGAATGTGCTCTAGGGGAGTACTCCCTTTGTTCCCATGTTCCTGTCACTGAACAGGAGGAATCTAGACTGGATGGTTAGCTGAAATCTGCTGCTGGAACATGATCACCTCTGCTGCCAGAGAACCTCTCATGCATGGTACTGTCCTGAACGCCTAACTGATAAAAAGGACTTGACTGATCCTACAGGGGCAGGTTGTGTGATGACATATTTGTACGACTGTTTTGCCTCTGTTGGGGAGGAAAAACTTTTCCTCTAACCTTTTAGGTTCAGTGACTGGGGAAGACTGAATTAAATTAAGAAAAACGGATTAACAAGAGAAAAGGCATGCAATTTTTATTAATATTTTACATGCATAGAGTTCACAAAAAAGAACTAAAACTCTAAGAATTCTCTGGTCTCTGGAGTTTATATACTATTTTAACAAAGGAAAGGAGATTTGCGTTTGAAGATGGTAAATTGCGGGAAAGAGACTAAGCAATCTATGGTGGAACTAATGGAAGAAAAGGGCTATTTTAGTAAGGTCTGTTTATGAAAACTCATCTCGGTGTCAATTGTGTCTCTGGGGATAGAAATGCTCTCCTCTTCCCGGTACAAAGGGAGATAGACACCTTCATAAAAGGAATTTTGTGCCCCACTTTAAGCAGATAAGGAGAGGGCAAAGAACTCTCCCTGCATCTGATG
Organism: Pteropus vampyrus; assembly: GCF_000151845.1. Taxonomy (NCBI): domain Eukaryota; kingdom Metazoa; phylum Chordata; class Mammalia; order Chiroptera; family Pteropodidae; genus Pteropus; species Pteropus vampyrus. Next base: position 9,605,931 of record NW_011888790.1, on the reverse strand, counting down.
ATTCTCATCTCAATCGCCTTCAGGTCAAAATAATCCTCATACCAAAGTGGCCTATTTGGGGCAGCATATTTGAATCCTCTTCACCTCCTAGCTAATAAATGCATCCTTGGCAAAATTTAGTCTGGGACTTGCTTTTATTATAACCTGCAATGTTATGTAACAGCATTCAGGTTGTGCGAGAGGGGACTGGTAGCTCTCTCTTGCCTCTGGTCTAAAGGTTTAATAGAGGCTACTTAAAGCTACCAAGAGAACTAACACCTGTGAATGGCCAGACTGTTTTAGAACAGCCATTTTTATTCTTCTTTGTATACCTGGTGATCGACAGGGCCTGACATAATATGCATGCAATAAATGCTTTTTATTATTTTTTTACTTTAACTCATTGTATAACTATTTTAAAAACTTGGACCAATCTTATGATCCTTTACTTTTTATAGAACTATATAGTCTACACTAAGGCTTTTCTTTAAGCAGAAGGGCAGCAACCAGATACTTTTGAATAACAGATACTTTCATTTTTAGTGCCTGCTCATGTGGAGAACTTTGAGCAAAAAATTACAAATACCAGGTTTTAATGAAGCCACCACCTCAGGTGAAATGTATTTTAAATAAAAATATATATTAAATACAATGCTGATACATATCCTTTATGGAGTTTTTATCCTCTGCTCCCCAAAAAACCCCGCTAGGCAACTGATTTATCATCTCATTTCTTACAGTCTGAACAAAGGCAGATTTAAGAATAGCTGCTAGGAATGCATGATACACTCATTTGCAAACAGTAGAGTTCATTTTTCTATGCCGTCAAGAAAATTTATCTAAAGAAATTATAAGCCTAAAGAGTCCCTACATGGGCCATTTGTCATTAGAAGCATTCCACACAATGAACAGGCATCACAGGTTGTTAAGCATCTCAAGGAATGTTGCTCATTGAAATCTGTGGAAAGATGACAGAGTGTTATTTAAGTAGAACTTTACATGTAATAAATAGCACATTTGCAGACTGCTGAGGGAATTGATGAAAAGGATAATGTTCCGTTTTGGACTCTAAACAAAAGGCAATCAATTAGTAGGACCAGTTTGAATAATGTGAAAGAAACTGTGCCTAGAAACTCTCCTGCTGAAAGATTGGGCCTCAGGCTGAAATAACTGCTTTTGCATTAAAAAGATCTATAGCTCGGCATAAATACAGCATGAAATGGTATTGTGAACAGAATCAATTTCTGGATCCACACACATCACTCCCTAGAGCTTGATTTCTCATGAGCCCACTTTCTTTTCTTTGTCATGCCTTTATTATGGGCTGCATTTCAACTTCCTTCTGAGCTAATAGCCACACTCTGGCTGGCCAACCTTTAAGGTATCCTCCCCAGAAAAGATTTTAAGTGATTTAAAGAGGGATCGTTAACAGGAAGTTTAGAGAGTGTTATTGATTTGGAAGACTAGCTCTCCAGTGTTAGTGTGGAGCTGCTGGCAAGATTCTGTGTTTTTCTGGTGATGAAGATGAGTGAGCTTTGATGATCGTTTCTTTACATCAGAGGTCGGCAAGTTTTTTTTCTGAAAAGATCCAAATAATAAATCTTTTGGTCTCTGTGGGCCATACCATCTCAGTCAGAATTCACTCTGATATACATAGCCTGAAAGCAGCCACAGACAATTTGTAAATAAATGAGCATGATTGTGTTCCAATAAAACTGTACTTATAAAAATGGGCAGCTGACAAACGAATAAGACAAACAGAGACTTGTGGACATGGACAATAGACTAGTGGTTACGGGGTCAGCGGGGGGTGCGGGGGAAGGAGGGAGGAAGGAGGTAAATGGGGAAAAAGGGGTCAAATGTGTGGTGACAGAAAGAAATCTAACTATGGGAAGGGAACACACAATGCAATATATATATGACTTACTGTTAAATTGCATACCTGAAACTTACTGGATTTTGTTAACCAATGTCACCAAAAAAAAAAAAAAAAAAAAAAGGGCAGTTGTCCCCTGTTCTCTGCCAAAGGAACAAAATCATGATTGAACAAGTCCCACACAGAACAGTCTTAAGTCATGCTTATATATTTCCAAAAACCAACAATGATTTCTAATTACATATTACTTGTATATCATCTTTGCGTCATAAACCGAATGGCTGGTATTAAACTTGAAGCTCTCTGAGTTTTCCTTTGTGTCTTCCTTTCTAGCTTTCTGTGTTTCCATTAGTGCTTCCTAATATTTGATATTGAATCAGATTGGTTTGGTCTCCCTAGGAAATGGAGATTTAGGGTTGTGCCTGTGAACTGTTATGTAATTGTTATACCAAAGCCAAGAGGAAGGGCACATTTAATTTCTACCTAGCTTAATGGATATCAGGTCAATTGGTACCAATCAAATATTCTGATTTTCTTCTCTTTCCCTAAGCCCTAGGATTTTTATACAGGGGAAATCAGAAGTCTTAGAAAAGAAGTCAGTTTAAAAAACAAAACAAAAAATACCTTAAAACACATTGAACCTGAGGGATGTCAGGTAGAAAAGTGACACTGATTATATACATAGTAATTCTCTTAACTGACTTCAATGAACATGTTGCTCAATGCTTTGATGACGATCTCCATTTTCTCTGTAAAAGAGACTCCCTGATTCTCACACCACATAAAATATTCGAGCTAGCAGGCTATTCCAGGACATTCCAATTGTCTGGTAGGTTTTTAAAGACCATTTCCAAGGCCCCACTCCAGACCTCTTAAATCAGAACTGCTCAGGTTGGGACTCAAGTGCTTCTAATGTATAGCCAAGTCAGAGAACCATTGTTCTAGCTACTCAAAGTGTGTTCTGTGGCCAGCAGCAGGAGAAGTACCTGGGAGCTTAAAACTACAGTCTCTGTCCCACTCCAGAACCACTGAAGCAGAATCTGCATTTTAATAGTATCTCCAGGTGATTTGCATTCATATTAAATCTGAGAAACCTTGCTCTGGCAGATGCATGCACTTTTATCACCATCTGCTAAATAGTATGGATACCAAGGGTCAGATGTGTTTATTCTTAAATCTGCAATTCCAATTGTAATTGTAATTATATAAACATTATATAACTGATGAATTACAAGTACACAAAAACAGTTGTTTCCACGAAACAAAATAGAATATTTTGGAAGACAATAAAGATGAATATAAAATTGCCTGTCAAATGAAGTGTGATATAAACTAAAAATTGGGAGAAAATTTATAAAATTCTAGATTTATTTTACAGTGATCTTGCTTCACAATTGTCATGAAATTGTTATGCCAGTTTAAAAAAATTAAAAGGGTATATTTAGTTAAAAAAAATTAAATGATACATTTGATAAGTGGATCCACAAAGAAAAGACTCATCTAGATTAACACAGATAAACAAATATTTTAAGTTAAAATATTCAAAATATGTGCTTTTTAAAATAATGTCCCCTCTCAGTTGATTTTTTTGTTTAATTCACCAACTACTGCTCTGGATCATATTGGATAAGAAAGTTTCTGTTAACAATCAACTTATGAATCAATCACCTTGCCTATTTCCACACTTTAGGGTCCAACTGCTTGCTCTATGAGAGTGATTTCTGGACTTTTGTATTTCATTGACAAGGAAAATTTCAGAAGCATTTTGGAGAACTCACCTAGAATTGTCTACTACTTATTAGATGAATTAAGGAGGAAAAAGCAGCTCTATCATGTATGATCCATGATTTAAGTAAAGACATAGACAAGTTAGAAGGACACAAGCTCAGGATGAAAGAGAAGTCCTCAGATGGCATTAAATCAGCTTTAGGGAAATAAATTAATTTTTAGAAATTTATCTCATTTTACTATGAAGTGGCAAAAACCACCACATCTCTGCTGACAATCATTTGGCAACCACTGTCCTATATGGTGCTAGGAAACAATGGAAGCACGGCATTGCTGACGTCTACTCTTCACTAGGATGCTACCCAGATGCCTCCTCCTGATGCAGTTAAGCATGTTCCCCTTTATGCCATGGGTATACTCTTAGCTTGTACCCCACTCTGTTGTAGCTATTAGTTATCTGCCCATTTTCACCTCTGGATTGTGAACTGGATCATCCCCATTAGGTATCCCTTACACACAGCACAGTCCTAGATACAGAGTAGTGAGGCAATGCAAATTTGTTAGATGAATGAATGCGGTAGGTCTGCTTCATATACATTTATGTCAAAGAGAAAACAGAACTCATTGCAAGATATATATTATTCTGCCCTGCTAACATTATGGTTGAATATTTTTGCTGAACTGTCAATAATATGGTAATGTATGTCAGTAATTAAGCATTGTAGAATTGGCCATAGTTGGTTGCATTTTTTGATTACTTTTCCACTATGAATTCCTTTACTGTACTATATTTAATTAATATTGACTTTCAGACTGAGAGAATTTGAGGATAATAAAAACATATTAACTCTTTTATTACATTATATTTTTATTAAATAGTAACTTTTGTAGCAAAGCTCTGTTGTGTTTCATTAATACAACAGTAAGAAATTTTATTATATTGGTACCAATCAATCCAAGAGAAAAACTTGAAAGTGCACCATAAGATTTTCCTGTTGCAGAACTAACAGAAAGTAAGAGTTGTAAACAGTTGGAAGTACTCTTTACAACTTCTGAAAATAAGACACTAAATGAATAACTTATAACTCAATTTGGTTCTTATCAAAACAATTCTTCCTATATTTGAAATTATGTAATCTTTTGTCTATTGAATAACCAAGTGCCAATAATGCTTGGTCATTATAATTAATCACAATGTCCTTATACTGATGTTCTATTTGTAAATTTGAATTTTAGACACCATATATACGGGTTTTGTTTTTTTTTTTTTTAAGAAATAGGATGACACACTCAGGATCAATACTTCCATTAACCTATATTCATCTTCCTGTGGTCCAATCAGAATGTAATTTGGAATTGTACAATGTAAATACGAGCAACTAATTGTCTATTATATTTCAATAAAGCTGAAAAAAAAAATTTAAAAGAATGTAATTTGGATTATTTATTAACATTTTTATCTTACTGATAATACTATTAACCTGTTAGGTAACATGCTATCCTTCATATGTGAACATTGCTCTTCTGGTTTGTTATGAATCTATTGTGAGAGCTAAGATGTTTTTCTTCTGCTGGCGTGCTATCTACCCCTATCCTCTGACTAGTTTCCCTTTGTGACCATTGGAATAAGAATGGCTGCCGAGTGAGCAGTACAGCTATTGTGAAGCAGAACAAGCCAACCGGTTGTAGGAATGGAGCCCAGTATTGGCCTGCTTTTCTCTATGCTTGGACTCTGCTAGCTGATGCCTGTTAGATCACTAGTATGGCTTGCTGTTTTAAACAATAGGAACTATCCCACATGAACATACCTGGCAATGGGCTTCCCAGTATCTGAGTATTCTCTCTTTTATTTAAAATTGGGAAGTGTGTTGACTCAACACTTGGCTTTAATTCAGAGTTATCTTGCTTTAGATTAGAAAAACAGTTCTGAAATGCAAGGCCAGATTTGTCGTTCTCTCTCTTTCGAGACCTTTATGGATCATGTCTTCCCATTCAGGAAACCAGTATCCTTCACACATAGAATATGTGGGATGGATGGAGACATTCTTTTTGCTGTAGTCAAACTTTCATTATGGAAATATGATTTGGTGAATCAAGCTGCCGTGAACATGGGAGATAAGCTGAGTCAGGAGCAGGATGTTTTGCAACATTAGTGAAGACAGGGCTCTCTACCATGTAAACCATCTGTCTGGACCATGCCACCAGAAAGGGGTTGGTGGGATGGGACAAGGATCCTGGCCCAGGAGTGGTTGATGCACAAGGTACATTTGAAGTTACAGCTGCATTAAAAAAAAAAAAAAAAAAAGATTCTGCTTATTCAAGCTTATTGCAGCTTTATTCCCCCTGAAGGGAAACAGTATTTTATTTTTTCATTACATTTCATTTTTTTTTTTTAATAACGGAGTCTACAGGGTTGAGGACTCTACATGTGAGAGGAGAGTTACAGCATCTACTTGAATTATTTATCTAATTATTAAGCACAAGGGCTAGTCATTGTGTTTAATACTCAGGATATGAAAAAAGGCAAAGAAGAAACCTGTTCCATGAAATTCACTATTCTACTCTGATTTGAGTGTGGCGGTCTGTGATAGACAACAAACAAATATACAAATAAATGAAAGATAATTTCTGTAATTACAGGCTGTGATTAGTACTGAGAAGGAAATAAAAACCAATAGAGGGATTAAAGATCTGTCTTGACATTGAATACCCTAGGGCAAGATCAGGTGTTACCTCTATGATACTGGAAAGGAGGCATCACCTTGCTCATCTCTTTGCTACAGCAACCAGAAGCAATCAGAAGGCAAGCTGAACTTTCAAAATGCTCTTCCTTTGTCATCTGCCTAAAGAAGCAAATTTGAATTTTCTAAGTCATTCACTATCTCTTGAAGCTTTTCCCAGTAATTGTTCCAAATGGCCCAAGGGTAAAGTTTCTGTTGACGTTCTTACTATAGCCATAATAGTACTTAACTGTCACCTTAATGACTTTATGTACTACAAAGTTTAATGGAAAATGTGCCACCTCAGTGAAACCAAAGAAATCTGAAAATGGGATATAGGAAATTGGACTGTTACTATGGTGATGGCATCTCTTTGGCACTTGAAGAAAATCACTTAATAAAGTTTTAAAACCCTAGTAAATATTGGACAGCTTTATGGAATGTAATAAACTGAAGTCGTATATCAAAAAGCACTAAAACTTATTTTGCATTTATGGCACACAGCAAAATTGTAATGCAGATGAGGACTAAATGATCTATAAATGCTAAACACATAGTTAAGCATGGGATATGTCAGCCAGACTCTGTGGTTTTTCTGTGCATATATTCAAGTTAAATGCAATCATGAGGAGAAACATCTGCCTTTTTCTAGGTTTATGTATATTTTGATGCCTTTTCTGGCCCAGAATATAGAACAAAAACCACATCCTTTTGCTTGCAGATAATCAGGTAAGATATCAAGAGGAATGAGCAAACCCATGTCCTTGGATATAAACTTAACAAGGTAAATGCTGATAACATTGTTAGCCTGGTTCTAATACTGCTCAGCCTGATCCAAAAAGTAATTGCATTTTGTGTTGCATGCCACATCCTCTAGTTTGTGAGAAAACCATTGATTTTATTTGCAAGGCATAGCTATTGTTTTGTATTTTTCTTGACACCACTGTAAGAAGTTGAGTTCGAAGGTATTTTGAATAATGTGTCCTGGGATATAAAAAATTTTCAATTTGTAGGGAACATTTTATCCTATAAAGAAATTGATTTTATCCCAGCAGCTGGTCTAGATTTCCTGCAGAAGGAAACTGAAAGAGGCAGGGTCTTCCCCAGGCAAAAGAGGAAGCATTTCCAGTTAAGACAATGGAGGTATATGTGCATATTTTTTACTATGTAATTCAGACAGCTGCTCTGGGATAATCAGGGGGGAAATACACTGCTCATACGTAAGTGAAACAGTCAATCAATGATCACATTCTCAAAATGTGATACTGACTGATGGTTTTCACTGGGTCAACCAGTGATCTAAAGCAAAGCCATCAATATAGAAGAACTGACTGATGGTTTTCACTGGGTCAACCAGTGATCTAAAGCAAAGCCATCAATATAGAAGTCTATATAGGCAAACCTTGGGTACTAGTTTTATTTTTCATGATTCATCCTCCTAGGTAGGTTTGGTACAGGTATCTCACAAGTGGCTTTGAATGTTTCCATGCTCTATTTCTTTGGTTTCCATGCTTGAGGAGTTCTCAATTACTCTGGCTTCAATTTCTCAAGATAGCTTTCACACACTCTCTTGCAGCACTGGCCTTTTTAGGGGTCATTGCGTGGTGTATAGTCTTCACCTCCTTTAGGACATTCTTGGATTCTATACTTGCTTAAAGGAATCTGTTGCACAGAAGAAATGAGAGCAAGAATTCTTGAAGAGCATTCTTAGGCAAAATTGTTGGTTTGACAGGGAATGAATAAAGACAAAGAACTATAATAAGATTAAATGGAAAATGTTTTGGGTAAGTGTTTTACCTTCTATTAGAATATAAAAGTTGAAGTGAGAAGTGGTGGTAAATGAGGCTGCACAAGTAGATAGTGATAATGGGAAGATTGGTGGAGCGTGTTTTATATGCTAGTCATGAAGTGTTTATATTGATCATCCCATTTAAACTTTTTTTTTTACTTTTTAAAGTTGAGATGTAATTGACAAGCAACACTGCATTAAATTCGGGTGTACAACATAATGATTTGATATATGTGTATATTGCAAAATGATCACCATAAGTTGACATCCATCACCACATATAATTATAATTTTTTTTTCTTGTGATGAGAAGTTTTAAGATTTACTCTCTACAACCTTCAAATATATAGTACAGTATTGTTAAGCATAGTCAACATGAGGTAAGATCCCTAGGACTTATTTATCTTACAACTGAAAGTTTGTACCCTTTTATCACTTTCATCCCATTTATCTTTACAAACTTTAAAGAAAGTATTATTATCTGTATTTTTTAGAAGAGGAATGACATAAGGAGAATAAGTAACTTGCTCAAGGTCACATAACAGCTAAGTGGTAGGACTGGGGCTCAAACTCAAGTCTTTGAATCTAAGTCCAGTACTTTTAACCAGTACACCATATTAAGGTAAATCTGCTCTAGGAGTAGTTCTGTAGGGCAATCTCTTCTACTGGAAACGAAGGGTGCTGTAATTAGTACCCATCATAGAACTGAAACTTAGAACATCTTTGCATCACTAAGTCCCAGGAAGGCCATGGAATGTACACTGGGGCTCTCTTTGGGGGAACTTTAGGACAGTTGATGCAGGGGCCATAACAGGGATGTCAGAAAATTAATGGTCAAAATAAAATTAATGGAAATAAAACTATGGATCAGATTGTGGAATGTAGGTGTAAATCAAAACAGGGCTCTTATGAATGGAGCCCAGTTTATTTCTCCTCTAGGTGAAATACTTACATACTTTTATACAAATATGCCAAATTATATATACTGTTTAGTATTTAGCATATTTATAAATTTAGCATAAGCAAATTTTATATAATTATAACTATTTATAAACATTGTCTTATAGTCTACATGATATTCCATCACTTAAGGGTACAGTTATTTTCTTTTCTCTTTGATTAGACTTTATATTAGCATTTAAAATTTTTACCTGTCATTCTCTGATGTCCATTGCTTTTTCCTCTCCAATTCAGGGCTCTTTCCTTATAGATATCCCTGAGGTGAAATTTGTGGGTTAAAGGTTAAAGACTAGTTTTGACCCTTGACATGCATTACCAAATTGTTTTCACTTCTTCCAGCAGTGCTTGAGGGAATCCTTTTTACTACATTATCAACAGCATTGAGTAGTCTCATAAAAATAAAAGACAATAGTAAAAATTAAGCAGAAAATGACACTCCATTGTTTGAAAAATTATATGTCTTTGATTACCAGTAACTTTCCCGTAAGATGCTTAGTCATTTTCATTTCCTCTTTTTGTGGGTTTTCTATGCACATCCTTTGCCCATTTATTTTTGAGTTCCTTTTCTCTTTCTTATCATGAAATCTACATTGCACATACAGAAGAGCGTTTAAAACATATGAACAGTTTAAAGAATAATTATACAGTGAACTTCTGTGCAATCACGGCCCTAGTTAAGGAATATGTTGTTCCTAAGACCCATATGTCCCCCTTAAATATCACCTTCTTCTCACTGTGTCCCACTAACCCCCAAAGCATCCTCCCCACTCTTGCCCTGGTAAACACAATTCTGATTTTTTGACTAATTGTTTTGTTTATATTAATATTTTTATTATCTATGTAGATGTTCATTAATAATTGAGTTTAGTTGTGCCTGTTTTTGAACTTCGTGTAAATGGAATTTACTTAAAGCTTGTTTTACTCAACATTTCATTTGTAGGGTTCAGTCGTGTTGCTTTGGAGAGCTGCATTGAATCACAGTATTATTATTTCCATTTATTTTGGCAAATGCAAAAATGACAGCATTTTTTTTCTATCATGTGAGACAAATACATTTTCCTAATTTTTAAAAATTCATTGTAATTTTGGTTATATTTCAACATACAGACATTTTAAATAGGTTTACATAGTAAAATCTATGGATAGTTTGCTTTATGATTCTTTTATTCCTTTGAAACTTAGAAGGTCCTTCTCCTCTGAGGTGTTGATAAATATCTGCTCTTGTGTTAGCTCTTTCATTCTTGGATTTTGTTTTTTGGAAAAAAAAAAAACTTTAATGCTTTAATGCACATGTATTTATTTAGGTTTATGGTCTATTTTGACATCTAGATTGATTTTCTCTCCAAATAGGTAACTACTTGTTGAGTAATCCATTCCTACTCAATTTATACTTCTTTCTTTGTGTAGCAGGGATGAGGCAGAACTGGATTTATGGGTAAAAAAAAAGCAAGTGTGTCCAGGCGTAGTGTTGGACAGAGGGGGAATTATTTAGTGTCCAAAGGAGTTAAGAAAGGCTTCTTAGAGGAGGGATAGTTGGGCTTTGTTTTATAGAACCAATGTGAGCCTGCCTTGGAAATAGTGGGGAGGGAAAAGAGGGCGAGTGAACATTTCAGGAAGAGGAAACTGACAGTGCAAGGTACTTTGTGGTTATAAGCGTGAGCAGCTCTGGAACCAAACAAAGCCAGCTCTTCAACCTATGAGCTCTGTGATCTCCTGCAACTTACTTAAGCTTTCTGTGCCCTAGTTTATTCATTTATAAAGTGGGAATAATTAGGTTTTATATCCTAGGATTATTATAAGCAATTATAAGATAATATGTGCAAAGTACTTAACACATTACTCAATATATCCCTAAGCATTCAATATTTGTTGCTAATATTATTTAAATATTAAACACTCATCACTTTATTCTTACTTCCTACCACTAGATATAGAGACACACATCAGACAATATGTACGCAGAGTGAATGAATGAAGGACAGAAATATGAAGCACCACACTATCGTCAGGAATATGAAAGTAGTTTGGTGTTGCTTGAATAAAATTTGTGAGGAAGTAAGTGGAGTAGGAACCAAGTCATGTCGGAAGGGCCTAGAATGCCATTCCAGGGATCTTAACCTTTATCTTCTAGGCAGTAGAGAGACAATGTATGGTTTTAAGCAGAAGAGTGAGGAAGGCATAATGAAGAGAAAACAGTTAGCTTAGGGTCATAGAAACTGGGAACTTTCAAGATCTCCAGACTCATATCCTCTGCCTCCTACGAAATACTGAAAAGAGACTTTAATTTTATCTTTTCTTAGCAATATTCCAAGATGGATATTGTGTACCTAAATAAACTACTGCAGACTTCAGTAGACCTTATTAGGTAAAGTCTTTTGTGGGACGTATATTTCTAAGGCAATTCTCTATGTGTTTCTGGGGCAAACTTTGCTTGTTGCCCATTAGTATCTGTTTGTACCTCTTCTTTTGTAACTGAACCCACAATTTTTAGCTGTGCATTTGGCTGTCTGGAATTAGGACTACATTTCCCAGCTTTCTTTTGGCCTGCTATGACCAGGTGACTGGCTAATGAAATGATAGTGGAAGTATTCTGTGCAATTTCCAGGATCTGTTTTTAAAGGGAAGGGACATGACTTCTTTGCTCTGTCTTTTTTTTTTTCTTTGCTGGATAGAGTGCATACATGATGTCTGGAGCTTAAGCAGCCATTTTGAACAATAAAGTGGAACACACTGCGTATGGTAAAGCTGCTTGCTAGCATTTAGCTTGTCTTTCCCCAGACTGAATATGCAAGAAATACACTTCTGTTATTGTTATTTTGTCATTTCTGTCATTTGCAGCTGCACCTGCTTTTAACAAGTACTGATTCATACCTATTTCCTCTTAATCATTAGGCAAGAAATGTAGCATTCCCCTCTCTGTATATATATAGTTTGCAATTCCTCTAAAATAAAATGCAAGAATTGTTAGTTTTTTTTCTCTATTTTCAGTGTTAAAGACTGCAAATCACTTTTTTTAGCCTTTCACCCAGATTGCTTTCTCTGATTTGCAGCGTTTTCTTTGGCTTCCTAAAATGTTTCAATGTTCCTCCCTAAGGTATTCCCCAGAATTGGATTAATTCTGTGTAGAATGGAGAATTGCTTGGTATTGCCCTCAATGTAGATTGATTTTATTTTTTAATTCCAGAATGGAGTTCTCATCTTTCAGTTATTTCCCAAGGAAGCATTATAGTTGTTAAGAAAATAAGGTTATACTTTCCTATGGCTAATTCGTTCATTTCTGACTTGTATGCATTCAGTCAGCAAATTATATCCTAGCCTGGAGAATCACCCAGAACTTAATTTCTTGTTATGTACACAAGACAAAGAGCATGATAATAATACTGTGGGGAGAGCCAAGGTGAAAGCTGCAAAGGCTGGAAAGGAAATAGCTTTGAGTATTAGCTCTGGGAGTCTGACTCAATAAAGTGATTTTCAAAAAGTATCGGTAAATTGATGTCTTCTTGTTCTGAGCAACAAATAAGTATATTTTCATTTTAGTAGGATTTGCAACTCAGAAATGGGTTTGGGAAATAAATATCAGATGGCAAATGAATAGCAGCTCAGAGTGTTAACCATGTATCCATTCATTGCTTCTCAGAAAATGAGGGAGGAATCACAGGTCCTGTTAAAACAAATTGTTGAGGTGAGGGAGTGGGAATGTTGTGCTTTGTGTTTGCTGATTTCTTTCTCTTTTCTGGATTGGGTTATTTATTTGGTTTATGTACTCACTGGACAGAAATATTTTTTTGAGCATCAGAGTCCCACAGATGCACAGGCTATCACTGAATGGTCATGTGAGTAAGGAAGGAGTCAGGGGATAGATCAAGAGGTTGGGTATGAGGCAGGATATAGCCTGTGTGTATGGAAAAATCCCAAGCCCATCAAAGACTTCTGGTTTGCTTTGGTATTTCACTCACATAAGAAAAGGTAAACAGAGGGTTCTGTTTGGGTTATGACATTTAAAAGCTTTCTACTCATTTCAAGTATCAGGTGGTTTATAGTTTTGACACTGACTCTCCCCCACAGAGAGATATAAACTTTCTCAGGTGCAATAGTATAGCATTTAAATTTTTACTTACGGTTCTGAGCCAGGGCAAACAAACCACAGGAATTACATGGGGCTAACATATTTTGCTTGAAGATGACCTCCTTCATGGAAAGAAAAGGCAGGGAGTTCCCCCTTTCCCAGGTCGATGGGCTAACATTTCTTTCCCCTCATAGGAGAATTTGTGTGAATTGCTTCGAGTTACTCTACACAAACCCCATGTTAAGGTGATTCCCTCGATTACACATCTGCTAAATTTGCAGTCTGAAAACCACAAGCTCTAGGCATTCACGATGTGTAAGGCATACAAATTTCATTTGAGTACAAATTGATTGGAATCCAAAGCATGGCTTTAGCTCCACACCAAATTTTATCAGGTAGTTTTGATTATATGTGTAACATTTTTCCTCTCCTCTGTCATCCGTCTTGTGCTCTGCTTAATGAAAGGACATGAGATAAGGTATAAGAAAGAAAATTTGGTTTAAAGGCAAAGTGCTATGCATATGTCAGAATAATAATTTACTAATTTAATTAGCTACCTATATTAACCTACAACTTAGACCCAAATGCAAAAGGCCCTTGTCATAAAAGTTTTCTAGAATAAAAAATTAGTTCTTTTTAAACTTTATCTTCACTATCAAACTCACTGAGAGCATGTGCTTCTCCTGTTCTGGTACTTTTTTCTCTTGGGTTCACACTGCAACGGATTGGACTATCTCATCTCTGATTTTATAGAATTTCTGTTTTCATTGCATCTATAGCCTGGCTTAGAAGTCAAAGTTCTGAAGCGTGAGATTATCATCCTGTGGAGCTGTGGATGATGGTGTGTCTAAGAAAGGAAATAACATTTGCTCTATATTAGTGGCTTTCCTTGAATTTTGGTATAGTTCATTTGTTGTTTTAGCCACCAAAAAAAGTGATTCATAGGTCTAAATGTGCTCAGCTGTGGAGTCTCATGGCTCAAGGAAGGGGGATTATTTTCTTAATTTTAGTTATTTCTTAGAATTAAATTGTAAAATGTTAAAGATTAAACAGATGAGAAGGTAAACTTTTAATGAATTTCATGGAGCAGGGACCCTAGGTTATGTTATGCTTTAAACATTGATTGAATTATTGAATTGCGATTCAACATCAATGACTGATACTCAGTCACTGATTTAAAACGATTGAATTCAGGTTAAAAATGCTTCTGAAAATGCAAACCTAGGCTCAGGATTTATTTGTGGTTTCCTTCCTTACTTGACCCAAGTGTGAATCCCATACAGGAGTTGTAATAGTAACTGAATTAGCAGTTTTTCTAAAACACCGGGGCACAGGTAGCCCTGCTTTGGGGATCTTTTCAAATGGAGTAGGCAAAGAGGAAAGATGCATCCTTCCCACTTCTCTGGAGACCACGTCTGTGGCACATGAGAGAGTCAGTGTACTAGCGGCAACATCAGCAGATGACTGCACAGCCTAAGAGCAGCAGCCACACCCAGTGGGGAAGGGAATTTGTGGACCACTCTTTTTGATGGGGGGAGGTGCGGATGGGGGAGACTTTCTGGGGTCAGAGTGCAGGCAAGAGTCGGTGGAAGTTGTATCTTTATCATTAATGAGACTTTATACTGGTGCAGCTCTGGAAAATTCAGATTATGTATATCCTGATATCCCAAGATTTTTGTTTTGTTTTGTTCTTTATTTCTATAAAATGACATCTGTATTCTTTAAGACACCCAGAACTTGAAAATGAATGAGTTTTGATTCTTCTCTTTCTTTCATTCCTAACATCCAGTTGATGAATCTCATAGGTATTTTTTGCAACTTCATTTATTCAACCTTTTCAGATCAACTTCAAATACCATCTAACTCATGAAATATCTTCCAAACCCATAACCCCAATCAGGTGAGAGCTTTCTGACTTCCTATTATATTAGTTTATCTTCATATTATGAAGTATGTCTGCCTATTAGTATTATTATTTGTGTACTTGCTTTTGCTAATATATTGTATACTTGTGATATTCCAGGAATTATGCAAGACATTTTATTTACATTATCTCATTTATTTGTTAGGACTTCACATTAACTGTATGAACTACAGAGAATCTCCATTTTATAATTGAAGAAACTGAGTTTGAGTAACTTGCTTGGGGACAAGTGCTAGATTTAAATCTAGATCCATTTTATACCAAAGCACACACTTTCTCTACTAGACTACGTTGCCTTTTCATGGTCAAGGGTTCACTTTTACTTGTATATGTGCCTCTTATAATTTCTGAAACAGGGGAGGTGATTTGTATGTAGTGGACATAGGAAGATGTAGGCTGAGAATTGCTGGCAGTAATCATGTACCATGTAAAGCCTGAGACTGAAGCTGAGATGGAGGAGCACTGAACCAAAACATGGAGAGGTCAAGTTTTGAGGACATTACTTGAGTGTTTGCGTCAACCCAGTTCTACCTTTGAACTGTTCAGGTAAACGATCTGGTACAGTTCAGTATGAGTTAGATTTTGTTTAGTAATTTTGTTTAGAAAGTTGCTAAAATGTTATAGAGCAGGAGAATGTTATAGGTCTTGATTTCAGCAAGGTATTTGACAAAATTTGTTCCAGGTCAGTGTTGGAAATCAGAGAATAAGTGATAGTCTATCTGAGAACAGAAAGACAAGGATAAGGGCAGGCAACCAGGGTCAATAAATACCTGGAGGCATCAATAGCATTAAAACCTCTCAGATGTAGGTTCAAATCCTACCCTTGCCAATGAGTAACTGTGCAGCTTAAGGAAAATTACTTTTATCCTGGGGCTTCTTTTTCTCTACTGTAAAAATGAACATAATGATACCTACCAACTTGATTATTATTATTTTTTTAGATAAGGCAACCCTTCCTTGGTTGACCTCACAGATTGCAAGGAATTTGTCAGCTTACAATCCCTTATTTTTTATTTTTTTATGCCTACGGCACCTGGTCTTTCTAGGTGGTCTCCCATACAAGTACTAACCTGGCCCAACCCTGCTTAGCTTCCAAGATCAGATGGGATCGAACTTGTTCAGGATGACGTGGCCATAGATGCCCCAACCAGATTTTTTGAGGAATAAGTGGGGTAACCTAAGTGGAAACATTAGATGTGTAAGAGATGTTTAATATTATAGATCTTGTTTTAAATCATATTATTTAATAGGAATTGGCTAGTAATTTATTGGAAACAGGGAAGGAAGGCCAAGGACCTGCAAGGCAGGGACGTAGGAACAGTCATAAGGAGGAATGAATAATTCTGCAGAATTCGGTTTTTCTTGTCCAGGAACAATTTGTCCCCTACTTAAGTTCTCTGCTTAGCACCTCATAAGAAAGAAGGAAACAAGGAGATATAATCAACCTTCATAGGGATAGATGTGAAGTTCCACATTAAAAAAAAAACCATTTAGGTAACTATAGGGCACAGGAAAGATGGCGGTAAGTTCAATATTAGCTTGATTAGAATGCACAGAGTGATGCGGTTTCTAAAATCTTGGCATCCTTAGGGTACATTAACAGAAGCAGAGGTTGCATAGCATAGGACTTATAAAGTAGAATACAATTTGACCAAGAACAATGTAACTAAAAACAATTTGATCAACAGCACCTTGGTTGACATCATGATGTGGCTGAAATTGGTATTTCCTAGTCACAGATTTCTGGAATATTGTAATTTTGGTGCCTGATTTTCAGCTAATTAATCTTACTCTTCTTTGATTTTTATAGTGAAAAGTTAAAATGATCTTCGTGTATTTGAATTCTTCGTGGTTTTTAAATATTTATTTTTCTTATTATAAAACATGCAAATTCATTACAGAAAGTTAAAAAATATAGAAAAGCAATGAACAACAGTAACACTCGCCCCTCTCCACAATTTCACCCATCTGTATAACACCACTGTTACTGCTTTGGCTTACATAGTTCCAGGGCCTTTCTTCTGCATAACATCTGTTTGACCGAGAAAGAGGGCTGAGCTACAAGGCAGTGAGCTCTCCATTCTCGGAGGTTTTTAAGCAGAAGCGTGAAAATCTATTAGAGATTATGTGTCCTAGAGGAATGATTGTATGGGACGAAGGCTAATTTTATAAGGTAAGTTGTTTTTCTACTTTAGGATTCTAAGAAAGAAATACAATAAATGTCATCGATATGCTCACTTGTGTAGTGTTCATTTATATTGCATTTGTAGGAGTCACCTAAAAAAGAACTTCTAGAAATTCCAGCTCTGATTTGCAATCCATTCTGTCGTTTCCTAAGGTATTGGCTCCTAAGCTATATTTGATTTCTGTGCTTGAGTAAACCCACCCACATGCCAAACTGAACCCCAGTGTGTTTGACATTTTCCCTTTTGGACAGCATCCAGCATAATGTAGCTTACTGGAAAAAATCTACACAGATGACTCAGTCAGTCATGAAGCCTTTTTTTCTGTGGAATTCATTTTTTCCCTCAAAATGAAAACGGGCCACATTATTTAAGGATAAGCAAATCTGAAATTGTTTCCAGTAACATCTTTTTATGTATTGGCTGCTGAAGATTAACTAAAAATTCTTCGCTAAGATCTTGCCTCCTACCTAAATGTTTCAGTAAAAATAGTTTCATTGAAATAGAATTCAACTTTTTAAATTCTCCAACTAAAAATAAAAAATGAAGCCCTGCTTCCCAAGAGGAGAAGCCATGCTTTAGTTTTCCTTAAGATGTCCATAAGTTATCCAATATAGTGCCAGCCACACAGTATGCATTTAATGCTCTCTAAATCAAACTACATAAAGTAGAATTACTGCTTATGAGAAGTCATATATGCCACACGGCCTAATAAGATCTGGATTCTTCTTTCCAGAAAACTTCCCAAATAAGCATGTGTATTATCAATATTCATCATTTAAAATCTATTCTTTTTAAGGAGTTACATTTTGGGTATGCCTTTAGAATTATCAGTGGAGTTTTATTAGATGAACAGGCACATTTGAGAAGTTCTTTAGGTGGAAGGGTTTTGCAATAGGCAAGCACTTCTAGAAGCTATTGGATGCGGTCATAAGTTGACAATATAAAAGGAAGGGACTACAGGACTATAAAGCTTAAAATAGGAACTGAAAAAATAGGAATGGAGAAAGAAGTAAGCTTCCAAATTTTTAATCAGTAAATAATAAAAACAATAGCTAAAGGTATTGTGTTCACTATTGTATGTACTGGTCATCAAGTGAGGTGGTTTATATACACTGCCTTTTATAGCAACTCTACAAGATAAGCATTATCATCTCCATTTTACAAACAAATAAACAGAGGCTCAGAAGACTGAAGGGTCTTGTAACTGTTGGCAGAGCTGAGATTTATAGTTTGTCCCACAATAAAGCTTACTTTTTTCCTGCTATACCATGTTCTCTTAGGTGTGACGTAAATAGAACCAAGCATAGACAAAGAATAAAAGAAGTGAAAAATATTAAATAGAAATAAAATACATTTATTTTTATTGGAATAGGTTTATATGAACTTATTTAAGAAATTTGTGATATCAAAAAGGAATTGGGTTAAACAGACAAAGTAGAGCTGGACTAGGAATGAGAGAGCATGTCCCGTATTGGTAAACGCCAATGTGCTAGGGCCAAGTATTTCAGTGTCCTCTTCAAATTTCCTCTCTCTAGTTTTTATATCTGATTAGCTGTTTTGCTTCTTTAAAATTTCTAGAATATGCTCATCTTTGACAGGGCCTTCAACACTGCTCATACATATGGTAACATTGTGAGAATAACAAAATGATTCCTGTCTGGTTGATAAAAAAAAAAAAAAAAAAAAAAGAGGGGTTCCCTTCGTCCTCCTGCCAGGACACAATACGTGGGCAGCAGACGGCAGTCTGATTTTCAGTAACTCCCTTTGTAGAAAGTGTTTTGTGCAGGGCGTAACCAGCATGGCCATATATGCTGACCTTGGCCTTGTTCTTTTCCACTACCATTATCTCTACCCTGGTTCATATACACTGCCTTGTGGAAAAGGCAAATGCAAAGGCAAACACACAGTTTTGAGTGCTACAGATCAGAGTGAGTAAAGGTACTGTGTGGGCACAAGGGGACACCTAGCTCAGGCTCACGGGAGCAGAGATGCTTCCCAGAGATGATGTCTAAGTTGAGCAATGAAGGACAAGTAGAAATTGGCCAAATAAAGGGCCCGAGGTTAGGAGTAAAAAGGGCATTCAAGGCACAGAGATGTCAAAGATGAGGGAGATCGTTTCTGCCTGGCAGCATCACTTTATTCTCTTTATTCTTCTCCTCACCTCCAATCTTGCCCTCCTTCGATGGTTTTTCCACTCAGCAGCTAATTTGCTTTTTGAAGTAGAAGTTTGATCATGTCACCACACCAGCAACCGCACAATACGTCCCCTTCGTCCTCAGTAGGGAGTCCAGACTCTCTGGTATAGCAAACACATTATTCTTCACCTGACTCTGCCGGCCCTTCTTTTCTCTCTGTTGTTATTTCTTTTATTCTCCTGCAGTTCCAATGGGCCATACTCCCTCATCCTTGACATCTCTGTGCCTTAAATACCCTTTTTACTCCTAACCTCGGGCCCTTTATTTAGCCGATTTCTACTTGTCCGTCAGAGCTCAGCTTAGATATCATCTCTGGGAAGCATTTCTGCCCCCTGAGCCTGAGGCAGGTGGCCCTTTGTGCCCACACAGTACCTTTACTCACTCTGATCTGTAGCATTTAAAACTGTGTTATGTCTGCCTTTGCATCAACCTTTTTCACAGGGCGTCAACTTCTCCAGGACAAGAGCTGTATCTTATTTACTGTTGTAGCCCAGAGTCCTTTCATAGCAGTCAGCTGGCAACGTAATTTGCTGTTGGGTAGACGCAAAATCATTCAGTTAACTATTCCCAAAAATGTGAAGTTTAGGGATGGGGAAGAAGAGTGGAAAGGAAACTACTTTCTGGCTTGAAGATGTTTAATGTTTCTGTGACAACCTCCCTAAGAGGTTCTTGACCCACAGTCTTCCCCTTCTTTCTCATTCTGGGATGGCACTGGAATTCGGACTATTTTCTCACACCTGCTTCTGTGGTGTTAAGTGACCCTAAAGGAATGTATCAATTAAGCAAAGAGTAAGCCACTAGAAACAGCTCTGATGGTGTTATTCCAAAAGGGTCTGCATTTGGAAATGAATAAAGTCTGAACTGATCTTTTTTAATGTCTCATACAGCCATAAAATCAGGGAATGTGGCTAATCAAAGGCCTGCAGGTGGAGTGGTTGATATTTAAAACACTGCATTTTGGAATTTTCAAACATTCCTTTTACTGAAAGAATTATTGCCCACAACAGAGTATTAGGGCCCTACAGTGATTCAGTCAGTTCTCCAGAGTCAGAAAATACATTTTGGGGGGTGGGGGGGGAGGCACTTAGTAATAAGGACCTAAGTGAAAACAGTATCCACCCAAATCCCTTATGTTTCCCTCTTCATATCTGAACCACCAGGATAATCATCCTGCTCTCATTTTTTTTAAAACCTGCCCTCTATCCTCCTACGGGGTAAAATCAACCGCCATAAAACTGAATGAAGGTAACTGATTCTAGTCCCCACTCTGCGAAGACTATACTGACAATATAACATGTGGGATGATAGAAGAGTATTAGCACCTGTTATGGGTACACAGGACAGAAAGCATTTTGTTCAGTTCTTTCTTTTTTGCCTTCGTATCTCATCAATTGCAATTCCTTTTCTTTTTTTTACCATGTGTGTTTTCTCCCTAGAATAAGGGCAACAAACTTTTTCTGTGAAAGGCCAAGTAGTAAATATGTTAGGATTTTCTGGCCATAGCAGTCTCTGTTGTAACTATTCAACTCTGCTGTTGTGGTACAAAAGCACCCAGAGACAATATGTAAATGAATGGACATGGTGTGTTCCAATAAAACTATATTTATAGAAATTGAAATTTGAACTTTATATAATTTTCTCATGTTGTGAAATATTATTCTTCCTTTGATTTCCCCCAGTCATTTAGAAATTTAAAAGCCATTCTGACTTCACAGACCATAAAAAACAGGTGGCCAGCCGGATTAGGTTTGTGGGCTGTAATTTGTTGGCCCCTGAATTAGAATATCAACAGGAAAATGACAGGATTGGATTTGTGCTTTCAGCCACTTTGTCTTGAACTTAAATGCACCCATGAATCATCTGAGGGTTCAGGTTTTAAAATTCAGGTTTTGTTGTGAGATTCTGCATTTCTAAGCAGCTGCCAGGTGACACTTGCTGCTGCAAGGTGTAATTAATGCACCACACTTTGAGTAGCAAGGCTTTCAAAGATCACATGGTTGAATCCATCGTTGGAAGAGAGCCTGGATTGAAGAGATACTGGTGAAGGTAGAGAGGACATTGGTAAGATTAATTTGCTTTTATAATGATCCTACTAAGGCAGAGACAGTAAAGTTGGAGAGGGGCAGATGAACATGAAAACCTTTTGGGAAGTTGGTTAGGCAGGCCTTGGTTGCTGAAAGGGCTTGGGAGCTGAGAGGAAGGGAGAAGGTGAGGATAATGCCAATGTTTTGTTGGTTAGTGGCACCTGTAGCAGAGGTCTCAGTGATCTGTAGGGAATCAGGCACAGAGTAGGTGATTATAAAGTATTTATTGAATAAATAGAGAGGCAGGGAGAAGAATAGATTGGGTTGGAAGGGGATGAGACGGGGAAGATAATGACCTTGATCTGGGGTAGTTTGACTTTGATTTGGCAGAAACCAAGAGCAAGTAGCAAGCAGGTAATGTTTTCAAGGCAGAATGCTGGTCTGGGAATGGGTCGTTCTCCATCAACTGAGAGCTCTACCTAGACCAATGACACTACTAGCCAGGAAGAGAATAAACTGTACTGAAAACCTCCTTTTCTTAGTGACCAAAAATGGG